>NC_136988.1:4892527-5305027 GCF_032717465.1 Coenobita brevimanus | reverse complement strand
ACAATTTAGGTAAGGAGAGAAACCAAACCTTTATCTTCCTTTTTTACGGTGATGTCCTTTTTCATAACAAGTACCGCGTGGTTTGTATATTGCACTCGTCAATCTTGTGTCTTGCAAGGACGGCTCATAATGTACTTTTACGTCCTTTTAAGTTACTAGGATTGATTATTTACATTGAACACCTTAGTTCACATAGTTCAGAGGCAGAATAAGAGAATACTATGGCTCTAAATCCTTTCACAAATGGACTTCTTCGTGACTAGCACCATATTCTTGTGTCAAACTGTTACAACTCAGGATTAAAACTGGAAACATGACGATTTCAGTCTTAGTAAGAGGAAAAAAGAGTGTAGTTGTTTTCTGGAAGATTTAGTCATTTGTGCAATGAAATGAAGTAAATAGATACAGAAATAAAGAATAAATAAATAAAAGACACTATAAAACAAGAACAGTGTTTTGGGAAGTACAAAATGATGCAGGGCGAATACTGGTAGCACTGACTAAGCCGTCCCTGCAACACACAAGTATTGGGTTGCGTTGTACATGGACCATCCTGAGCAGTTTCAAGCAAAGTCTCTGTTAACTCCATCAACCCGGCTATGAAGGGAAGATCGAATTTTTACTGATTCCAAATCTTTTCCTTCTTCGAAAATTACTGAGTGAGTATGAGAACATCCATTTCATATTCCTGTCAACATCCAGAGATTAAATGAGGATCGGAGTGAGTCCCAGGCGTCTGAAAGTGTCAACTCCTCTTCCAATCTCGCGATACAAGGAAGCCGAGATCTCTCTTCCTTTCAGGTCGTCTAGTCCGGGTTAAGGTTCGGATTCCAGGTAAAAAAAAGACTTCATGGCACATCTTTCTTCATGGTTGTTTACTTATTTTAAGAATAACAGTTTATATTAATGAGTTACAGGAGAGTGTTAAGGTAAAAGTGGTGAATACACTCGATGAGACTCAGAGCCACAATGCTTATCTCACCGTAACTTAGGCTTTTGAAAGTGTGATGACTTATCCACTATAGCCCTGTTATACAAGGCTACCTCATGAAGGTTATGCAGTTACCTCCCCTTGGTGTTATCCTCCTACCTCTCCCACGTGTTACCTTCCTACCTCCCCTATGTGTTACCCTTCTACCTCTCCTATGTGTTACCCTCCTACCTCCCCTATGTGTTACCCTCCTACCTCCCCTATGTGTTACCCTCCTACCTCCCCTACGTGTTACCCTCCTACCTCCCTTACGTGTTACCTCCCCTACGTGTTACCCTCCTATCTCCCCTTCATGTTATTTCCCCAACGTGTTACCCAAGGTTCATTTTACATACCAACTCACGGAGGGTGGATGAACACCTAAGTCGAGTGGCGCCAGCTACCCACACTATGATCCCAACCCTGACACTGTCAGGCAGGCAGCCATCTCTCTCCTTTACCCTTCGTACGCCAGGTGAAAAAAACATAACCCAGAACGCCATGTACGGTCTTAAAAGACACCAACGTAATTTTTGGATTTCTGCCATATGCACAAAGTTACAAATGTTAAATTTTGTACATATGTTGCTCAGAAAACGACACATGTAGCCAATCCATCATGTGACTCTTTTGTGTTCTATTTTTGTGTTTTGTGTGTTTTTTAATGAAAGTATTTTATTTTTTATTTTCTCCAGAATTATTGAAAGTTGGCACATGTAATGAATAACCTATCTATCTAGCTATCTATTGTCAGATTCCTTAATCCCGTAAGGGGTGGCCACAAACAAATCGGCTCCATGTTGCCCTCTCCCCCGCCATTTCACTGCCCTGCTCCCGGCTCACAGCCCCGCTCTCCCATATACCTCTCTACTCCAACCCTCCTTCTCATCCTTCGCCTCCCCCTCCACTCACATGCACTCTTCTCGTTAGTCTCTCGCTCTACATCCTATCTATATGGCCAAGCCTACATCAGTGCATTTCTCCTAATTCTTTATATCACATCCATATCCACAGACAACACTCCTTCACTTCCTCATTTGTCAGTCTGTCTCTCCATGTGATCCCACATACTCCTCTAAAGTAACTCATTTCTACTGCACACACTTTTGACTTGTGTTCCCCCAACAAAGTCCAAGCTTCACTTCCATATGTCAGAGCTGATATCACAGTGCCGTCATGAAGCGACTTTTTTACTTCCATCCTCACTTTCCTGTAACTTATCATTGCTTTCAAAGAACCAGCAACCTTTCTTCCTTATTGTACCCTCTCAAGCACTTCACCCTTTAAACTTCCATCCTTACTCACTACACTAACCAAGGAGTGTACAGTCAGCGACTTCATTTCTCTTGAAGACCAAAACTTTACTCTTCTCTAGATTCACCTTTAGATTTCATACACACTCTCCCAGACTCATCTGCCAAGCCTTGCAGGTTCCCTTCGTCTTCACTTAACAACACAATATCATCTACAAACAACGGTACAGGGAGTTTCCAAACACTGCCCTCTCTCATTAGGGCCACTCCAACATCCACTGCCCTACCTTGTATCTCTTTTATAATCTCATACATGTACAGACTGAACAACCATGGAGACATGACACATCCCTTTTTCAGTCTTTCGCATAAAATCTCACTCAGTTCACTGCACATACGCACTGCATCCTTAACAACCTCATACATACTTTTCACGGGGAACTCCCATTTACTCCAAAAATTATGTTCTTAATACTTTCCACATTCCTTGTCTATCCACCCTGTCATATGCTTTCTCTAAATCAATGAAGGTCGCATATAGCTTCTTTTGCTTCTCTAGAAACCTTTCCACTAAAGACCTAAAAATTAATATGTGATCTACACAACTTCTTCCCTTCCTAAATCATCCCTGCTCTTCTCCAAATATTTCCTCTGTTATTTCCCTAACTCAGTCAAGAAGTGTCCTACCATATACTTTCCCTATTACACGAAGACAAATGCCTCTATGATACCCACACACTTCTTTTTCGCCTTTTCCTTTGTGCAGGGGAATAATTATACCTGATTTCCAATCCCAAGGGACTCTACCCTCCTCCCAGGCCAGTCTACACATCTTCCACATCCATTCTACTGCTATCTCTCCCCCATGCTTCAGCATTTCACAACACACTTCAACAATTCCTGGTGCTTTCCCCATTTTGACTTTCTTCATTATTTCCACAAGTTCCATCCTTCTGATTTCTTCCTTTCTTCTTTCACCCCTCCTTCTCCCAGCCATTCTCCAGCACCTTATACCCATATTACTTTCATTCTCTAAGTTGAACAGTTTCTTAAAGTGTTCACTACATATCCTCACTAATTCTCCCTTCTCCACTAGCAATCTACTATATTTCTCTTTCACTCCCTGACTAACTTCTTTATCACCTTGTCTAACTCTCTTTACCTCTTTCCAGAACATTTTCTTACATTCCCTTCACTTTACACTCAAATTCCTTCCAAATTTCTCATCCACGCTCTTCTTTCTCTCTCTCATTAATCTTTTCACCTATCTCTTCCGTTTCTCAACTTCCTCCACTCCCCTGTTTCTCATCCACTCACTATATGCTTTCTTCTTTAGTGCCACAGCCTGTCCCACATTTTCATTCCACCATGCTGTTCCTTGCACCCCTTTTTGTCTTTTCTTCACCCCACACACCACCTCACATGCTGCACTGATTTCTTCTGTGAATATCTTGCACACACCTTCCATGTCCCCCATCTGCTCCGAATTATGTTTACCTAATTATTCCTCCTTTGCTGTCATATATTCTTCCATTTTCCATCCTCTTGCAACTTTCCTACTCCCCTTGTTTGCACTAGCTCCTCCTCTCTTTCCATTTCATTTGAACCTTGACTTTCACCATCACCAAGTAGTAGTCAGAAAGCCCACTCCTCCAACCTCTGTATGCTCTTGCATCCATTACACAGCTTCTCATTCTATCATCCACACATACGTAATCAGTCATCGCCTTCCATTCATTCAGTTCACCACCCACCCTTCTAATCACCCGCCACATATCCCTATGGATCATTTTGTGTCTAAGAGGGTATTGGCTGTCACCAACCCTTCCCTGCACAAACGTCCACTAGAGCACTGCCATTCTTAGCTACTTCTGCAAGCACACCCCCTCACCAACTACTCCATCCACGTTTACATTCCCTACTTTTCCGTTTATATATAAAAAACTCTCTCATTCCTTTCAAACATTTCCATGCACACTTCCACATTTCTCCAGAACTCATCTTTCACTCTACTTGCATGATCTTGCACTGGCACATACACACACACAGTCTCCCACATTTGTAGTCCAACTTTTAATCTTCCCACACAATCCTTCTGCAAAACTGATCCGTACTCTCTTATATTCTCCTTTCATCTCTTGCACACAGCAATACACAGTCCTTCTTTAGCCTTCTCATTCTCACTTACTCCTGCACGTATACCTCATCCATACTCCTATTCTCTCACATTTTCACCTTCTATTTAGTCTCGGTTCTTCCACATACATTCAATTTTGCATCCTCAAGCACCTGGACAGTCTGTCTCTTTCACCTCATCATTCACACCCCTTACAATCCATACTCTGTTCTGTGTTCGGTCCTTGGTCGTCACCTGTTTGTTAGTCCTGGTCCGAGGCTTCTTGTTCGTATTTTTAGTTAGTTGTTTTCCGGGTATGGGCACTAATCCTCTGCCAACCCACTTGCTGTCACGTAGGGAACACGTGTCTGTTGGTCATAAGGTTAGAGCCCAGCATTGTCAATGAATAATGAGGCATACATTTTTAGGTTATATCATTCTTATTCATTTATCATACTTTTAACAAAATAAATAAATGTATTACCAGTTATAATACTATAGAATAAAAGGCAACAATATGAAAATAAAATGACACAAAAAATTTGGTTGAATCTATGTTCAGAAAGTAAGATTGACATTCATGTTCAGAAAACCCCTGAATGATTTACAAATCATGTAAACATAAACATAAATAAGACTGATATATTTATAACCAGATAACCCCTGAACGATTTTAACATTAGGTAAATCACTGCAGGTGTCATTATCAGTATCAGAAATGGGAGGATCTTCTACGACTCTCCCCTTCTGACCATACAGCATCTCAATATTCAGTGACATGGACAATAAAACCTGGAAAAAAAATAAAAGTTACGGATGCTTGGTGGGGGTACCATACCACCCTCAAATGAAGTTTGCGCCCTCCTAACTCTTGAACTATAAGAGTCTTTCCACTCAAGTGCTGTGTGCTTATACACTGGCCAACGACACACAAAGTCATTGTTCGACAGATCCTTAAAATAATAAGTGGCTAAATGGCATCATTTTAAAAATGTGTAGGGGTTAATCTGATCCGACATGGCGTACGAGGGGTTAACTTCGATCGGAGGATGGTGGATGGTGGATTGCAAGAGAAAGAAAGGTTCCCCTACATTCCACTGGGTTCACGTCCAGGTGAGCCTCTAACAACAACCTGAACAGTACCAGTAGCAAAAACAACTACGGCACCACCACCACCAACAACAACAACTAGAAAGCACTCAGAGAGAGCATACCTTTACCAATTTATTGCCATTAAAAAGGATCCTGATCTGGATCCATGAAGATATTGTGTGGAATATGTAGGATCCGGATCCTCCCCCAAATTTTAGCAATTCTTTCTTGGCTCATGGCCATTGAGAACTTTTGGAGATATTGTGTCAACAGAGAAACAAACAGACAAAGATGAATAAATAACCTCTTTCAACTTTGTTGCCGGAGGTAACAACCACAGCAACAACAGTGCAGAGTATATCATAAATTTCCCTTCTAATCCATGGCGTGTAGGCTACATCACGCTGACAGTGTAGGCTACGTCACGCTGACAACATATTGGCCACTGTCATCTCAGAGGCAACGTGACGGAGACTCATCTATGGGCAGAACTAAAGCGACTAAACCTCTGCCAGCTTAAGGATGGGTAGTCAACAAGGATGAAAATTAAGTAAAATATCTATCTCTCTATCTATATACCTAGGCTGCTTCCCCCAAGGAAAAGGGAGGTAGCCGAGACAGGACGATACACTCCCCATTTACTCATCCATTCAAACACATTCATTCGCATCTTAGCCCCAAAGGGGAGAACGGAGAGATCCTCACCGCACCACACCGCACAAGGGTCAACTGCGCAATGCAATCAGTGACATCCGCAGCAGGGCCCGACAGCAGAGCTGGTTTACCCCTGCCACATCATAACAGACTCATCCCCTTACCTGCACCTGACCTGACTAGCTGATCAGACCAAATGCGGGAGAATATCCCCTCAGGGCTGCGTCATCACTTATTCATTCACAGTTTCTCTCCATTTATTTCTGTCACGCACAGCCACTCTTCCTTGCTCAACAGACATCCCTCTCGCATCTAGCGCTTTCTTCACATTGTCCATCCATCCTATTCGTGGTCTTCCTCTCAGCCTTACACCTCTCACATCAGATGTAGTTATCTTTTTCACCAGTCGCTCATTATCCATTCTCTCCATATGCCCAAACCATCGCAACACCCTCTGCTCAACTCTACCAGCCATCTCCCGAACAACTCCAGTTCTCCTTCGCACTTCATCATTTCTCACTCGATTCATACGCGTCACTCCACACATATTCCTCAGACACCTCATCTCCATTACATTCAAACTTTTCCTCTCTGCTACACCCATATTCCATGTTTCAGCCCCATATAACGCAGTCGGTACCACAACACCCTCATACAGCCTTCTCTTTACATCCATTCTAAGCGAAAGACATCTAAACACTTTTTTCATTCCTCCCAGCACCTTTCCTACTTCATTTATTCTAAACTTCACTTCTGCATCTATTCTTCCATCCACAACAACATGTGACCCTAGGTATTTAAAACACTCTACCTCCTCAAGCAACTCGCCATTCAAAACTATATTCATCCCCCTACCATCTACCAACCTCGTACACTTCATCACTTTACTCTTATTCTTATTTACTTTCAATTTCCTCCTCTCACACACCCTTCCAAATTCCTCTACCAACTGTCTCAATCTCTCCTCTGAATCAGCCACCAGTGCAGTATCATCTGCAAACAGCAGCTGCTTCAGATTCCACTCTCCACCATCAACATTTACCAGACTCAGACCTCCACCTAAAACTCTTGCATTCACCTCCCTTACAACACCATCCATGTAAATATTAAACACCCAAGGCGACATCACACATCCCTGTCGCAGCCCCACTCTCACGGGAAACCAATCACTAACAGCATTTCCCACTCTTACACACGCTCTACTATTTACATAAAAACTTTTCACCCCTTTTTAGTAACCTACCATCAAGTCCATACAATCTTAAAACAGTCCACAAAGCCTCCCTATCAATTCTATCATACCCTTTCTCTAAATCCATAAATGCCCAAAACACATCCTTGCCTTTCGCTAAATGCTTTTCACACACTTGTCTCACCGCAGACACCTGATCCACGCATCCCCTCCCTCTCCTAAAACCACACTGCTCATCACCAATAACTCCCTCAGTACCCTCTCTCTCATAATTAACACTCTACCATACACCTTACCTAGAACACTGAACAGACTTATACCCCTAAAGCTAGTACATTCATACTTATCACCCTTGCCTTTATACAACGGAACCACACAAGCACTTGCCCAGTCAATTGGCACCATACCTTTCACAAAGCACACATTCAACAATCTTACTAACCAGTAAAATATAATAATGTAAAATAAAGTAAGTTGAATACATTAAAATAATATACTAAACAAAGAAAGTAAAATAAAGTAAAATAAAGTAAATTAAATATGGTAAGTTAAAGTAAAATATAGTAAAATGGTGGAATATTACTAGAGTTACAGTGACTCGACTGTATATGGCCCGTTTTATCATCGGTTAAGGAAGCTACCTAACGCCGTTCCTAACCGATTTATTTTGTTTCTTACACCTTACTACCCTTTTCCATGATATACAAAGCCTTCTAATATCGCGGTACTCTGCATAAATAACATACAAAATGATATTAGCTGGCCACATCCAAAAATATATCGCTAAGAAAAAGGTCTTAGGGAACATCCTTAAGCAGCGATAATATGGGACTAAATCTACCATTCCTTCAGACCAGGGTTCGGTTCTACGTGGGGGTGGACATTTAACCCATTATCTCCCAGAGTTCCTGTGTGAGGGATTGTACAGGATGGGTGCTAAAGGTACTGCCCTTCGCCTATCGGTTCATAGTCACAAAGCTAATAGGTCGTTACCCCTGGGTTCCCTTCTATATTAACTTTTGAGCATGCCCAGTTCCGTCCTATACTGAGGACACTGGGCGTCAATGGGTTAAGATGGTGCAGAGTGAGTTATGTCTGCTCAAGTGTTCCCACATGTTCACGATGAGAAAAAGGCAGAGTATAAGAGAGAAGTGGAGGAACGATTGGGCAACTATGAATTGGAGCAGATGGGGGACGTGGAAGGTGTGTGCAGGATATTTACAGAAGAAATATGTGCAGCATGTGATGTGGTGTGTGGAAGGAAGAGAAGACGGAGGGGGGTGCAAGGAACAGCGTGGTGGACTGAAGAGGTGAGACAGGCTGTGGCGCAAAAGAAGAAAGCATACAATGAATGGATGAGAAATAGGGGCGTGGAAGAAGTTGAGAGGCGGAAGATTTATATGTAGAAAGAAAGAGAGAGGTGAAAAGATCAGTAAGAGAGAGTAAGAAGAGAGTGGATGAGGAATTTGGAAGGAATTTGAGTGTAAAGTGGAGGGACTGTAAGAAAATGTTCTGGAAAGAGGTGAAAAGAGTAAGACAGGGTGGAAGTCAGGTTAGCAGGGGAGTGAAAGATAAAAATGGTAGATTAATAGTGGAGAAGGGAGAAATAGAGAGCAGAAGGAGAGAACACTTTAAGGAATTGTTGAACATCCAGGATGGAAGTAATGCGAGTATAAGTGGCTGGGGAATGGCTGGGAGAAGGAGGGAGGTGAGAAGACAGGAAGAAATCAGTAGGATAGAAGTTGTGGAAGCAATGAAGAAAGTTAAATTGGGGAAAGCCCCAGGAATTGATGGAGTGTGTGGTGAAATGCTGAAGCATGGGGGAGAGATAGTAGTAGAATGGATGTGGAAGATGTGCAGATTGGCCTGGGAGGAAGATAGAGTCCCGGAGGATTGGAAGTCAGGTATAATTATTCCCTTGTACAAAGGAAAAGGGGAAAAAGAAGTGTGTGGTAATCAGAAGGGCATTTGTCTTCTTAGTATAATAGGAAAAGTGTATGGTAGGATACTTATTGACAGAGTTAAAGAAAGAACAGAGGAGATAGTTGGAGAAGAACAGGGAGGCTTTAGGAAGGGAAGAGGTTGTGTAGATCAGATATTTATTCTTAGATCTTTAGTGGAAAAGTTCTAGAGAAGGGAAAGAAGTTGTATGTGGCTTTCATGGATTTGGAGAAAGCATATGACAGGGTGGATAGACAAGGATTGTGGAAAGTATTAAGAATATATGGAGTAGATGGGAAGTTCTTCAATGCTGTGAAGAGTATGTATGATGGTGCTAAGGCTGCAGTGCGTGTGGATGGTGAACTAAGTGAATTTTTCTCTTTGAAGGTTGGGTTGAAACAGGGATGTGTCATGTCTCCATGGTTGTTCAATCTGTACATGGATAGGGTAATAAGAGGTTCAAGGTAAGGTAGTGGATGTTGGAGTGGCCCTGGTGAGAGAGGATAGTGTTTGGAAACTCCCTGTACTGGTGTTTGGAGATGATACTGTGTTGTTGAGTGAAGACAAAGGGGAGTTGCAAGGCTTGGTGGATGAGTTTGGGAGAGTGTGTAAGAAACGGAATCTAAAGGTGAATGTAGGGAAGAGTAAAGTGATGGTCTTTGAGAGAGGTGAAGTCAGTGAATGTACAGAGAGGTTGGATGGTGAGGAATTGGAAAATGTGAGTACGTTTAAGTACTTGGGTAGTGTGATGAGTAAGGATGGAGGTTTGGAGGGTACAGCAGGGAAGAAAGGTTGCTGGTTCTTTGAGAGCAGTGATAAGAAACAGGGAAGTGAGCATGGAAGTGAAAGAGTTACTACATGACAGTATTGTGATACCAACTCTAACGTATGGAAGTGAAGCTTGGACATTGTTGGAAGAGCACAAGTCAAGAGTGAGAGCAGTGGAAATGAGTTATTTAAGAGAAGCCTGTGGAGTCACATGGAGAGACAGGCTGACGAATGAGGATATAAAGGAGCGTTGTGGTGTGGATGTGGATGTGATAGGAAGTGTTATGAGGAACACACTGAGGTGGTTTGGCCATGTGGAAAGGATGGAGGGTGAAAGACTGACGAAGTGTATGTGAGTGAGATGGAGGGGAGAAGAGAGAGGGGGAGGCCGAGGATGAGACGGAGGGATGGGGTGGAGAGGTATATTGGAGATGGGGGTGTGAGTTGGGAGCAGGGCAGTGAAATGGCGGGGGACAGGGCTACGTGGTGGCGTTTTGTTTGTGGCCACCCCAAACGGGATTGAGGTGTCTGGCAATAAATATATATATATATATATATATATATATATATATATATATATATATATATATATATATATATTTATTTATGTCTATATATCTATATCTATATCTATATCTATCTATCTATCTATCTATCTATCTATCTATATCTATATATCTATCTATCTATATATATATATATATATATATATATATATATATATATATATATATATAAGGTAATCAGAAAAAAATCGTCTCCTCTTCGCCTTGTCTTCTGCCATCGGCTGCCCTTCCTTCAACTCAAACACCCATTTCTCATATACCTTCACTCCATCCCGTCATCTCTTCCTTGATCTCTTCCTCCTCCTTTCTCCTTCCACTTCACTCACATAACCTCAAGTCAGTCTGTCATTCTTCTTCCTCTCCACAAGGCCAAAGCATTTCAAAATATCTTTCTTGTCCATGGAGGTATAATAAGAGTGGAGGCGGCAATCAGGCGTGCGGCTCAGTAGGGAAGGAAGCCAGCTTGGGCTGGTCGCCACCATATTGGTAGGGGGTAGTGTGTGTGCTCCAGACCGCCACTACACCCAATTAAAAGCATTTAATATTTATATTGCATTACGAACGAATAAAGGAAGCCATTTTTCTATCTATCTATCTATTGCCAGACGCCTCAATCCCATACTGGGTGGCCACAAACAAATCGCCTCCACGTCGCCCTGTCCCCCGCCATTTCACTGCCCTGCTCCCAACTCACACACCCCTCTCTCACATACCTCTCTACTCCATCCCTCCATCTCATCCTTGGCCTCCCTCTCTGTGTCTCCCCTCCACCTCACTCACATACACTCTCCTCGTCAGTCTCTGACTCTCCATCCTCTCCAAATGGCCAAACCACCTCAGTGTGTTTCTCTGAACGCTTCCTATCACATCCATATCCACACCACAACGTTCCTTCACATCCTTATTTGTCAATTTGTCTCAGCATGTGACTCCACAGGCTCCTCTCAAATAACTCATTGCACTGCTCTCACTCTTGACTTGCATCCATCCAACAACGTCCAAGCTTCACTTCCATACGTTAGAGTTGGTATCACAATACTGTCATGTAGTAACTTTTTCACTTCCATGCTCACTTCCCTGTTTCTTATCACTGCTTTCAAGAAACCAGCAACCTTTCTTCCTTGCTGTACCCTTTCAAGTATTTCACCCTCCAAACATACATCCTTACTCATCACACTACCCAAGTGTTTAAACGTATATTTTCCATTTCCTCATCCATTTTTGGTATATAAGTATATTTTTATTGATACAGTTTAACTTTCGGACTGAATGTTACATGATTTATGAATTCATCCGTTCATTCACTGCTGTTCATTGCATCATCAATTTACTCTGTATACTGTACATTACTTACAGGCATGGAGGTTTCCCTCCATGTTTATAGGCCACTAAACAGAATCAGTTAATTATGGGTCTGACGAGTTTTGCAACTTTTCTTCTGTTGTTTTCCTGCATAGGAATACTTTACATGAAGATAAATTTCACAGATTGCATTGATAAACAAAGGAAAATCATGGCTTAATGGATCTGTGTCAGTCATATGAGGAAGGAGCTCAGAAAAAAAAAAAAAAAAAAAAAAAACCTAATCAATGCACACTGAAAAAATGTTTGCTTACTGTAGGTAACTACTTTGTCGTCGGGGTTAGGAGCAACAGATATAAGTGCCCTTTACAGTAGATCACTATAATGTAATTATTCACACTATGACTTGCCTATGAACTGTGATTCGGATATATGATTTTTTGTTATCCTCTTGTCCACAATCAAAAGCGGCCCAGTGACGAGGCGCGGTCAGAAGCTTCTGACCTCCCTCCTCACTACCTCTACTTTCACTAACCTTATCTAGTTAGTTGCCTATTCTAAGTGCGTTGCCGCAGTAAGGAAGCTTCGCCATGTTTACTTTTTTTTGCCTATTAGCCACTGAGGCCAATTGTCATTAAGGAAAACATATGTACATACTGTATGTATTAATACATGTATGTACACATATATGCACATACATACACCCATACACACATAATATACTTTCACACATACATGCACACACACACACACACACACACACACACACACACATATATATATATATATATGACCGCAGCTCTAGACTTGGAGCGTGGAAATCGCACCGTAATAGGAAGAGGATCACAAGGCAGAACACAAGCATCGTGCCAAAGTTAGGGTCTTTATTTGCTGACGTTTCGGAAAATATTTATTCCATCTTTAGAGAACAATCTGCAATCGAGAAATATACACAGTTAAGATTTTTATATGTTATAACGATCAAAACAAGACTAAAAACATGATAGTACAAAAACGAAGTCCATTATAATACTGTGTTCGTAAACCAATTATTAATAAAAACTAAAATGAATAGGGTAGGAGTAAGAGACCCAAATGTATCTGTAAAACAGAAAGTGCAGTACTGTAAAAAACTTAACTAATGTGGAAAACAAAATAGTTCACAGGAAGCCATGACACTAATCGAAGGGATAAAACGATATTTGTACAAAGCCTCCATAATGGGTAGGTTCGTGTCATTGCTGCTACCACCAAGAACTGTGAAGTGGGAATGAGAGAAAGGATGGTCGTGTTGTTGTGAGTGATCCCTTATTGCTGAGTGTTGTGGATTGGTGATTAACCCGCCAGTTCGAACTGAACGACCTAAGTGTTCGTGGATTCGTGTCTTTAGGTGTCCTATTGTTTAACCTATATATGCAGCCCTACAGCTGGCACACGTGAAGAGGTAAACAACGGATGCTTGTGTGGCAGAATGGTGTCTTTTACCTTGAAAATACTCTGGATATTTTTTGGGGTTTTAAACACTTGTGGGAAATGTTCAGCTACAAGTTTTTTAAGTTTGTTCCTCAGTGTGAAGCTAAGGGGTCCCGTGTATGTTATGAGAAAGTATATAATGTTTCTCGGAACAGTAATGACTTGGACCTCTGAAGCCGTAAAGAATTTATTAATGGTCTGATTATGGCGTCTGGCAATAGATAGATAGATAGACTTATTAATGTACAGACGTCGGAATAAGTTCGTTTCCTTTTCCGCGGACTAAGGTGTTTGTAACAATGCTCGACGGAGAGGAATCCACTCCTCGTCCCTTCCTCAGTCCCACACACCCACCCAACCCTCCCACTTTTCTCTCCGACTCCATAACCCCACCAGGTACGCTCCAAACTCTCGTTCACAGCCAGCTAGGGGTTTCTGTACTTCAAGCACCTCACTAATTACGTGGAGTCCGAACAACTAATAAAGGAATAGTATAGTATATATCATAAACCAAGTTAGGAAAAGGTTTACTACACTGTGTGTGTGTGTGTGTGTGTGTGAGTGAGTGAGAGAGAGAGAGAGAGAGAGAGAGAGAGAGAGAGAGAGAGAGAGAGAGAAATCTGCTGTGATTAAATGTTGCGGTAGTAGACGCCTCATTTACAGAGAGAAAGAGAGAGAGAGAGAGGGAAGACAGAGAGAAATCTGCTGTGATTAAATGTTGCGGTAGTAGACACCTCTTTTACACACACACACACACACACACACACACACACACACAGAGTTAAAAGACAGTGAGTGATAGGCGGAGAGGGAGAGCGAGTGGAAAAATGAGAAATTAGAGGACTGTTACGGAGAAAATAAGAAGGGGAGAGGCAATGAGAGAAGAACGAGAGCTAAGAGACAGAGAGTAAGAAGAAGAGACAGTGAAAGGTGAAGTGAGATACAAGCAGTGTGAAAGGAAAGAGAAAAGGGAGATGTGAATAGAAAGGCCGGGAGACAGGGAAGTAGAGACAAAAGGTGAGTCAGCTGAGAGAAAATGGGAATGGAGCAAACATAGAAATGGGGATAACAAAAAGAGAAAGTGGGAAAGAGAGCTACGGAATGGAATACTTAGAAAGATAATGTGAAAAATTAGATAAGGAGGCAAGGTAACAGGGAGGAGGAAGAAAGTGTGTTATTCTGGCAAGGACGCAGGGAAAGAACGAAGCAGGATAAAACGAAAGCATTGAGGCTGAGTAGAACGAATGTAGCATTCAAGTAAAAAGGGAGGGAGAGAAACAGAGAAATTAGAGAAATTCGCAGAAAGAAAGTAGAGACTAAGGGTGGGAAGAAAATATATTAATTTTTAAGGCAAGAAAGAGGAGGGGGGATGTTAAGAAGGGAAAGGGGAGGGAGAGGGAGGGAGGGAGGGAACGACAGTGGGAAGAGCGGAATGAAAGAAGAGATTTCGGGTGACAGGGAGAGACGGAGAGAGGAGAGAGAAAAAGAGCATGCAGTTATTACTGGTGGAAGAAAGCAGTGAAGGAAATGGATTTAGTACAAGTAAAGAAATACTGAGAGAGTAATGGAGAAAAAAAGATAAGACATCTGACTTGAAAAAAGTAAGACAAAGTTGTGACACAGGGAGGAAAAAAAGATGAGTGAGGTAAGCAGGGAGTGATATAGGGGGAGAGAGACGAAGGAAAGGAAAGAGAGAGGGAGGAAGGTAGGGACTGAGCAGATAGCTGTAAAAAAGGGTGAAGGAGAGAAAAGGAAACTGGGGATGAGACAAAGGATCCAGAGAGAGAGAGAGAGAGAGAGAGAGAGAGAGAGAGAGAGAGGGGGCAGTACACAGACAGGCACAGACAGATAGGTCGACAGATATTCAGAAAGTTTGCGTTTGTGAGTGTGTGTGTGTGTGTGTGTGTGTGTGTGTGTGTGTGTGTGTGTGTGTGTGTGTGTGTGTGTGTGCGTGCGCGTGTGCTTCAGTTTCTTCTCTCACTTTTTTATCAGTATTTCTCCTGATTGTTCTTACCATTCCAAGTCTCTCTCCCTCTCTCTCTATTGCAGTATTCTCTGTCCCATCCTTTCCATCTGACTTTTCTTTCCACCTCTCTTTCTCTTCTCCATCTGACATAATTTTACATTCTCTCTCTCTCTCTCTCTCTCTCTCTCTCTCTCTCTCTCTCTCTCTCTCTCTCTCGGAATAAAGAGATTGTTCTCACAGTCTATATCTCCTTAATACGGCCACTTCCTGAGTTGCTGTGGAATTTTGGTTGCTTGAAAAAGACATACGTCGACTTAAAAAGAGTTCAGGAGACTAAGGTATCAGGTTCGCCTGAGGGCTGTGGGACTTTAGTAGAAACTCGTAGACTACGAGGTCAGCTCATTAAAGTGTTTAATATCTGAATTGGTTTCACAATCATTACATAGAAAGTTGCTTACTCTTAACACGGACTCGGCACACAATCATGGTTGGAAGCTGTAAATGAAAAAAATATACCAGTAGAATTACGTGAACACTTTTTCACGTGCAAGATCTGCTCCACATGGAACTGACTCAACATGGACGTTGTTAACACTACAGTAAATAAGTTTAAGGGATTCATTGGCAGGATCATAAACTAGAATAAATGTGAATTGGATATGCATTCCCAGGCAAACAAGAAGTATCTCCACGGTATGGACTGGATAGTCATTAACATCCTAACTTTTCCTTGTACCTCCTGTGTGTGTGTGTGTGTGTGTGTGTGTGTGTGTGTGTGTAAAAAAGGTGTCTACTACCGCAACATTTAATCACAGCAGATTTCTCTCTCTCCCCCCCCCTCTCTCTCTCTCTCTCTCTCTCAGTATAGTAAACCTTTTCCTAACTTGGTTTATGATATATATACTGTGCTATTCTTTCATTAGTTGTTCGGACTACACGTAATTAGTGAGGTGCTTGAAGTACAGAAACCCCTAGCTGGCTGTAAGCGAGAGTATGGAGGGTACAGGGTGGGGTTATGGGGTCGGACAGAAAAGTGGGGGGGTTGGGTTGGAGTGTGGGACTATAAGGAAGGGACGAGGAGGGGATAGCTCTCCATCGAGCAGTGTTACAAACACCTTACTCCATGGAAAAGGAAACGAACTTATTCCGACGTCTTGTACGTTTCGGTGAATCTTTTGGGGAAACGATTTTTAAACAACAAATCTTTAAGAATATTAAGTTCCTTATCAAGGAGAAAATAATTCCAGCATAACTCATGTGTTCTATGGGTGGGATTGCTGACTAGATTCACCTTTATAGCTCAATGGGAGGAATGAGTAAAATTTCATGCATAATCCAGTGATGGTTGGCTTCCTGTATCAGGTAGTTTCAAAACAATTGTCCCTACGGAAAATATTTATATCTAAAAATGCTAAACTGTTATTACTTTCTAGGTCACAGGTGAACTTGATGTTGCCATGCTGAAAATTCAAATAACTAAGAAACAACGGGACATGATCAGTAGATCTAAAAACCAAAAAGGTGTCATCAACATAACGACGACAAAACCAGGGTTTAAAATCAGTAGGACACTCAGGCAGCCAACGCTCTTCGTGGTAGCACAGGAAAGCATTGGCTAGTGTCGGTCCTAAAGGTGATCCCATGGCAACACCATCACATTGTTTATATGCTTTATTGTCAAATAAAAATATGCCGTCCTTAGTTGTCAGTTCCAGAAGTTTCTTAAACTGACTGGAGTCAAATCCATTACTGTTATGAGTACTGGAGAATAAACGATCCAAACAAATGTTGATAGTTTCAGCAACAGGAATGTTCGTAAATAGAGACTTGATATCGAAACTGTCCATAACACAGTCACCGAAGGATTTATTTATCAGCTCTTTAGTAAAACTAAAAGAATCCTTCACAGTATACTCATTGGTGGTAATGTGTGATAGCAATGGAGCAAGAAATTTTGATAAGCTGTAATTACACGTACCAATAGCAAAAAGGATGGGACGTAAAGGGACACCCCCTTTATGAATCTTAGGAAGACCATAACGTATGCCAGGTTTTGAACCACTTACATACAGTTGTGAAAAAAACAGAGTCACTAATGATGCTCTTACTGTTTAGTGTGCTTTTATCTTCACACCTGAGTATTACTGTGAATAAGTCTTCCATTAACGGCACAAATTTTGTACGATCACCTAAAATATCTAACATCTTCTGCAAATAAGAAGCTTTGTTTAATAGTACCACATCATTGCCTTTGTCCGGTTTTGTAATAATAACATTTTTGTTTATTCTCCAGTACTCATAACAGTAATGGATTTGACTCCAGTCAGTTTAAGAAACTTCTGGAACTGACAACTAAGGACGGCATATTTTTATTTGACAATAAAGCATATAAACAATGTGATGGTGTTGCCATGGGATCACCTTTAGGATCTACACTAGCCAATGCTTTCCTGTGCTACCACGAAGAGCGTTGGCTGCCTGAGTGTCCTACTGATTTTAAACCCTGGTTTTGTCGTCGTTATGTTGATGACACCTTTTTGGTTTTTAGATCTACTGATCATGTCCCGTTGTTTCTTAGTTATTTGAATTTTCAGCATGGCAACATCAAGTTCACCTGTGACCTAGAAAGTAATAACAATTTAGCATTTTTAGATATAAATACTCTCCGTAGGGACAATAGTTTTGAAACTACCTTATACAAGACGCAAACTTTCACTGGATTATGCATGAAATTTTACTCATTCCTCCCATTGAGCTATAAAGGTGAATCTAGTCAGCACTCTTAACCATAGAGCATATGAGTTATGCTCGAATTATTTTCTCCTTGATAAGGAACTTAATTTTCTTAAAGTTTTCTTGTTTAAAAATCGTTTCCCCAGAAGAGTCACCGAAACGTACATTGGTAAGACCCTTAATAAATTCTTTACGGCTTCAAAGGTCCAAGTCATTACTGTTCCGAAAAACATTTTATACTTTCCCATATCACACGGGACCCCTTAGCTTCACACTGAGGAACAAGCTTTAAAAACTTCCAGCTGAACATTTCCGACATCTGTCACATAGAGTTCTGTTTAAAACCCCAAAAACTATCCAGAGTATTTTCAAGGAAAAAGACACCATTCCCTCAAACTTACAAGCATCCGTTGTTTACCTCTTCACGTGTGCCAGTTGTAGGGCGGCATACATAGGTAAAACAAAAAGACACCTAAAGACACGAATCCATGAACACATAGGTCGTTCAGTTCGAACAGGCGAGTTAATCACCAATCCACAACACTCAGCAATAAGGGACCACTCACAACAACACGACCATCCTTTCTCTCATTCCCACATCACAGTTCTTGGTGGTAGTAGCAATGACACGAACCTTCCCATTATTGAAGCTTTGTACCAATATCGTTTTAACCCTTCGATTAGTGACATGGCTTCCTGTGAACTGTTATGTTTTCCACACTAGTTAAGTTTTTTACAGTACCGCACTTACTGTTTTACAGATACGTATGGCTTTCTTACTCCTACCCCATTCATTTTAGTATATATATATATATATATATATATATATATATATATATATATATATATATATATATATATATATATATATATATATATATATATCAACCTTGTGGGTGTGCAACAAGGTTGTGTGATGTCCCCATAGTTGTTCAATGTATACAGTATATGGATGGGGTGAAGAGAGAAGTGAAAACACGAGTCATGGAGAGAGGGATGGCATTGGTAATGAATGGTGAAGGATGGAATATCTCAAATTTGTTGTATGCTGATGATGCAGTACTGCTTGCAAGTACCGGACAAGAACTTGGTAGGCTAGTGCAGAGTTTTGCTGATGTCTGTAAGCGTCGTTCCTTGAGAGTAAATGTAGAAAAGAGTAAAGTGATGGTTATTGAGAGAGAAGGTGACTCCCAGTGCAATGTTACAGTGAATAGAGAGATACTGGAATGGTGAGAGAGTTCAAATACCTGGGTACAGTGATAGAAAAGAGAGGAAAATGTGCAAAAGAAGTTGAAAGTAGAGTGACACAAGGAAGAAAAGTAGCTGGTGCAATGCAGGTCTTGATAAGAAACAGAGGCTTGAGTGTTGCAGCTGCACGAGGCTTACATGAAGGAATGTTAGGGCCAACTTTAACATATGGAGGTGAGACTATGGTGTGGCATGAAAATGAAAAGTCAAGAGTAAGAGCAGTGGAGATGGGACTGCTGAAGATTGTATGTGGAGTTCAGAAGGTGGATAGGATACGAAATAATGTGATTCGTGAGAGATGCGGAGTGAGGAAGTCGGTGGACACCAGAATTGAAGAGAGCGTACCGAGATGGTATGGTCATGTGGAGAGAATGGATAACAATAGAATGGTGAAGAAGGTATATCTGAGCGAATTCGAAGGAGGGAGGAGGCGAGGTAGGCCAAGGAGAAGGTGGAGAGATATGGTGGATGAATGTGTGAGGAAGAGATGTTTGGAAGTCGGTGAGGCTAGGGAACTGACAGGAGATCGAGCTGGCTGGATGAATTTTGTGAGGAGATATGCATGATCAAGGATTTTTGGCACCCCATTTTAACGTGGCAGCTTCTGGATTGACTCTGTCGGATACGATGTGTGAAGCTACAGAACGTGGTGAATGTTTTTGGCGTATCTGATAGAGCCAGGATTCCGGGGGCTTGAATGATGAGTGAATGGAAGCGTGGCCCATTGGATTGGGCAATTTTGGGCTGTCTGGACATTGCTACTCCTCACCCTGCCCTTGGGTGGGAAAGGAGGTCCGGATGATGATATATATATATATATATATATATATATATATATATATATATATATATATATATATATCAGCAGCAGCAGCAGCAGCAGTATCCACTGCAGGACCGGCCTATCCCGACCGAAATCGGGACGATACAGCTAATGTCTCTCTACGAAGTGGCTTAGGCTGTCTGGTAGAGATTGTATGTAAGGTGAGAAGTGCTTGAAAGTGTAATTGTAGTGCTGGAGTGGCTTTGGATGTGTGTGTAGTCTGTGAACCAAGTGTAATCGGCCCGTGCAAGTCGACTGGATGCAAACATACTATACAGTAAGCGACACTGGTTCAACCACAGCACCCCTTGTGTCCGCCAGTGCAGTACATGGCCGTGTGAACACTCCCAAAGTTTATTACCCTAGCGGGGCGCGAACCCTGGTCCACCCGTGTACGAAACGCACACTCTACCTCTGTACCACAGAGGCTGTATATATATATATATATATATATATATATATATATATATATATATATATATATATATATATATATATATATATATATTGATTATTTACTATTATTTCTTAATACTTTTCTTCATATTACAGTATATAAAAGAAAAACAACAATCCTAAAAATAATAAAGCTACCAGATCTATCACAATATATAAGGTCTGTTTAATATTAACACGATTTCAAGACCATAAAGTAATTTCTTGTGTAATCACCAGGGTCTGAAGACAAAGGTGTCGAAGAACGTATGTGTAAAATTTACGTTTGTGTCAGTAACTAACTAACTGCATCCTTAACCGTAACCATATTCCCTTCAGATAGTTAGAGGGACCACAGCTATATATCTGGAAAGTTACAGCTTTAAAGCTTTTGTGATTTTCTCTAAAACGTATTTCAGGGAAAAAACTGAGTAGATTTGAGTTCTGAACTTCCCACTAGGCTAAGTGGCAAAATATTAAGCCAAACTTATTCACCAAACATATTTATCATAGGTTTTTGAACTAAACAGCTGTGTCTCAATTAGTTTCTGAGATATTTCAATTTCAAATAGGCAATTTTTAGAATAAAAATGAGTATATCACCTTCAATAACAAGTAAAGGTCATTTATATTTGGCACAAGGACTTGGGTTACCCTAGATTATAGTTGGAGACATATCAGACAGAAAAACCCCGTCCACCTGCGAGGTGGTGTAATGCTCTCCACACCTGGTAACATTGATAGGTATGGAACTTCAGGTTTCGTTCAGTCGCTAGGACAATCGAAACACAATTATCTTTACCGCTGTGCGCAATTACTGGTTGTATATAAACAATGTCCCGCCAGACAATATTTTGAAAATAACACTGTCTTTTGAATATGGTAATAAAATAGTTTCACACCATACATATTCGTATTTCATTCATATGAAACACACAGGCTTCGTAAGGGTGACTTTCGACAAACATCACGAACCATACATTTACCGACGGCCAGAGTATAAGCCATTATAACATTATTTGCATTCCTACACCTTTCATAATAATCACAAAATTATCGTGACTCCCCTCCTCCCTGACCGTGAACCTGAAACTGGTAGACCTCTTTAATCGACGCAGTTTCATAAGATGTGCCGCCACAAAAGGAGGCAGGATGGGGGGCCTGGGAGACAGGCGAAAGGAGGTGGGTGAGGAGGGGGCAATAATGGTCTGGCTGGTGAGGGGGGGGGGGCCTCTACAGGAGACGAGTGATGGGGTAGGGGAGAGTGGAGTGTGCCTGGAATCTGGGATGGGATGGATAAATGATGCGCTGGCGACATGGTGCAGAATCAGCTATTGTTTAGCGTTGATTATGAAATTTGCAAGGCTGGCTGTTAAACGTTTTGCAGAGTTTGGCACGTTAAGCAGTCTACCAGGATGTTTTGTTACATCGTCTATAGGACGACCTACTACCCCCGGGGTGGCATATTACACAAACCCTGCATTACTAGGAGTAGACTGTAGCACCAGTCGAGCAGGGCAGTACTCCCAAGATGGATGGAAAGTTGATGACAGGGAGAGCTGGAGCTCCTGTTTCATCAGCCCTCGGGACTAGTTGCATACCATCCCCATATGCTGAACCTTTTGTGTGTCTCATTAACACAGAGAGTAGGCCAGCATGCTCTGTAATACAAGTTTCTCTATCAACACGAAACTACATGCACAGTACACACTACACTTCCTTTTCCAAAATTCAAAAAGAAATCATGGTTTCGAAATACATAGCCTCGGAGTCCCCAGGAGGGGGGGGGACCATAAATGCCCCCATCTTCCGCCCCTCTCCCGGTGACGACTCGAGTTGCCTGGAACCACTGTCACTCACTTTTTCTTCATTTCTGCAACATTTGTGGCCTTTACTCTAACTTTTGCTCTGTTGAGCACCAGCTCTCCTCCTCTAATCTCATCTTCTTTTCCTAACTGAGACTCAGCTGTCTGAGGCAACTGACAGCAGACCCTTTACTGTATCCTCATACTTTCTCTATACTAATTTCAAAGCCAAAGGTGGCTCTTTTGTATGTACATGCAGCCAACTTTTCTTGCTCTCGTGTTCCTGAACTCGATTCTTCAGAATTGTCTGCACTACGGATTCGGCTTTCCTGACATTCTCTGACTAAATATGTATGCGCTGTTTACTTATCCCCTAATTCTACTATCAAAAAATTCTTCAACTATCTTACTTCTACGATGGAACACATTCTATCCATTTCTGCTTTCTCTGAAACCTCCATTCTAGGAGATTTCAGTGTTCATCACCACCTTTGGCTCTCCTCTCCTTTCACTGATCCACCTGGTGAACAAGCCTACATTTTCTCTATCCTTAATAACCTTGAGCAACTTGTACAGCACCCTGCCTGTATCCCTGACTGCTTTGTAGAGAGCTCCAACATACTTGACCTCTTCCTTACAACTAATCCTTCTGCTTACATGGTTAATCTTTTCTCACTGTTGGGCTCCTTCGATCACAACCTTATCACCTTATCCTGTCCTATCACTCCAATGCGGCCTGTGGACCCTCCAGGAAACGTCATCTGTGGTACTTTGTAGCTGTGGATTGAGAGGCCCTCAGGCAGCACCTCTTTGACCTTCCGTGGAACGATTATTGCTTCCATGGGCGGGAGCCATCTGAGTGTGCCTTGCCCATTATGGAGGTTATTCTCTCGAACATGGAAGCATACATTCCTTTCTCATATCCACTGACTATTGCAAGAAAGCCTTGATTTGATCACGCTTGTTCTAATGCTGTCCACAACAAGGAGAGGGCCAATAAAAGGTACCACAGACAACCCATCCCTCAATCACATCTTTTTTATGTTTCTGCCTGGAATCATGCTAAGTCTGTTCTTCGCTCTGCAAAAAATAGTTATCCGTACTAAATGCTCTCAACTCTCCAAGTCGAATTCTTCCCGCTCCTTTTGGCACATTGCCAAAAACCTTTCTAACAACTTTATCTCATCATCCTTCCATCCTCTTTTCTACTCTGATGGTTCTGTAGCTATTTCTTCTACTGATAAAGCAGATCTCTTCGCTCAGATCTTCTCCTCCAATTTCACCTTAGCGATTCCCTGTTCCTCCATCATTTCCCCCCTCTGACTTCCTCATGGCTGACATTAAAATTTCTTCAGTTGATGTATTTTCTGCCATCACAGGCGTGAATACTAACAAGGCATATGGGGCTGATGGAGTCCCTCCTGTTGTTCTCAAGAACTGTGCTTCTGTGCTTACACCCTGCCTAGGCAAACACTTTCACCTTTGTCTATCAACTTGTACCTTTCCTTCTTGCTGGAAGTTTGCTCTCATTCAGCCAGTCTCAAAGAAGGGTGACCATTCCCAACCCTCAAACTATCATCCAATTGCTTTAACATCTTGTATCTCAAAAGTTTTTGTGTCAATTTTTAATTGAAAAATTTTAACCCGCCGTGTGTCAGCGCCGTTTTAAAACGGTCTGATGAAAATCTGCGGTCAGCACCAGTTGTGTTTTAAAATGGCTTAAAATTAAAACGTTCACTGTGACTGCTTATTCAAGATTTGTGGGTACAAATTGGCAGGCATGAATGTTAGCTGTTCCTCCACCATGCCCCAGGTGGTCAAGGCCATACACCCATTCGCTCCCCACCTCATGCTCACTCTGCCTGTGTGCCTCACCCAGTGCTGTACATAGTGAAGACAGGTTGTAAATATTTTCTAGTAAGTGTAGGGACTATACATGGTGAAATCAAGTTGTAAATATTTTCTTATAAGTGTAAGTACTGTATGTAATGAAGTCAAAGTGTAAATACCTTCTTGTAAGTGCCAGGACTGTACATAATGAAGTCAGGTTGTACAGACTTCGGAATAAGTTCGTTTCCTTTTCCGTGTCTGTAACACCACTTGATGGAGAGGTATCCCCTCCTCCCTTCCTCATAGTCCCACACTCCCACCCAACCCCCCCACTCTCTCTCCAACCCCATATCCCCACCCAGTACCCTCCATACTCTCGCTTACAGCCAGCTAGGGGTTTCTATACTTCAAGCACCTCTCCAATTACATGTAGTCCGAACAACTAATAAAGAAATAGTACAGTATATTGCATATCATAAACCAAATTAGGAAAAGGGTTTACTACGCTGTGTGTGTGTGTGTGTGTATGTGTGTATGTGTGTGTGTGTGTGTGTGTGTGTGTGTGTGTGTGTGTGTGTGTGTGTGTGTGTGTGTGTGTGTGTGTGTGTGTGTGTGTGAGAGAGAGAGAGAGAGAGAGAGAGAGAGAGAGAGAGATGTAGTGCCCGTAAGTGATAATGAGTTGTATCTGGTTCATTTTAGGACCAAAAGTTTGGTTTAATGAGTGTTGCTAGGGTATAGTCGTTTCCATGTGAACGTGATCAGAATGTAGATTAAGTTACCTAGTTGCTAAATCATTTTATTTCCTACTGTAATTTATTAGTATTAAGTCTTTTTATAATACTAAAATCTTGAGCGAGTAGGATTATATGCATGGCCAGTGTATGGGCGGATGTAGTGCCCGGAAGTGATAATGAGTTGTATCATGTCTATTTTAAGACCAAAAGTCCGGTTTAGTGAGAAAGTGTGGCCAGGGTATGGCTGTTTCCATGTGAACGTGATCAGAATGCTAAGTCATTTTTTATCTACTGTATTTTATTAATATTAAGTCTCTTTATAATATTAAAATCTCAAGCGGGTTGGAATGTGCCTATGGTCAGTATAATGTACGCATGCGCAAAGTCATGTGAGGCACGATGATTTTTAGTGTTTTTCTTTTTTTCGATGCAAGTGTATTGAGAGAGGTTGTGGACAGTGATTCTTGTAACTAGAGAATGTCATTTTTTTCGGGTAATCAATTGCAAGGGGAAAGGCATCACATTGAGTCTATCAAGAATAATGAAAATTGTAAATTGTGTAAGCCGTCATCTCCCCCTCCCCCTTTCCACCACGCAAGATTGGCGTGACTTGCTCATCGACCATGAAATGTGACGGGTGGTCGGTACTGTCGTCATCCATCTCCCCTTCCCCCCTCCAAGGAATTCTGAAATGTGCATCGATCATGCAAGGTGATGCCATTAGCCTCATTTGAAAAGCGAGTCCTGAGTTCCCGCTCACCTCCCTTGTATTCTGTGAGCTGGATAGTGATCGGGTCCCGGTGAGGGAGTCAAGGTCCCAGTGAATGAGTCAAAGTCCAAATGTGGAAGTCAAAGTCCCAGTGTGGAAGTCAAGGTCAAACATATCAAGATCGGACCAGTGAACTATGCGCTCAGGGACAATAATGGAGAGCCACATTGGACTGAACCTGTGACAAAGGAGCTAAGATTTGTGGAATTTGATTCTAGGGCCACATATTTGTTGAATAACGTGCCAACTGATTCAGGATTATTTTGTTAGGCTAGTAGATGGGAAGATCTCTACCTGTTTTTTTGGTCTTGTTAATACACATTTCCTCACACTCGAACTTTATTGTTTGTATAACCCTTGAGAACTGGTGGTACAGAGCTTACCTAGTAGCTTGTTAATGTGTAACCTAGGAGCATTTTGGGAAATTGCGAAGGTCGGGCTTGGGTTGGCGTTAGAGACTGGCCGCATCATTTTGGCATGCTACCACTCTTACCTTGGCCACTTGAAAAGTAGAAAATGCAACCGAAGAGGCCGTTATTGTGAGAGAGCCTCCATCAGTCCGAGTTCCCGACCGTTCCAGCACGCAGTGGTCATCAGTAGTGACTTGACTTTTGCCCCTTTTGACCACGCAAAAGTCTGGATCACATAGCGTACTAGTACAGAGAGAGAGAGAGAGAGAGAGAGAGAGAGAGAGAGTTAAAAGACAGGAAGCGACGGGCAGAGAGGGAGAGCGAGTGGTAAAATGAGAAAGGAGAGGGCACTTATGGAGAAAATAAAAAGAGGAGAGGCAAGGAGAGAACAACGAGAGTTAAAAAAGAGACAGAGAGTGAGAAGAAGTGACTGAGAGGTGAAATGAGATACAAGCAGTGTGAAAAGGAAAGAGAAAAGGGAGATGTGACTCGAAAGGCCGGGAGACAGGGAAGTAGAGACAAAATAGGAGACAGCTGGGAGAAAATGGAATGGAGCAAACATAGAATTAGAGATAACAAAAGGAGAAAGTGGGAAAGACAGCTGCAGAATGGAATACTGAGAACGATAATGAGAAAAATTAGAAAAGGAGGCAAGGTAACAGGGAGGAAGAAGAAAGTGTGTTATTCTGGCAAGGACGCAGGGAAAGACCTAAGCAGGATAAGACGAAAGCATTGAGGCTGAGTAGAACGACTGACACTCAACTAAAAAGGGCGGGAGAGAAATAGAGAAATTAGAGAAATCTGCGGAGAGAAAGTAGAGATTAAGGATGGGAAGAAAACAGGTTAATTTTTAGGGAAAGAAAGGAGAGGGGGATGTTAAGAAGGGAAGACAAGGAGAGGGAGAAGAAGGGAGGGAAAGACAGTGGGAAGTGCGGAATGAAAGGGAATTCGGGTGACAGGGAGAGACGGAGAATGGAGAGAGAAAAAGGAGCATGCAGTTTTTACTGGGGAAAGAAAGCAGTGAAGGAAATGGATTTAGTTCAAGTAAAGAAATACGGAGAGAGTAATGGAGAGAGAGAGGGAAAAAAAAGGTAACACATGTGACAGATGAAAAAAGTAAGACAAAGTAGTGACAGGGAGGGAGAAAGAAGACTGAGGTAAGGAGGGAGTGACAGAGGAGGAGCGAGAAGAAGGAAAGGAAAGAGAGAGGAAGGTAGGGACTGAGCAGATAGCTATAACGAAGGGGGAGGGAGGGAGAAGGAAACTGGGGATGAGACAAAAGATCGAGAGAGAGAAAGAGAGAGGGGGGGGGCGGCAGGGGCACTACATAGACAGGCACAGACAGATAGGTCGACAAATATTCAGACAGTGTGTGTGTGTGTGTGTGTGTGTGTGTGTGTGTGTGTGTGTGTGTGTGTGTGTGTGTGTGCTTCCGTCCCTGTGTCACTTCTATAACGTTGTTCCATTTTTTCACCTGCGTGTTTTCCTCTTCTCTGCTTCAGTTTCTCCTCTCACTCACATTTTTTATCATTATTTCTCCTGATTGTTCTTACCATTCCAAGTCTCTTTCTCTCGGAGAGAGAGAGAGAGAGAGAGAGAGAGAGAGAGAGAGAGAGAGAGTTGCTGTGGAATTTTGGTCGCTTGAAAAAGACATATGTCGACTTTAAGGTATGAGGTTCGCCTGAGGGCTGTGGGACTTTTCTAGTACTGTAGAAACTCGTAGACTACGAGGTCAGCTCAATAAAGTGTTTAAAATCTGAATGGATTCCACAGTCATTACATACAAAGTTGCTTATTCTTAACGCGGATTCGGCACAGAACCATGGATGGAAGCTGTAAATGAGAAAATGTACTAGCAGAATTACGTGAAAACTTTTTCATGTGCAAGATCTGCTCCATATGGAACTGACTCAACATGGACGTTGTTAACACTACAGTAGAGAAGTTTAAGGGATTCATCGGCAGGATCTTACACTAGAGTAAATGTGAACTGGATATGCATCCCCAGGCAAACAAGAAGTATCTCCACAGTCATAGTCATTAAAATCCTAACTTTTCCTTGTAATTCCTGTGTGTGTGTGTGTGTGTGTGTGTGTGTGTAAAAAGGTGTCTACTACCGCAACATTTAATCACAGCAGATTTATTCTCTCTCTCTCTCTCTCTCTCTCTCTCTCTCACACACACACACACACACACACACACACACACACACACACACACACACACACACACACACACACAGTGTAGTAAACCTTTTCCTAACTTGGTTTATGATATATACTGTACTATTCCTAAATTAGTTGTTCGGACTACACGTAATTAAAGAGGTGCTTAAACTACAGAAACCCCTAGCTGGCTGTGAGCGAGAGTATGGAGGGTACCGGGTGGGGTTATGGGGTTGGAGAGAGAAGTGCGGGGGTTGGGTGGGAGTGTGGGACTATGAGGAAGAGACGAGGAGGGGATAGCTCTCCATCGAGCAGTGTTACGAACACCTTAGTCCACGAAGGAGGAATCGAACTTACTCCGACGTCTGTATCTGTCTTCAAGTAAGTGTAAGATAATGCATTCACAGTGAGAGAGACACGCAAACTTTGACAGATGTTAAAGTAATAAGTAATCAGAAAAGTGTACTGAACATTGCTATACCTTCCCAGCATAAATACCTGAGTCTATCCTACATAGAAAACGACTTTCTCTCACGTACCAGGTGAGCGTGAGAGAGCGGGAATACCTGTATACGAGTATGCAGGACTAAATAAAACTCATTTCTGAGCTTCGGTGAGTATTTTAATGGCGAAATTCGTTGTTTTCACATCAAAATGTATCATTTTAGCAAAAAAAAAAAAAAAAAAAAAAAATGGCCAGCACGGAGGCGACCCATAAGACTAAACATAGCTGGCATGCGGCCGATTAAAGCATCTTTCCAATCACAACCTTCTTTCTGATCGTCAGTACGGGTTCCGTCAGGGACGCTCCACTGGCGATCTTCTCACCTACCTTTCAGACTCCTGGTCATCCTCCTTTCGGGACTTTGGCGAAAGCTTTGCCATTGCACTTGACATCTCAAAGGCTTTCGATCGAATCTGGCATAAATCTTTAATTTCCTAATGCCCTCTTACCGTTTCTATCCATCTATCTCTGCCTTCATCTATAGTTTCCCTTCTGGTCTTTCTATAGCTGCTGTTGTAGACGGCAATCGTTCTTCTCTTAGATCTATCAACAGTGGTGTTCCTCAGGGCTCTGTCCTATCACCAACTCTCTTCCTTTTATTCATCAATGACCTTCTAAGCTGTGCATGTAACCGTATCCATTCATACGCTGATGACTCCACCCTTCACTTTTCCATTCGGTTCCCACAACGTCCATCTCAACAGTTACTTCAGCAAACAAGGGATGAGGCTATGGCACACCTAATGTCTTTCTTGGCTCGTATCTCTGACTGGGATAAAATAATCTGGTTGTTTTTAATGCATCTAAGACTCAGTTCTTACACCTATCAACCTGACAAAATCTTCCACAGGTACACCCACTAATGATTAATATTACTCAGCTTAATCCTTCATCATCCTTGAACATGCTTGGGGTTTCATTTACTCAGGACTTATCTTGGAAAGGTCATATTACATTTCTTGTAAAATCTGCTTCCAAGAGATTAGCTGTGCTAAGCTGACTCCGTTCCTTCTTTACTCCTGCACAATTGTTGGCTCTATACACGGGTTTTATCCGCCCCTGTGTGGAGTACAACTCTCATGTGTGGGAAGGTTCCCCACATACATCTTTTCTCAATAGGGTAGAGTCCAAGGCTTTTCGTCTCATTAACTCTCCTCCTCTTACTGACTCTCTTTAACCTCTGTCTCTTTGCCGCACTGTTGGATCTTTATCTCTTTTCTATCGCTACTTCAATGGTCACTGCTCCTCTGAACTGTCTGCTTGCATTCCTCCACCTCTACGATGGGTGCGTAGCACCCGCCTAGCAGCAAACTCTCATCCCTTTTCTGTCCAACTCTCTAATAAAGAGTTAACATTACTCCCAATCCTTCATTTATGCAACAGGACAACTCTGGAACTGTCTCCCTCTGTCTGTATTTCCTGCTTCCTATGATCGCAGTGTGTCCAGGCATCTCGAAATGATCGGATCTTGAATTTGGCTCTCTCTTGTTTTTTGTTTTTCTCTTGGAGGGAACAGTTATTGCCGGCTCGTGGCCTTTGGTTCCTTCTTCCTCGGGGAAAAAAAAAAAACATGGTGATCTAAGAAACGTCCCGAGAATGTTTGTGTTATGTCGCACTTGTAATAGCTATTTGGAGCTTTTTTTTTTTCTTTTTTTTTTTTCATTTACGTGTAACATCATGGATGGCGACTGTAATATCGAAAGCAGAGTAGTTGGAGGGAGGAATTTCCTCAAGCCACAATAAATGATAGTTAACAGTAGTGATTCGTGCCTGTGGTTCTCGTTAATATATGAATGGCACCGATGTATTAAAAAACGTGATTACCCAAGGGGAGAATGGACTGGTTCCAGAGCACAAGTGTCGATACTAGGGTGGGCTATTAGGTGGGAAGAGAGGCGTCTTACCAGCTGTATTACATGATCTTTATGTCCGATTACTGTAAACCTTATACTGGTTGGGTAAATCGTGGTAGGAAGGACGTGTAACTGTTGAGGAGCGTCCACACGTGTACTGGAACATGTGTTGACAACACAGCTGGCAACATGTTTGAATACATGCACGTAGCAGTATTTGGACAGATGTATGCAAACATGTTACAGTGCGGCTTCAAACATGCTGGCGGCAGAGGTGATGTGTTAAGTGTGTCCATACGAGGCAGCTGAGACTTCATCATGATGTTGCCAACATGATCCTGGACGATGCTGTTCCCAGTATGTTTGCATCTTGTTCATTTTTGTGTTGTTTACATGTTGCCAGCACTTGTTCTAGCGCACATGTGGACGCATCCTCAAGCAATCTGATTCATAACCTCAGCATTCAGTTCACTGTGCGCCCCTCCCCCTCCCCGACATCTGCGTGCACTCAGACATGGGTATTGACGGGGAGGGGATAATTATAGCCGTAATGTCTGCTACACCATGAACAGCGCTTCACTTGTTTATACATCCATGACAGTGATTCCCCTGCCTTCTTTAATGGATTGCAATATCCGCCGTTATTCAACCAGGACAACAGCTCCTGCTGTGATGTGTGGCTCAGACGTTGCTCTCCATGAACAAGGCAATGGTCCTCGTATTTATCTTTATCCTGTCAGTTTCATACAGTGTGAACGCTACTCAGTTGTTTAGCATAACAAAACACTGCAGATAAATTGTGTGTTTGCATTTAATACATTCGATTTCTGTAACTAATGGCATAGTTGAGGTAATATACACGTGCTCAGATTGGATTACTTCAGACACTACAAGCTTGTTCCACCATTATTGGCTCGAAGATTTGTGAAGGAATGCTTGAGGCATACGACAGTCGCTCAGTATGAACCTAAATATAACTAATAACCAATGGCAATCTGTAAATTCAACAGCCAATCATGGCATACAGAAAGCGGTAGCATAAACCTGAGTTAAGTAAATCCACTATTATTTTACATCGGTGCCATACTGCTGCACAGTTATTGACTTTATACACGGGTTTTGTTCGCCCCTGGGTAGAGTACAATTCTCATGTGTGGGGAGGCCCCCTACATACAGCTCTTCTCAACAAGGTGGAGTCAAAGCCTTTCCGTCTCATTAACTCTCCTTCTCTTACTGGCTGTCATCAACCTCTGTCTTTCCCAGCACTGTTGGATCTTTATCTCTTTTCCGTCGCTGTTTCAATGTCACTGCTCCTCTGAACTGTCTGCTTGCATACCTCTACTACAAACTCTCATCCCTTTTCCGTCCAGTATTCTAAAGCAAGAGTTAACCGTTACTCCCAGTATTTCATTTATGCAATAGGGCAACTCTGGAACTGTCTCCCTCTGTCTGTATTTCCTATTTCCAATGATCTCCAGTCTTTCAAACGCAGTGTGTCCCGGGAACTTGAAATGAACGGATCTTGAATTTGGCTCTCTTTTTTTTTTTTTTTTTTCTTGGAAGGAAGGGTTTGCGGGTTCCTGACCTTTGGTTCCTTCTTCCTTGCATAAAAAGAAAAAGAGTGAGAACCGTAGGAACTATCATTACTGTCAGAGTGCTTGTATATATTGGCAATAAAGGAAAACTCTTCATAGGTCTATCTCTAATCGGTTTACGATATTAGTCGTCATCCATGATGATACTATGTAATAGGCAACAAGACTATGACAACATCTGACAAATTGTAGGGACGTGTTATATACTTACACATTAACAAATAGTCACCATACTCATAATATTTCACCATACTTATAATACAAGGATACTGAGCCACCAAGTGGAAACTGTAGCTCGAATTAAATCAAACCATGACGGTCAGTTAAACACGTGGCAACGTCAGCATAACAGTTCATGGTCTGACTGTAAAATTTCATATTCGCCATGAAACAATGATTTGGCCCAATCATCACCTTGTAATCTATCCCTCCCACTGTGCCCTTGTCGTCTACTAAAGCCCACTGACCACTATCCCATCACCCCTCTACCATAGTCCCAGCTTCTACCATTATTGCCCCTTTCCGAACCCACCGCCCTCCTTCTTTCTCTCATGTCCCCCACCTCCGACCCTGCCGCCTCCTGTGGAGCCACCTCCTTTATGTTGTGAACTTATATCGATTTCAGAGGTCTACCAATATCAGTTCACGGTAGGAAGGATGTGCGTCACGATAATTCTCTGTACATTGATAGTTGTGGGGAAGCTTGGAGCTATGACTCATATGATGAATAATTATCAGTATTTTTTTATATTACCAGCAGCAACTGCGCACAGCGGCAGTGATCACCACATTCGGTTCGTCCTAGCGACCGAGAGAAACCTGGTGAAGGTCCATACTTGTCAGTGTTACCAGATGCAGAGAGCATTACACTACCTCGCTGGTGGATGGGGTGTTTCTGTTTGATGTGTCAGCAACTTTACCTTCATATGTAATATCATCAAGATCGAAGAAAAAAAAAGTGCAAAGAAAAATAACAATAATGACAATAACAACAAGCTTCACTAATTATCTGGCGAAGCTTCTTGCTATAAGAAACATTCCTAAAGTTGACCTCACCTGCTGATATTCCAATAGTCGGCCTCACCTGCTACAATAAAGGTTTCGCCAAAGAGTCCTGCCATGGTTCCGCCCATGGAGGTACAACAGGGACCTCCATGGTCCCGCCACTGTCACGGGACCTCACTATCCCCTACCAGTATGGCGGCCACTCTCTCACGCGGCCTTCGCTCAGCTTGGATAATTGTCGCCTCCATCCTTATTTTACCTCCGTGCCCTTGACACCTTGAATATATCCTGATAGCAGATAACTCAATTTAAAAATTTAAAAATAAGCCATACAAATCATCTCTAATCTTTATTTCAGAAATTGCCTTTTCTCATGGTCAAATTTGGCACAATGGACTTTGCAAATTCCATGGGCAATATCAATCTCCTGCAGTTAAAATAGTCTATAATGTGCTGAATAAAATTGCCTGGAGACAGCAGAACTATATACAAAACACATTAATGTACTCAATAGCTTTGAAATCCAATCTGCACATAAACATCTCTTGGTCTTTTACAGGAATCACCTTTTTAACTTGGTCAGGCATGGCACAATGGACATCGCTTTTCCCTGAGGGAACAACGTGGAGAAAAATTCGTAAGAGTTGATGGCATAGAAATGTAATGAATTTTTCGAAAATGAATTAAAATCTCTGATCTATCTTCAGGACTCGCATTTTCAAATGGTCAGGTGTGGCAAAATGGACGTCGCTTTGCCCTGCGGCACCTGAAGGACTTCGGCATGGGCAAGAGCAAGATGGAGGGCACCATTGAGCGGGAGGTCTCGGCTCTGCTGGACCATCTCGGCAGCACGGCGGGAAAACCTAATGAGCTGGGCCATAACTTAAACGTGGCCGCCTTAAACGTCCTTTGGAGACTGGTTGCAGGTGTGTGGGTCTTGGTTTTCATCTTTGTGGTGCTGGAGACGGACGCCTTCACGCGGCTGCACCGATTTTGCTGAGTAGTTCCTCGTCACGCAATTTCTTTCCCCTAAAAGATCAGTCCACCAGGTTCATGTTCAGATGAGCCTGGGGTTGCAACTACATCAACAACAACAACAACAACAACAACAACAACAACAACTACTACTACTACTACTACTACTACTACTACTACTACTACTTCTACTACTACTACTACTACTACCACCAGTGCTACTACCACCACCACCACCACCATCGCCACCACTACCACCACCACCGCTACTACTGCTATTACTACTAGTACCACTACTTTTTTCTGTCAACATCACCTCCATCCATTGGTGAATTATATTGTGAAGATCAAAAGCAACCTTCCTAATACAGTTCATCATTTGGAGTTGTAATGTGAAGGTTAACACTAACCCTCATATTACAATCCGTTGGCCCCAAGCACGCCAGCGGCTGTGGTTACCAACCATCTACTATTACTACTACTGCTACTACTACTACTACTACTACTACTACTGTTACTTCTATTACTACTATCACTACTACTACTACTACTACCACTACTGAGCAACCACAACAATAACAACAACAACAACAACAACTACTACTACTACTACTACTACTACTACTATTACTTCAAATACTACTACCGCTATCCTACTGATGCGGTATGCATACTGTTTCTCTCTCTCAGTGGGCTTATTATCACCCGACCCTGCTGCGGCGGGGCTGGGGACGGGTATCGTTTTCACTCGGTTGTCTGTATGTTTTTTTTTTTGTTTATTTGTCTGTCTGTCTGGCTGATGACTAATTTACTAGAAAACTACAGGCACGATTTTGACTAAAAGTACAGGGACGATGGGCTATGACCTTCTGCTCAAGTTAATAAATTTTGGGCCTAATTGGGCCAAGGCCAAGGCTGTAGGCCCCAAAAAAGTAAAAAAAAAAAAAAGGGAGGGGGAGATGGGTAAAATCGTTTTTTCACCACAACTCCTTTCAAATACGCCATATTGACATAAAAGCAAAACCTAAAGGTGCAGCTTTCATTTATGCATCCTATAACATGCCTCATTACATCAGGGAGGTCACCTTCAAGTTAGTGGTAAGGGGGTCGATGTCAGGTGGGTAGGGCCTAAAATTTCAAAGGGTCATAAAATCAAACATTTTCACCAGATTTACTCCATTTGATATGTGACATCTTTCTCTAAATATCCTGTTGTGTTTATAAGTAAGCACTAAAGTTACTGCCGGGAACGAGTTTGCTATGCTTTCGCATCGTTACTCGTTTGTTTCTTTGTATGTCTGTCTGTCTGTCTGTCTGATTGTCTGTTAAGAACTTTACGTGAAAGCTACTGGTACCATTTTGAATAAAGTTATAGGGACGATGGGCTATGGCGTTCTGATCACCTGAATAAATTTTGGGCCAAATTAGGCCAAGGTCTAGGTTGTAGGCCCCAAAATGTAAAAAAATCAAGGAAGAGTAAAAATCAAATTTCCGTCATAATTCCTTTCAAATTCGTCATAATGACATGAAACCAAAACCTAAAGGCGCATCTTTCAAGTTTACATCCTATAACATGCCTCATTACACCAAGGGGATCACCCCCTAGTTAGCGGAATAGGGGTCAGTGTCAGGTGGGTTGGGCCTAAAATTTAAAATGGCCATAAATTATCAATTTTCACCCGATGTACTCCAAATTTGATGTGTGACATCACTGACTAGATATCGTGTTGTGCTTATACGCCATCACTAAAATTATTGCCGGGGACGGGTTTGCTGTGTCTTGGCACCGCTACTTGTTTGTTTGTCTGTCTCTCTGTCTGTGTGTCTGTAACTTTACACGAAAAAAACTGGTGTGATTTTGATTAAAATGTCAGAGATGATGACCTATGACATTTTAATCAACTGATTAAATTTGGGGCCAAATTGGGCCTAGGCCGAGTCTGTAGACCCCCAAAATGTAAAATGTTAAAATTGTTTTTTCGCTGAAACTCCTTTCAGATTCGTCATATCGACAATAAACCAAAAGCTAAATGTGCATATTTCAAATGTGCATCCTATAACATGCTCCAGTACATCAGGGGGGTCACCTCCCAGTTAGCGGTTGGGGGGTCAGTGCCAAGTGGGTCAGGCCTAAAATTTCAATTAGTCATAAAATCGTCAATTTTCGCCCGCTATACTCCAAGTTTGGTATGTGACACCTTTGACTAGATAATCTTTTGTATTTATACGACAGCACTAAAATTACAGCCGGTGATAGTTTTGCTGTGCCCGGCACCGCTTCTTGTTGTTTTGATTTTGTGATTATAGTTCTCTCTCTCTCTCTCTCTCTCTCTCTCTCTCTCTCTCAGTTATTCCTTTGGTCATTAACATACACCAAACAGTAATATGTGCTTCGAAATTCAAATTAATGCTAGAATACTTTAATAATTATTCTCACACAGTATAATCAAGGAAAGACTGGTGTTACGGTATCACTGACGAAAAAATCATCATCTTCGGAGAGATGTGTGTTGAATTTCTATGCTCTTGACAACACTTGATAAATAGTGGCTAAGTTACTGAATGATAACAATGCATAGCTTCACACACAAGAAATAGTAGTAGTCTGTCTATCTATCTATTGCCAGAGGCCTCAATCCCGTTCGGGGTGGCCACAAACATATCGCCTCCAAGTCGCCCTGTCCCCCGCCATTTCACTCCCCCCGCTCGCAGCTCACACCCCCCACTCTCATATACCTCTCCACCCCATCCCTCCATCTCATCCTTGGCCTCCTCTTCCCTCTTCCCCCCTCCACCTCACTCACATACACTCTCTTCTTCAGTCTTTCACCCTCCATCCTCTCCACATGGCCAAACCACCTCAGTGTATTCCTCCTAACTCTTCCTATCACATCCACATCCACACCACAATGCTCCTTTATATCCTCATTTGTCAGCCTGTCTCTCCATGTGACTCCACAGGCTCCTCTTAAATAACTCATTTCCACTGCTCTCAGCCTTGACTTGTGTCCTTCAAGCAACGTCCAAGCTTCACTTCCATACGTTAGAGTTGGTATCACAATACTGTCATGTAGTAACCTTTTCACTTCCATGCTGACTTCCCTGCTTCTTATCACTGCTTTCAAGGAACCAGCAACCTTTCTTCCCTGCTGTACCCTTTCAAGCACTTCACCCTCCAAACCTCCATCCTTACTCATCACACTACCCAAGTACTTAAACATACTCACATTTTCCAATTCCTCACCATCCAACCTCGCTGTACATTCACTGACTTCACCTCTCTCAAAGACCATCACTTTACTCTTCCCTACATTCATCTTTAGATTCCGTTTCTTACACACTCTCCCAAACTCATCCACCAAGCCTTGCAGCTCTCCTTCGTCTTCACTCAACAACACAGTATCATCTACAAACAACAGTACAGGGAGTTTCCAAACACTACCCTCTCTCATCAGGGCCACTCCAATATCCACTGCCCTACCTTGTACCTCTTTTATAACCCATCCTTGTACAGATTGAACAACCATGGAGACATGACACATCCCTGTTTCAACCCAACCTTCAAAGAGAAAAATTCACTTAGTTCACCATCCACACGCACTGCAGCCTTAGTATCATTATACATACTCTTCACAGCATTCAACACCTTCCCACCTACTCCATATATTCTTAATACTTTCCACAATCCTTGTCTATCCACCCTGTCATATGCTTTCTCCAAATCCATGAAGGCCGCATACAACTTCTTTCCCTTCTCTAGAAACTTTTCCACTAAAGATCTAAGAATGAGTATCTGATCTACACAACCTCTTCCCTTAATAAAGCCTCCCTGTTCTTCTCCAATTATTTCCTCTGTTCTTTCTCTACCTTTGTCAATAAATATCCTACCATACACTTTTCCTATAATACTAAGAAGACAAATGCCCCTCTGATTACCACACACTTCTTTTTCCCCTTTTCCTTTGTACAAGGGAATAATTATACCTGACTTCCAATCCTCCGGGACTCTACCTTCCTCCCAGGCCAATCTGCACATTTTCCACATCCATTATACTACTATCTCTCCCCCATACTTCAGCATTTCACCACACACTCCATCAATTCCTGGGGCTTTCCCCAATTTAACTTTCTTCATTGCTTCCACAAGTTCTATTCTCCTGATTTCTTCCTGTCTTCTCACCTCCCTCCTTCTCCCAGTCATTCCCCAGCCACTTATACTTGCATTTCTTCCATCCTCTATGTTCAACAATTCCTTAAAATGTTCTCTCCATCTGCTCACTTTTTCTCCCTTCTGCACTAGTAATCTACCATTTTTATCTTTCACTCCCTTGCTAACTTCACTTCCACCCTGTCTTACTCTTTTCACCTCTTTCCAGAACATTTTCTTACAGTCCGTCCACTTTACGCTCAAATTCCTTCCAAATTCCTCATCCGCTCTCTTCTTACTCTGTCTTACTAATCTTTTTACCTCTCACTTTCTTTCTACATATAACTCTATCTTCCACCTCTCAACTTCTTCCACGCCTCTATTTCTCATTCATTCGTTGTATGCTTTCTTCTTTTGTGCCACAGCCTGTCTCACCTCTTCATTCCACCACGCTGTTCCTTGCACACCCCTCCGTCTTCTCTTCATCCCACACACCACATCACATGCTGCACATATTTCTTCTGTAAATATCCTGCACACACCTTTTACGTCCCCCATCTGCTCCAGTTCATATTTGACCAATCGTTCCTCCACTTCTCTCTTATACTCTGCCTTTTTCTCATCCTCTTGTAACCTTTCCACTCTCCTTACAAATACTCCTTCCCGTTCTTATCTCTCTTCTATTTCTCCATCCTAATTGGATCTTGATTCTGGCCACCACCAAGTAGTGGTCAGAAAGTCCACTCTCCCAACCTCTGTAAGTTTTTGCATCCATTACACATTTTCGCATCCTTTCATCCACACGCACATAATCAATCATTGCCTTCCTTTCATTCAGTTCACCACCCACCCTTCTCATCACTCGCCATGTATACCTGTGGATCATTTTATGCCTGAAGAGGGTATTGGCTATCACCAACCCCTTCCTAGCACAAATGTCCACTAACGCACTGCCATTCTCATCTATCTCAGCAGACACATCCCACTCACCAACTATTCCATCCACCTTCAGATTCCCTACTTTACCATTCATATCACCAATGAATATAATAGTAATAGTAGTAGTAGTAGTAGTAGTTGCAGCTGTAGTAGTAGTAATAGAAGTAGTGATAGCAGTATTATCAGTAGTAGTGGTAGCATTTGTCGTAGAAGTACTTGCAATCACAGGCTCATCTGGATGTGAACCCTGTGGACCTCAGGCTGACGTTCTCCTCCTGCAGCCCGCCATCTTCCTTCAGGGAGTAGGAGAGGGACTAAGGGATGTTTGTTTAACTTGCAGCTCCACCGCATGATTATACCAGTGCTACCACCTGAAGGCGTCTCTTTCCATCACCGATACAATCCAACAACAAATTAGCGTTTCGGCATAGATGACGAAGTGATAATCTATTTCGCCAATATTATCATGGCGGACACTGAGGTTTATTTATTATAGTACTACTGCTATTGTACAACTACTACTACTACTACTTTTTTTTTGTAATAGATCACGTCCACTGGATCACAAAAGTATCAGTGCACAGGGGGTCCGATGCCTATCGAAAACATTCGAACAACTGCTGTACATTACCAACAACTCATGATGTATGAACAATGTCTGTTTATGTAAACATAACATCTGCAATATGTTTGCAAGAAGACATTGCTATTTGGCGATATAACGACACCTCCTGACATCAGGGCTACAAGTGTATGGTAGGTCGAACACTAATATATCAGTGACCTTCGTTCTGTGTTCCCAAATGTTTCAAGCATATCGTGCACCGATACTTTCGTGACCCATTGACCATCTACTGGGGTATTATATTGTGAAGATCAAAACCAACCTTCCTAATACAGTTCACCATTTGGAGTTGTAATGTGATGGCTAACACTAACCCTCATATTATAATCCGTTGGCCCCAAGCACGCTACCGGCTGTAGTTACTAACCATCTACTATTACTAATATTATTTTATTCTGTATTAATTGATATTATAGTGTAAATAAAGACATTAAACTATTCGAGTCGCTGGTCTATGCGACTCTCGACCACAGTAGCTTCATAGTCCATACCCGCCAGAGAAACAGGCCTGAGAGCTGATGATCTTGTGCCCCTGAGACATAGAAGAGCAGACCTTACGAGGGAGAATGACAGTCAACATCTCATCCAGGCCATAACAGAACTCTGCGGACGACGTTTCTTCTCAGAAAGCACCTCTGACAGTCTCCAGTAGAATCTCACCGCCTCTGGACCCATCCCACATAATATTGTGAACACAAAAGAGAGTGAATGGACTACTACTACTGCTACTACTAAGCATATAATCACACACACACTCTTATCCAACCCCAGATCGGCGCTACGACATCAACGACGAGGAGATCAGTTATTTCGCCAACCTCGTCGATAGCAACTTCGACGAGATACAGGGCCCCATGGCACTGCTGGATCATATGCCCTGGCTCATACCCCTACTGCCACAGGTCATCAAGAATAAGTGGATGAACGTGAAAAAGGTCATACAACACGTCAACACCGTGTATGATTTTCTAAGGGTAAGATGTTCACTGTTTTATTTACTCTCTCTCTCTCTCTCTCTCTCTCTCTCTCTCTCACGGTGGATAAAGTCATAACAGAGACGCTGATAATTATTTTCTAAAGGTAAAATGTGGATGATTTTATACTATGCCTTTGGAGTGGAGTCAGAATTACAGGGGCTTGATTGGTAGTTGGATGAGACTGTGGTTCATTTAACTGGATTATCTTTTGGCTAGATTCTCCTTCCGTCGGGTTTTTCTTGCTCCTTGGACCCAACCTCATCTCATCCTTACGTGGGATAAGAGGTCTGGACAATGATGATGATAATCTCCCGATTGTTTCATTTATTCATTTTACTTTATATGGTGCCTGGGAAGCTAACTGGTAACGAGAGCAGGAAAATCAAGAATGAGGAGGGAATGATTCACGACGGGAGAATATGTGACTAATCAACTTCCTCTCAGTTAGACAAACTCGAGTACACAAAATCAAAGATCCAAATTCAGAAAACTATCCTCTGGCGACTCACCAGGCTCAGTTCTCTGACTCTTATTTGTTTTATTCTTTTTTGATCCACCGACTGCTCTTTCTACAGTAACAGTGTTGTCCTGTGCTTATGATCTAACTGCAGCTTCAACGCACTCCAAACCTCAACAAGCAGCAGACCATCTCCAACAGAGCTCATGGCCAATGTACACATTTTACTTTAACTTGGCCTAAAAAATCACATCTGTCCATCTTGAATACTGACTAATAACATGAGTTTTATGACTAACATAAAGAGGATAGTCACAAGAAAGTGCTGTGAAAAGTATATAGATTTAGCATTGCTTCTTTCTGCCACAGGGCTACGCAAAATAAGCTGCAAAAAGCTGAAAATTTGGGGATCACGTTAGAGTAAAAATATTATAATACACTGGCTTACATACAACAATGCCTGCTTCATCACCAGATCAACCATCATTCTTCATTCCTGACACGCACCAGTCTCAAATACGTCATCAAGTATCCCTCTGTAATGAATAACTTCCACTGGAAAGGTTCTCCCAGATTCTCAGACTTCCTTTGGAAACACATGTGACCTTTTTTCAGTATAATAGCAAATTAATGCAAAAATAAATTCAGTGCCTTTAAAACACTCAGAGAAGCAAACTTCAGGCAGCAAAAGAAATATCTGAGAACGTTCAAAGAGAGTTTATTCAAAGGACGACGAACTTTAATCAACCCAAATATGGAAGGGCTTGAAAAACCACGAAATTAAGTCTTAAAAATGATAACAGGATACAGAAGACCACATATTATTTTCACCAAGGAAAAAAAAATCAAGGACCAGATGAAAATATGAATATGAATACGAGAGGCACATCGATTCAACTTAGGACACATCTCATCCAAGTAGCTTTATGTTGCTTTACACCGAATAAAAAACACCGTACCAAGTGTCTCAATAATATCCATTCTTCTTCACTTAACACTACACTCCGCAATCACATACACGTGCACATAGCGACTGCAGACATTTAAAACCTCCAGCCAAACAACTTCCTTCATCAACCAACACCAGACATTCACTCCTCAGAAACTATCCCATCCGTAGAAACACGAATGCTCTTTGGCAGACTACGATGCGGCCACCACCTTTCCCTCCTTGTTTGCCTACACTAAATATAACTCACAGTCCACCAAGCCAACACCATAATCATCCTCCCTACACCACAGCACACTTCGTTCAAGAATTTCACTGTCACAACACAGAAAAACTTTCAGTATAGCTTCAACAAAAGATCTCTGGGAGCGTCCAGTTGAAATGGCCGAATTCCAAACATCGGCTCTTTTGATATCCATATGAACCTGACGCTACAGCACCAACCAAAATATAATGCACTGTAGTGTGGTGTACAGTATCGCAATGTACCATGATGTACAGATCGTACAGTGTAGTGTGAAATAATAATAATTTTATGTTTTAACTAGAATAATGTGTAGTGTGGTGTAGTGTACTATAGCACAGTGTAGTATGTTGCAGTTAATTTTAAATTGCTACAGTGTAAAGTTATGTTTGTTGTTGTTGTTGTTGTTGAGTAATCCCAGCCTGTCTGATTGAGCAGATCTGTTGCCCACAGTATGCAACTGCTTCTACTAAGCCGTCTTTCATGCACAGTACAGTACATATAGTAAGGAACCGGTGCCCCTTTGTAGGCAGACAGTGTCTCATCAAGGTCAGACCAAGGTAATTCCCCACGGCGGGGTGCAGGCAAATATGAGAGCAACTGGCTCCGACGAGGATGCGCAGCTGCACCACCCAGTTTGAACAAGTCACCACTTGTAGACTCCTCTTCAGCACCCAGGCTCTTAGTAGTGTAGTGTAATGTGATGAATGTGTAACGTCACGTGTTCAATAGAAGTGCAACTATCGTTTAAAGTAAGTATATATACAAGCCGGGAGACTAAGATGGCCAGCTCTAAGCAGAAAAATCTTTGGCTCACCCGAGATACAAATTATATGTAGCGCTGCCCAAGGCCAGAAGTGAGTTTCGACACTAAATATAATTACTATATGGAGGTACTCCAGTGCAACATTCCTTCCAAAAATCATGGCCTTGGCTAAATATTCTTTGGAGCCTTAGCATTCTGTGTGAGAGAGGTGGTAATTTTAGCGCTTTTCGTATTTTCTGCACTTGATGATGTTTCACCCCTGACCTGGTGGATATAGGTCATAAATGTATGAAGCACACCTCCAGTACTCATTAATGTCTATAAGAATGCAGTTTCATTCGATTCCATCCACCGACTGTGGAGCACGGGAACTTGAAATTCGTGGAATGGCCCATCAGATGTACAACTTCTAGGTGGCACTGTAAGCAACTGAAAGTGAGTTTCGACACGAAATGTTCTTTTTGTATGGAGGTATTCCAGAGTAACCGTTCATCCCAAAACCATTGCCCTGGCTTAATAATCTTCGGAGCCTCAGCATTTCACGTAATCATAGTCGTGATTTTACTTATTTTCACCGTTTTCATATTTGATGACATTTGACCGCTGACCTGGCCAATGTAGCACATATGTGTACAGTAGAAAGTTGTAGTACTAGTCAATGTCTATAAGCACGCTAAGTTTCATTCAATTCATCGAGCCACTGGGGAAGTAGGGGGGACAGTTTTGAAAACCGGTATTGGTTGCTAGGGATCCTGAGGCTAATCTTCTTAGGATCGCCCCTCGAAAACTAGAAGAGAGAGAGGAAAATGGATGGCACACTTCTGATAGGGAATGACCTCAAGTCTACACCTATAGAAGTCAGCTTTCTTCGCCCATTAATAATGCATCTACAGCTCAAAACGTGAAAAGTATGAAATAAATGCTTTTTCGGCTGATGCTAGGAAACGAGTTGAGTCCTAATAATGAAAACCTTTCAGACACAACTAGATCAAAGTGTGGGTATTGTGTCCAAGTTTGGTCATAATCGATTAATTCTAAAGGGTAGAAGTGCCTGCCACAATTAAACAAAATCTAAGCAAGAATATGCAACTACAATAAGGGTAGCACGAGATGGCCAATAATGTATCGTGATCTATATCCAACAGAAAGTGGTTGAGGATCACCGAAGAACGCTGGATCCCAAGCACCCCCGGGACTACATCGATGCTTACATGATAGAGGCAGAGGCGCAGAAGGATAACCCAGAATCTACATTCAGGCTAGACTGTGAGTAGGCGAGAGGAGAACAGAGTAGATGAGAGCTGAGCAGAAGAGGGCAGACTAGAGGAGAGGAAAACAGAGCAGATTACTGTTCAGTACTTTTGAGTCCAGAGGAGGAGAGGAGGATTCTGAAAGAGAGAGTGTGTTCGATAATGAAGAGAGAGAGAGAGAGAGAGAGAGAGAGAGAGAGAGAGAGAGAGAACTACCATCATCTCCCAAACTGATAAAACCCATTAGCAGTTAGATAAGCAGACAAATATAAAGTTTACAATTACATGCACCCTTACACACTTCTTCTAAGCTTAATTCCTAGCCAAATACTCCTCCTCTCTTCGTTAAAGATTCATGTTAGTTACCAATTCACTCACTCTTTCTCCTATCCAGTCCTAGTTTTTAGCCTAAACTAACCTCTCCGTCCTTTGCCCCACCCTCCACCAGACAAGGACCTTTTAGTATCAGTTAATGATCTGTTCTTGGCCGGGAGCGAGACCACTGCCTCCACATTACGCTGGGCGTCTCTGTTCATGGCTCTGTATCCTGAAGTGCAGAAGAAGGTGCAGGATGAGATCGACTCTGTGGTTCCTCGTGACTCCCTTCCTGCACTGGAACACAAGGATCGGTGAGTTTTGCAGTCTTACACTCTCCCTCTCTCATTTTTGTCTCTCGCACTTCACTGCCTCGTTCTCACAAACTGGCACTAAAAACGAACCTACGCAAAGAGGCCCTGTGTACCCTGGATGGAGTGAAACAGCTGTGGCATCCACCCAGGAGCCAAACCTCCTCCTTTTTTTTTTTTCCCTTCACCTTGCTGTAGGGAACACTTTCCATCATTCTCACTATCATAAACTATATTTAAACTTTTACACCCACGGCTTGGTACTACAGCAACTACTGCTGCTACTACTGCTATTCAAACCACGACAGCCACTACTAACATTAAGAAGCTAGTTTTCCCAGTTGTTTTAAAGTGGGAAAAAGGTCAGACTGAAGATGATTATGATGATGGTGACTATTACGATGATGATGATGATGGTGACAATGATGGTGACGATGATGATGATGATGATGATGTTAATGAATGATGATGATAATGATGATGACGATGATACTCTTCTTCCCACAGCCTGCCTTACCTTGAAGCGACTATTTGCGAGATCCAGAGAAGAGCCTCACTTGTTCCCATGGGTGCATTTCATGTGGCCACTGAAGACACCACTCTGGCTGGCTACAACATCCCTAAGGTGAGTTAGAGTGAGTTACAGTGTGTTAGAATAAGTTAGTGAGACAATGAGCAAAGTACAACATGGCTAGAGTTGGTGGTAAGAGGTATGGGAGTGACAGAATGAGACAGTGAGAGAGGGTCATTTAGCACGTAACATTGGCAGGCTGCAACAACCCGAAGGTGAGCGAAAATGAGACAATCGGAGTGAGTGTCACGAATTCGCGACATTGTATAACTATGGGACTCTATTAAAACTAGCAGAAATCCCAGTGAATGTTGCTCAGTTACCAACTGTCCCGCATCAGCACTCCGATTGGAATACCTTATCAAAATATTTATCGTTCTTTCAAGAGTAACTTTTTATATGCACAGACATTAGTGTATCACTGAGTAAAATTAGTATATATATAAAATGGGGAAAGCCCCAGGTATTGATGGAGAGTGTGGTGAAATGCTGAAGCATGGGGGAGACATAGTAGTAGAATGGATGTGGAAGACGTGCAAAATGGCCTGGGAGGAAGGTAGAGTCCCGGATGATTGGAAGTAAGGTATAATTATTCCCCTCTACAAAGGAAAAGGGGAAAAAGAATTATGTGTTAATCATAGGAGCATTTGTCTTCTCAGTGTAATAGAAAAGTATATGGTAGGATACGTGTTGACAGAGTTAGGGAAATAACAGAGGAATTAGTTGGAAAAGAAAAGGGAGAGTTTAAGAAGGGAAGAGGTTGTGTAGATCAGATATTCATTCTTAGATCCTGAGGGGAAAAATCTTCTTGAGAAGGGAAAGAAGTTGTATGCAGCCTTCATGGATTTGCAGAAAGCATATGACAGGGTGGATAGACAAGGATTCTGGAAAGTTTTAAGAATATATGGAGTAGATGGGAAGTTGTTGAATGCCGTGCAGACTATGTATGAGGGTGCTAAGGCTGCAGTGTGTGTGGATAGTGAACTGAGTGAATTTTTCTGTTTGAAGGTTTGATTAAAACAGGGATGTGTCATATCTCCATGGCTATTCAATCAGAGTGAATCCCAGCATAAAGGTCGTTCCCAGAATACAGCCAACATCCAAATAAACTGGAGAAAAAGGGCCAAGGGCAGAATATTCAGCAACCTGACTGAAAGAAGTACAGTAAGTACCCTAATCAGCAGCATTACAAAAGTGACCACAAAAATAATAAGGCACACTATCAACAATGAGGACAGTCACCTTGAACACCAATCCCAGTGTTTCGGAGGCAGGAGGCAAATGCTGCCAACATCATCAACAATTTAATGGTGGTGCCGTCCCTAGCAACACAAGTTCTTCCTCCACAAATAAGTAGTCCCACAGACAGTGAGCTCTCCTCTACAGGTGGTCAATGCTCCAATGCCTCAGATGGAGAGTACGACCCCTCAGATATCTAGTCCTCAGGGCGCCATGTTTGCTGCCTTGTTTGTCCTGCAGTCTCATCAGTGACTATCCCGTACCTCCTCAGATCCTTCCACAGTTAACAGTGTCTTCTTTGTTCAGCCAGGGTTTGTGGGAGGTGTTTACATGAATGTCCTGAGAGACAATGGTTCCTTAGATTGCTCCATGAGGCAGGGTCTAGTTTGGCCCAAGGAATACACAGGTAGACGGATCAAAGTTGAACTTTTTGATGGATAAGTGAGATTATTTCTTGAAGCACTTATCAAGATACTGTAGCATCTCCTTTTTACACAGGTTCAACAGTAGCAGTTGTCATACCTGAACCTCTGTTTGACCTTATTATAGGGAATGTTAGTGGCATCAAAAATAGTTGCGCCATAGATGTCACTACTCTGACTTCAGCTGCTGCAGTAACACAAGCCATAACTGTACAGTTGAAAAAGAACTTTTGGAAGTTGTAGATGGCATCACGAAATATTATTTTATTTGTTGGGAGCACAATTCAGTTTGGAAACATCATGTCACTTGCTAGTCTCAGTACCACTACGATTGCTAATGCAAGAGTAACTCGATGGGCATTGTACTTGCAGCAGTTTAACATCACTGTCAGGTATATCAATGCCAGTGGCAATGTGGGTGCAGACCTGATGTCCTGTCTGTTGGTCAATGATTAACCTGAATAGGGAGTTGTAGGACTTGTACGGTGGTTCCGTAGGACACGTTTCGTCCCGGATCTGTATGTGCATATAGGCTGTAGGCTAAGGAGGAAGTTTGAGAGCCTCGCAGAGGCATTCCAAGGCTTTGTTTGAATTACCTTGTGGTGCTATCACTAAGGTCAGTTTACCCATAACAGTGTTCACACTCATGCTGGGTGTTAAAATGTGACCTGCCCGAGTCTGCATAGGGATTCACCAGCTCTACCAATAATGGTTATAAGAGTAGAACTTTAGGTATGCTCTTAGTTGTAATGTCTAACGAGGGAAAACCTAGCACTTCATTCTGAGCAGGTTGTCAAACCAAGGACCAGCTTACGATTCCTGGTTAATAATTTACCCAATGAGAACTGAATGGTGACCTTGCATACGTAGAGCTCAGGCTGGCAATGGAGTTCTCAGCCAGGGGATACGTCCTGCAGTATGTGCTGACCGTCAAGGAGAAGGTAATTGTAAATTAATCCGTACCATCCCAGTTATTTTTGCAAGTTTATACCCACCCAATCCCGGACCAAAAACGGAAAAAAAAATTATTGCATAAAACAATCCAAAAGGATATATAAATCAATGAAAAGCCAAAAAAAAAAAAAAAAGAACGTACTTCTTATAGGAGAAATAAGACCATGATGGCCGTCCGTCGTGTTTTTAGCCCAGTTTCCCAAGGCATGAGCAATGTTTTCCCACCCGGCTGGGCGGGATGAGAGAAAGGGGGATTCCCCTTTCTCAGCATCCTCCACTGGCTCATATTCCTCCCCAGAATAGTTATCTAGGTATTTCTTTTCTGAAGAATCACTAAATGAAGGGACAGAAGGGTCCATGTGACAATATCAACAGCCTCCTCTAGCCCAATGAGGCGGTAAAATGGCATTGATTTTCAAGACATCCTGACACTCTGATGGACAGTGGCACACTGATGTTAATCATGTTACCCACCCACGCAGAACCATACTACAATGCATGGACACAGTGTTGCCAATACATTAAGCTACTCCTTAGCAAAAAATAAGCTAGTTTAAAGAAGTCTGAGGCATGCTACAGTTCTCGAATTTTGCTGTCGGCACCATGACATCGCTGGGATTAATCGAGACGTTTTGTACTGTCAGCACCATGCCGCCGGCGGGATTGTGTGGGTTAATACAAGTTGTAATTTTCATACTGACTATTGATGCTCCAACATTGAATAATTTTTCAGTGCAATTGAGTGTTGCCGCCTTCTCTTCTCTATCGTCGTCATCAGCATGTCATTACTTCTTTGTATTATACTGTTTTACAAATACACACAGTTACACTTTGTCACACACCGTGTATTACATACACCACACTACATAACAAATAGTTGTGTTTAAAAAAATGTAGCAAACTCTCAATCAGTTTGACATGGTAGAAGATTTTTCACTGTCGTCACGGAATTTTTATCACCCTTAAGCTTACAAGTATTAACGTAAACAGGAGGTTTTTACATTCATTGACAACAGTGATTTACCCTTATGCCAGGAGAGTATACACACCGCAGTGTGAATCATGTGTGCCTGAGTTAGGATTATATTAGCTTCAGTTAACCCGTGCCACACTAGCGACTTAGATCTACGTCCTCTTCAAAAATGCCGGTGACATAGATCTGCATCCTGCAGTACTGAGAAGTCACTGCAAGTACCCGAAGTAAAATGGAAGGTAATAACATATCTCACTAACTTCAGACATTTTCCCACTACGCTTAAAACATTGATTTAGAAGCGCAGGAGGCAAGTGAGTCTCCAGAGGCTCACAGCCGCTCTGCTCTGTCTGTAACCTTGATGATTTCAGAGACACAGTGGCACCAAATTGACTCGATTCAACCTGTTTCCTGGCTTTGGTGATTACTTTTATTAGTGTCAGGGACCTTATATTGATGTATTAAGCCCATTTATCCACAAAAAAATCCAAAATCGGTTCATATGCTTACAGACGCTCTGCTCTTTCAGTAACTCTGATTGCTCTGTAGCTATTTCTTCTACTGATAAAGCAGATCTCTTCGCTCAGACTTTCTCCCCCAGTTCCACCTTAGAGAATTCCAGTGCTGCTCCTCCATCACTTCCCCCCCTCTGAATTCCTTGTGGCTAACATTATAATTTCTTCAGCTGATGTATTTTCAGCCATCACTGGCCTCATTACTACCGAGGCATATGGCCTGATGGAGTCCCTCCTGTTGTCCTCGGCAACTATACTTCTGTGCTTGCAACCTGCCTAGGTGAGCTCTTTCACCTTTGTCTATCAGCTTGTACCTTTCCTTCTTGCTGGAAGTTTGATGTCGTTCAGCTGGTCCCAGGGATGGGTGGCCATTCCCAGCCCTTTGGCTGTCATCCAGTTGCTTTGGCGTCCTGTGTCTCGGGGGTTTTCGAGTCAATTATTAACAGAAAAATTCTGGAGCACCTTTCCTGTTGCAACCTTCTTTCTGGTCGTCGTTGTGGGTTCCATCGGGGGCACTCCACTGGTGATCTTCTCATCTACATTTTTAGGCTCCTGGTCATCCTCCTTTCAGGTCTTTGGCGAAAGCTTTGCCATTGCACTTGACTTCTCAGGGGCTTTCAATCGAGTCTGGCATAGGTCTTTGATTTCCAAGCTGCCCTCTTGCGGTTTCTGTCCTGTCTGTACCTTCATCTGTGGCTTCCTTGCTGGTCGTTCTACAGCTACTGTTGTAGAAGGCCATCGTTCTTCTCCTGGATCTGTCAACAGTGGGGTTCTTGGGGCTCTCTCCTATCACCGGCTCTCTTCCTATTATTCATCATTGACCTTATAAGCTGCACGTCTAACCCTGTCCACTTGTGCGCTGGTGATTCCACCATTCACCTTTCCATTCGATTCCTCCAGTGTCCATCCCAGCAGTTGCTTCAGCAAGCTAGGGATGAGACTGTGGCACACCTGGTATCTGACTTGGCTCATATCTCTGACGGGTAGAAATAATCGTGTTGTTTTTTATGCATCAAAGACTCAGTTCTTACACCTATCAACTCGACAGGGTCTTCCATGGGGGTGCCCACAAATGTTTTATGTTATCCAGCTCTATCCTGCATCATTCTTGAACATCCTTGGGGTTTCATTTACTCGGGACTTATTTTGGAAAGATCATATTACATCACTTGTAAAATCTGCTTCCAAGAGATTGGGTGTGCTGGGCCGACTCTGTATCTTCTTTGCCCCTGCACAGTTGCTGACTTTGTGCAAGGGTTTTGTTCGCCCATGTGTAGAGTGCAGCTCTCGTGTGTGGGGAGGCTTCCCACATACAGCTCTTCTCAATATGGTTGAGTCAGGGGCTTTTCATCATATTGGCTCTCCCCCTTTTGCTGGCTCCCTTCAGCCTCTGTCTCTTCGCCACACTATTGCATCTTTGTCTCTTTTCAATTGCTGATTCAGTGGTTGCTGCTCCTCTGAGCTGTCTGCTTGCATCCCTCCACCTCTGCAGCGGCCAAGTGGCACCCGTCTAGCAGCAAGCTTTCGTCCTTTTTCTGTCCAGTTCTTTGATGTAAGAGTTGACTGTTACTCCCAGTCCTTCATTTGTGCAATGGGTCAGCTCTGGAACTGTCTCCCTCTGTCTGTATTTTGTCCTTCCTATGATCTCTAATCTTTCGAATGCAGTGTGTCCGGGCATCTTGAAGTGAATAGATCTTGAATTTGGGTCCCTTTTGTATTGTCTTTTTTCTTGGAAGGAACAGTTTGCAGGCCCCTAACCTTTGGTTCCTTCTTCATTGCATGAAAAAAAAAAAAAACGAAGATTTCAGAGGTATAGTGGCACCAACCTGACTCAATTCAACCAACTTCTGGCTTTGGTGATTACTTTTATTAGTGTCAGGGATACTATATTGATGTAATAAGCCCATTTATCTAGAAAAAAAAAATCCAAAACCGGTTCAGAAGCTCACAGCCGCTCTGCTCCCTCAGTAACCATGAAGATTAAAGGGGTAGAGTGGCACCAACCTGACTCGATGCAGCCAACTTTCTGGCTTTAGTGATTACTCTTATTACAGCCAGGGATCTTATATTGACATATTATACCCATTTAGCTAGAAAAAAAAAAAAAATCAAAATCAGCCAACGTAGAGGTGTAAACTTTTTTTCTTTTTTGTCCAGCACCAGACAGGTTCAATTTTCCAGAGTCAAATTTCATTTTCATGGGTCATAATGTCACGAATTTGTGACACTGTATTATTATGGGAGTCTATGAATGCTAATGGATATCCCAGTGAACTTTGCTCAGCTAATAACCATCCTGCGTCAGCACTCCGATTGGAATATATTTCCAAAACATTTGCCAGTTTTTCAGCAGCGACTGTTTATATGCACAGGCATTAGTGTATCACTGAGCGAAATTAGTATATATCGTTTTCCCCACCAATGTAACCACCAGGAGAGGAAACTCTGCCCTCTTCCCACGATTGCCACAAGGCATCCCGTGTGAACACAGCAATCTGAGATTGGTATTACAGAGAGACGGACGTTGGCAGGACAGAACAATGCAGCAGTGATCAGGAGAGACCACCCCTGGTTCCTTGGCGGTGTCTTGAGCAGCAGATTGCCCAGGCTCCTCGAAGCTCTGTGACTCCTATTTCTCCATTTACCTGCATTTTCTTTCTGTGTGAGAGAAGCGAGTGAGTGTTTTTGATTGCAGACATGCATGGCAACGTTGGGAATGTACGAGTGGAAGGAGTGGTTGGTCAGCGGGGTGAGATGGCTGAAATAGATGGGAATGGTAGTGCTATGGTGGACATCTGTGCTGGTAATGGGTTGGCAAAAGCAAACACCTACTTTCGGCATAAGATGATCCACAGGTATACATGGAGAGTCATGAGGAGGATGGATGGTGAACTTCCTGAACGAAAGGCAATGATAGACTGTGAGGAGTAGACTGTACCACTAGTCGAGCAGGGCAGTACTCCCAAGGTGGATGGAAAGCTGATGACAGGGAGAGCTTGAGCTCCCGTTTCATCAGCCCTCGGGGCTAGTTACTGACCATCCGACTTTGCTGAACGTTTTCAGTGTCTCAGTAACACAGAGAGTAGGCCGGCATGCTCTGTAATACAAGTTTCTCTAACTATTAACACCAAACTACATGCACAGTACACACTACACTTCCTTTTCCAAAATTCAAACAAATTATGACATCTTTAAACATAGCCTCAGAGTCCCCAGGGGGGCAGTCCATAAATACCCCCACCATCCGCTCCTCTCCCGGTGACGATTTGAGCTGCCTGGAACCACTGTCTGACACTTCTTTTTCATTTCTGCAACATTCGCGGCCTTTCCTCTAACTTTCGCTCTGTTGAGCACCACCTCTCCTCCTCTAAACCTAACCTTCTTATCCTAACTGAGACTCAGCTGTCTGAGGCAACTGACAGCAAACCCTTTTCTGTATCCTCCTACTTTCTCTATACTCACTTCAAAGCCAAAGGTGGCTCTTGTGTATATATACGCAACGACTTATCTTGCTCTTGTGTTCCTGAACTTGGTTCTTCTGAATTCTCTACACTCTGGCTTCAGCTTTCCTGTCATTCTCTGTCTAAATATATCTGCACTGTTTATTTATCCCCTAATTCTACTGACTATAAAAAATTCTTTGACTATCTTACTTCTACGATGGAACACATTCTATCCATTTCTGCTTTCTCTGAAATCTCCATTCTAAGAGATTTCAATGTTCACACCACCAATGGCTCTCCTCTCCTTTCACTGTTCCATCTGGTGAAGAAGCCTACATCTTTTCTATCCTTAACGACCTAGAGCAGCTTGTACAGCACCCTACCCGTATCCCTTACTGCCTTGGAGAGAGCTCCAACATACTTGACCTCTTCCTTACAACTAATCTTTCTGCTTACGCTGTTAATCTTTCCTCTCCATTGTGCTCCTCCGATCACAACCTTACTACCTTAACCTGTCCTATCACTCCGGTACAGCCTGTGGACCCTCCAAAGAAACATCGACTGTGGAACTTTGGAGCTGCGGATTGGGAGGCCCTCAGGCAGTGCGTTTTTGATTTACCATGGAATGATTATTGCTTCCAAGGCCATGAGCCATCTCAGTGTGCCTTGTGCATTACAGAGGTTACTCTCTCGAGCATGGAAGCATGCAATCCATTCTTATATCCTTTGATTAATGCAAGAAAGCCTTGGTTTAATCGCACTTGTTCTAATTCTGTCTGCAACAAGGAGAGGGCCTATAAAAGTTACCAGAGCCAACCCACCCTTGAATCACTTTATGTTTCTGCCCAGAACTGTGCTAAGTCTGTTCATCACTCTGCTAAAAATAATTTCACCCGTACTACATGCTCTCAACTCTCCAACTCAAATTCTTCCCACTCCTTCTGGCACCTTGCAAAAAAACTTTCGAACAACTTTACTTCATCATCCTTTCCTCCTCTTTTCTACTTTCATGATTCTGTAGCTATTTCTTCTCAGACTTTCTCCTCCAATTCCACCTTAGACTATTCCGGTGCTGTTCCTCCATCACTTTCCCCCCTCAGACTTCCCCATGGCTGACAATAAAATTTCTTCAGCTGATGTATTTTCTCCCATCTCAAGCCTCAATACTAATAAGGCATTTGGGCCTAATTGAGTCCCTCCTGTTGTCCGCAAGAACTGTGCTACTATGCTTACACCCTGCCTAGGTAAACTCTCTTGCCTTCGTCCATCAACTTTTACACCTTTCCCTCTTGCTGGAAGTGTGCCGTCATTCAGCCAGTCCTAAAGAAGGTTGACCATTCCCAACCCTCTAACTATCGTCCAGTTGCATTAACATCCTGTACCTCAAAAGATTTTGAGTTAATTCTTAACAGAAAAATTTTAAAGCATCTTTCCTATCACAACCTTCTTTCTGATCGTCAGTCATCCTCCTTTCGGGATTTTGGCGAAAAGTTTGCCATTGCACTTGACATCTCAAAGACTTTCGATCGAGTCTGGCATAAATCTTTAATTTCTAAACTGCCCTCTTATGGGTTCTGTGCTTCAATCTGTGCCTTCATCTCTAGTTTCCTTTCTGGTCATTCTATAGTTGCTGTTGTACACGGCCATCGTTCTTCTCCAAGATCTATCAACAGTGGTGTTCCTCAGGACTCTGTCCTATCGCCAACTCTCTTCCTCTTTTTCATCAATGACCTTCTAAGCTATACATCTAACCCTATCCACTCGTAACCTGATGACTCCACCCTTCACCTTTCCATTCGGTTCTCACAACGTCCATTTCATCAGTTACTTCAACAAACAAGGGATGAGGTTATGGCACACCTAATGTCCTTCTTGGCTCTTATCTCTGACTGGGGTAAAAATAATCTTGTTGTTTTTAATGCTTCAAAGACTCAGTTCTTAAACCTATCAATCCGACAAAATCTTCCACGGGAGTACCCACCAATGTTTGATGATATTCAGCTTAATCCTGCATCATCCTTGAACATGCTTGGCGTTCCATTCACTTGGGACTTGTCTTGGAAAGATCATATTACATCTCTTCTAAAATCTTCATCCAAGAGATTAGGTGTGTTAGGCCGACTCCTTTCCTTCTTTACCCCTGCACAGTTGTTGACTTTATACATGGGTTTTATCCGCCCCTGTGTGGAGTACAACTCTCACGTGTGGGGAGGCTCCCCACATACAGCTGTTCGCAATAGGGTGGAGTCAAAGGCTATCCATCTCATCAACTCTCCTCCTGTTACTGGCTCCCCTCAACCTCTGTCTCTTCGCTGCACTGTTGCCTCTTTATTTATTTTCTGTCGCTACTTCAATGGTCACTGCTTCTCTGAACTATCTGCTTGCATCCCTCCACCACTACGATAGGTGCATAGCACCTGTCTGGCAACAAACTCTCATCCCTTTTCTGTACAACTCTCTAATGCAAGAGTTAACAGTTACTCCTAGTCCCTCATTTATGCAACAGGTCATCTCTGGAACTGTCTCCCTCTGTCTGTATTTGCTGCTAGCTATGATTTCCAGTCTATCAAATGCAGTTTGTCCAGGCATCTCGAAATGATCAGATCTTGAATTTGGTTCTCTCTTGTATTTTGTTTTTGTCTTGGAAGGAACAGTATTGCGGGCTCGTGGCCTTTGGTTCGTTCTTCCTAGCATAAAAAAAAAGGTGTGTGTGGATGAGTGAATGAGAAGACAATTGTTGGATGCAAAAGCGTGGAGAGAGTGGAGGAATGAAACCTCGGACCATCGCTTGGTGATGGCCAAGGTAAGGCTGCAAAGAAAATGGGTGAAGAGACGAAGGGGAAGACAGGATGAAACAGCTCCCGTGAGAAGAGTGGAGAAGTTGCAAGATAGTGAGAATATGGCAGAGTATAAGAGCATACTGGAAGAGAGACTGGGAAGATATGAGTTAGAGCAGATGGAAGGGATGGAAGACTTATGTAAGATATTTACAGAAGAGATAGGCACACCATGTGAGGTGGTTTGTGGAGTGAGGAGGAGATGCAGGGGTGTGCAAGGGGCAGCATGGTGGAATGATGAGGTGAAACGAACTGTCAAACAAAAGATGAAGGCATATAGTGAATGGCTAGTGAGTAGAGGTAGGGGAGAAGATGAGAGAGAGAGAAAAGAGAGGTATATGTGAGCAGGAGAAGGGAGGTGAAGAGATTGGTGAAGAAGAGTAAGAAGAAAGTGGATGAAGAGTTTGGGAGAATCTAAGTTTGAAATTGAGGGAGAGTTATAAATTGTTTTGGAAGGAGGTAAAGAAAGTAAGGCAGTGTGAAAGGGGAAATAGTATGAGAGTGAAAAATAGGAATAATAGAGTGTTGGTGGAGAAGAGAGAGAAATTGAGGATATTGAGGGAGCACTTTGAGGATTTCCTGAGTGTAGATACTGAAAGCAGGGCGAGTATGAGTAGTTGGTGAATGGCTGAGAGAAGAGATGAAAGGAGGGAGGAAGAGATCAGTTGGGCAGAAGCAGTGAAAGCAGTGAAGAAGATCAAGATGGGAAAGGCCCCAGGAATTGATGGAGTGTGTGGTGAAATGCTGTAGTATGGGGGTGAGACTTTAATGGAGTGGATATGGAAGCTGTGTAGATTGGCTTGGGAAGAGGGAAGTGTTCCAGAGGACTGGAAATCAGATATAATTGTTCCTTTATACAAAGGAAAAGGAAAGAGAGAAGTATGTGGTAACCATAGGGGTATTTGCCTTCTTGGTGTGACTGGAAAAATATGTGGTAGAATACTCATTGATAGGGTTAGGCATAGAACAGAGGAGCTAGTTGGAGAAGAACAAGGGAGATTTAGGAAGGGAAAAGGGTGTGTAGATCAGATATTTGTTCTAAGATGTTTAGTGGAGAAGTATCTATAGAAGGGAAAGAAAGTGTGTACTGCCTTCATGGACTTGAAGAAAGCTTATGACAGAATAGATAGGAGCGGTATGTGGAAGGTATTAAGAATTTATGGACTGGAGGGGAAATTCTTGAGTGCTGTGAAGAGTATGTACGAAGGAGCTAGGGCTACGGTGCGAGTGAATAGTGGGCTGAGTGAATTCTTTGATCTCAGTGTGGGATTGAGACAGGGTTGTGTGATGTCTCCATGGCTGTTTAATATATACATGGATGAAGTTGTCAGGGAGGTGCAAGGTAGGGCAGTGGATGTGGGGGTGGCTCTAATGAATGAGAGGGAGGTATGGAAGATTCCGGTGTTACTGTTTGCTGATGATGCTGTCCAGTATTGTTGAGTGAAGATGAATGGGAGTTGCAAGGTTTGGTGAATGAATTTGGGACAGTGTGTAGGAAGAGGAGTCTGAAAGTTAGTGTAAACAAGAGCAAACTTTTAGAATGAAGTCACAGAATGCACAGTGAGGTTGGATGGTGAGGATATGGAGAATGTGAGTACATTCAAATACTTGGGTAGTGTGATGAGCAAGGATGGAAGTTTTTGGGAAGAAGTGTTTGAAAGGGTACAGCAGGGAAGGAAGGTTGTTGGTTCACTGAAAGAAGTTATGAGAAATAGGGAGGTGAGTATGGAAGTTAAGAAGTCACTGCATGATAGTATTGTGATCCCTACCCTGACTTATGGACGCGAAGCATGGACCTTGCTAGAGGGGAACAAGTCAAGAGTGAGAGCAGTGGAAATGAGTTACTTGAGAGGAGCATGTGGAGTGACATGTAGGGACAGGTTGACAAATGAGGAATTGAAGGAACTTTGTGGGGTGGATGTGGGTGTGGTTGAGAAGATTAGGAGAAATGCACTGAGGTGGTTTGGACATGTGGAGAGAAAGGAGAAAGAAAGACTGATTAAGAGGGTGTATGTAGGTGAGGTGGAGGGGGGAGAGGAATAGGAACACCGAGGATGAGGTGGATGGATGGAGTTGAGAGGTATATGAGGGAGGGAGGAGTGAGCTGGGGGGAGGGTAGTCAAATGGTGGGTGACAGGGCGACTTGGAAGCGTTTTGTCTGCAGCCTCCCTTTGCGGGAATAGGGCTTCGGGCTATAGATAGATAGATAGATAGATTCTCTCTGCTTTCTAGATGTAACCCGCCACGTCCCGACCGATTTTCCACCACTGCCCCCCCCCCCATCCCGACCAGTTTTGGAATTTTGGGGGAGGAGGCTCAAACCTCCACCTTTTATGAGAAACATCGAAAATTCAGAGACAAAGTGCTCACCTGAGCTTAGAAGTGGGCTATATAGGTGAGCCTTTAAACACCTTGTATTGTGTTCTCTGCAGCAACACAGCTGTCATACTTTCTATGACAGCAGTAACGAATGCAAACCACTCAGAAGAGGTAGGTATTTGTTCATTGGTACGAATTTATATGTGGTACAAGAATGCATTGGTTTTCATATAATAATATAGGTGATGTAAGCATTGCATCACTTATCAAACACATCAACGTACCACACCTTCCTTGGTGACGTTACTTCCTCATCAGTTCTGCTCGTTTCTTCTCCTGGCGCCACATAATCTTTGTCCTCCAGATCAAGAATCACACTTACCTTGAATTTCGTCATTGGAGAGACCGTGGTGCAACATGTCTTTATTGGCCAGGTCATTGCTAGCAGGTGAGTTGCCGAAAAAATGGCATGCAGGGGGGGGTGGGGGTGTTATGCAGGGCAGTGTTGCTGCCTGGGGGCAGGTAGAGGAAGGTCTCCCACATATGCCTACCAAAAATCATCCACAAAACTTGAAAAAATGTGCAAATGACGGACTTCGCAACTGCAAAAGATGTTGTTGGGACTAAGTATGACAAAACGTTGCAACGTATCCATTTGTTATCGGGACGCGTCAGGTTAAGAGCTTTAGGTAGCTTCATTGCGTAAGTGGGCAGATCTGCTTGCTTTATTTTTATTTTTTATAGTGTTAGCATTCATTTTGTTGTAAACAATAGAATTAGAGCATTTCTTTTGGGCTCGATTAAATGTAAAATAGTGATTAACTTTTCCAAATTGTTCTTACTTAATTTACTTTGCTCCCAGCCTGCACAAATTTTTCTTTGTTAAACAAGTTCTTTCATATTAATTCATAATAAAACGTTCGCACAAGCTAGGAGAGGTGAAAGGAAGAGCTGATTTATTATTACTAACTCCTAGGGTGAAATATAAATTGTCTGGAGCAGGTTCTTTCTCTAGAGTCTGACTGTACTTACTAATACAGCATCCATGAGTGATTATTCCATGTAGAGCAGTGTTTGTAGAGAAAGTTTATAAATTTCTCGTTCTCTGAGGACTGGCGACATAAGCAAAAATGAAGTAAAACCTAAAAGTTTAATTTCATTATTAAAAACCTACTTACCCTTCTTTTTCGACAGTGAGTGAGAGATTTAGTGTGTGACTAGGGATGAGAGTGAGAGCCAGAGTGAGAACAAGAGCAGACTACATCATTAATCTCTGTGGTAAAAGTGATGGAAGTGAGTGTGAGAGGGTGTGAGTGAGTGAGAGGTTCACTACGAAAACGACTCTGGCAGAATACAACATCTCAGAGCTGATTGAGAATAGAACTGCAACTGAAGGTGGGAGTCAGTTTGAGAGTGAGTTAGTGTGAGAACATTAGCAGGATGTGATACAGTAAAAAGGATGAGCATGAGAGAGCCACTGAAGACTCTACTACACTGACAGGCTACAATACTCCAAACGTGAGTCAGAATGAGAGTGATGGGAGCCAGATTGAGTCAGAGTGAAAATACGAGCAAGTAATGATAAAAGATGTGAGTGAGTGTGAGTTAGGCTGCATACGTGAACTAAAGACACTACGCTTACAGGCCACAGTATCTGTAACACTGGTGGCGATTACGCTGTAGGGATGGCGTAGTTTCACAATAGCGTATTGTATTAAGGTACAGAAGAATGCTCATCAAAACACTGGTAACATCCAGATTTAAGCATACAGCCTGAAAGACCTTCAGTAATTAACCCGCCCCGTCCTGACCAATTTTCCACCACTGACTCCCCCCAGTCCCGACCAAATTTGGAAAAAAAATTTTTGGGCTTTTGGTAAGATACATCGAAATTTCATAGAGAAATCGCTCACCTGAGGTTTAAAATACTCGATACAGCTAGCAATACTCCTTACCTTACTGGATTTTCTATCAGGCTGGCTCCAAAGAAAACGAGTTCTATGGGAGGGTAACTATTCCACACCACTCATAAACGGCATTTATTTAATTATTTGGTACGAATTTATATGTAGTACAAGAGTATATTGGTTTTCACACAGTAATATAGGCAATATGAGCATTGTTCCACTCACTAACACATCACCATACCTGACCTTTTTTGGCGACATTACCTGATCATCATTTCTGACTGTTTCTTCCTCTAATGCTACGTAAACTTTGTCCTCCACATTGTCATTGACAGGGGAATCACTGGCCCTGAATATCTTCATTGGCCAGGTCGCTGATAACAGGTGAATTGCCGAGACAATGGCATGTGGGGGGGGAGGTCATGCTGGATAAGGCATTGTCCCTGCCTGGCATCTTGTAGAGGAAGGTCTCCCGTGTATATGTACCAAAAATCACTTGCGAAAGTTGAAAATTGTGCAAATTATGAACCTTGCAATTGCATAATGGTATGTCAATGGAACTAGCTGTAACAAAACGTTGCGACGTACCCATACTTCAACGGGACGCCTCAGGTTAAGTGCAAAGCTACTCTCAAAGCCTAGCGCCCTCAACAAAAAATTGTCAGGTTTGTTCTCTTGTCTTTCTTCATCAGTCATAACTCAAAAACGAAAAGACATATAGGCAAGTTATGCGCCAAAACGATTCTTAACAACCAGGATGTTTATTTTAGAGCAGTATTTGAGCTGCAGTAAGTTAGTTTAGCATATATTTTCTAGTACTGTGATTTCTTCTTAGAATATATGAAACTCCTCGGATTTGTGTTGTCCCATTCCACGTAAGCATTTTGCGTATATTATCATTAATCACAGGAATGGCAGTCTTACAATTAAAGGTCATGCCACAGACTAAGCCCTCCCGTCCAACAGGTGTTGTCGCACGCATTCCCTCCAGCTGGGCATTCCCGACAAAAATCGGCAAAATCGTCTATACTTTAACTTTCATATCTCAGTTAATACTTACCCAAATATGACAAACATGATGAAATGGGTATACCTGAGTGAATTTGAAGGAGGGAGGAGGCAAGGTTCACCAAGGAGGAGAGATGTGGTGGATGAGTGTGTGAGGAAGAGAGGTTTGGAAATCAGTGAGGCTAGGGAACTGACAAGAGATCGAGCTGGCTGGATGAATTGTTGTGAGGAGAAGTGCATGATCAGGGATTTGGGACCCCTTTTTAACGTGGCAGCATCTGGATTGACTCTATCAGATACGTTTATTTGAAGCTACAGAACGTGGTAAATGTTTTTGGCGGATCCGATAGAACCAGGATTCTGGGGGCTTGAATGATGAGTGAATGGAAGTGTGGCCCATCGGACTGGGCAAACTAGGGCTGTCTGGACATTGCTACTCCTCACCCTGCCCTAGGGTGGGAAAGAAGGTTCGGATAATGATGATGATGAACCAAAAAGGTCTCACATTACTCACCAATCCTTTGACTTCAAGCTGATTACATCAGATGGTCCACGAAGTGCGTGTAGGGAAGGTGAGTGAGTGGGGAATGAAGGCAATTTTTGTTGTTTTTTGCAGGTGTCCGTATGCGTGACGGAGGTTTGGTGACACAACTAAGGCTTACACTAGCCCACCACGATAATAACACTTCGATAACACTTCCAGAAGACCAAAATCCACTACAAACACTATTTACATAAATAATTTTCCATAATCGGTTGTATTTGGTGCTGGCAGGCCGGTAACCATAGCAAAGACCTTGAAGTCTACCACACCGCCTTACAGACAGACAGACAGACTCTCTCTCTCTCTCTCTCTCTCTCTCTCTCTCTCTCTCTCTCACACACACACACACACACACACACACACACACACACACACACACACACACACACACACACACACACACACACACACACACACACACAGATGTATGTTTGGTTTGTACTGTCGCTCATATCTGGCAGTAGAAGCCCGGGTATTACAGCTACTAGAAATAATATTATTATTACTACTACTACAACTACAACCACCACTACTAGAACTACTACTAATATTACAACTACCACAACTACAACTCCTACTATTATTACAACACCTACTACACATACTGCCACTACCACTACCACTACAAGTACTACTACAAAAAAACTTAAAAAAAATGTGAACAAAGTACCGGTAGTTATTTACGTATTGCCCATAATCTGAAATACTTACTACTTTCACTTTCTCTTTCCTGTGATTTGTACTTTTTCATCAGAAGAAATATGTCTAAGCTAATATTTTCAATATAAAATAAGGGAACGACTTGATCATGAAACAAACTTTCTGCATTCGTAACTCACATAAATATACGTACAGCGGTGAAATAATTTTTTTCTAATTACACAAGAAAACAACATACCGGTATGTACAAAACTAACTTATGCATAACACCCAGATGCCTTACACACACACACACGCACACACACACACACACACACACACACACACACACACACACACACACACACACTCTCTCTCTCTCTCTCTCTCTCTCTCTCTCTCTCTCTCTCTCTCTTTCTTACACGCACACACAAACACACACACACACACAAGGGGATGTATGTTTGGCTTGCATTCATTCGATTCAGGCACTGCTGTGCGACTAGAAGTCTGGGTATTACAACTACCACAAATAACACTATTATTACAACTATTGCTAATACAACTACCACAAATAACACTACTATTACAACTATTGCTAATACAACTACCACTACTACTAATACGACAACTACCATTTCAACAACAATAACTACTACTACAACTACCACTACAACTACTACCACTACTACTACAAATAATACCACTACTACTGCTACTACATCTGTCTATCTATATACCTACGCTGCGTCCCCAAGGAAAGGGAGGTAGCCGTGACAGGACAACACACTCTCAATTTACTCATCCTCAAACACATTCATTCGCATCTTAGCCCAAAGGGGAGAACGGACAGATCCCCACCGCACCACACTGCACGAGGGTCAACTGCGTAGTGCCATCAGTGACATCCGCAGTAGGGCCCAACAGCAGAGCTGGTTTACCCCAGCCACACCATAATAAACCCATCCCCTTACCCGCACCTGACCTGATCAGCTGATCAGACCTCATGCTGGAGAATATCCCCTCAGGGCTGCGCCATCATGTATTCATTCACAATTTCTCTCCATTTATTTCTGTCACACACAGTCACTCTTCCTTCCTCAACAGACATCCCTCTCGCATCCAACGCTCTCTTCACACTGTCCATTCATCCTATTCGTGGTCTTCCTCTCAGCCATACACCTCTCACATCAGGTCTAGTTATCTTTTTCACCAATCACTCATTATCCAGTGTCTCCATATGCCCAAACCATCGCAACACCCTCTGCTCAACTCGATCAGCCATCTCCCGAACATCTCCAGTTCTCCTTTGCACTTTATCATTTCTCACACAATCTTCATCTATCTATCTATCTATTGCCAGACCCCTCAATCCCGTTTGGGGTGGCCACAAACAAATCGCCTCCAAGTCGCCCTGTCCCCCGCCATTTCACTGCCCTGCTCCCAACTCACACCCCACTCTCTCATATACCCCTCCACCCCATCCCTCCATCTCATCCTCGGCCTCCCCCTCCCTCTTCCCCCCTCCACCTCACTCACATACACTCTCTTCGTCAGTCTTTCACCCTCCATCCTCTCCACATGGCCAAACCACCTCAGTGTGTTCCTCATAACGCTTCCTATCACATCCACATCCACACCACAATGCTCCTTTATATCCTCATTCGTCAGCCTGTCTCTCCATGTGACTCCACAGGCTCCTCTTAAATAACTCATTTCCACTGCTCTCAGCCTTGACTTGTGTCCTTCCAACAACGTCCAAACTTCACTTCCAAACGTTAGAGTTGGTATCACAATACTGTCATGTAGTAACTTTTCACTTCCATGCTCACTTCCCTGTTTCTTATCACTGCTTTCAAAGAACCAGCAACCTTTCTTCCCTGCCGTACCCTTTCAAGCACTTCACCCTCCAAACCTCCATCCTTACTCATCACACTACCCAAGTACCTAAACGTACTCACATTCTCCAATTCCTCACCATCCAACCTCGCTGTACATTCACTGACTTCACCTCTCTCAAAGACCATCACTTTACTCTTCTCTACATTCACCTTTAGATTCCATTTCTTACACACTCTCCCAAACTTCATCCATGAAGCCTTGTAGCTCCCCTTCGTCTTCACTTAACAACACAGTATCATCTGCAAACAACAGTACAGGGAGTTTCCAAACACTACCCTGTCTCACCAGGGCCACTCCAACATCCACTACCCTACCTTGTACCTCTTTTATTACCCCATCCATGTACAGACTGAACAACCATGGAGACATGACACATCCCTGTTTCAACCCAACTTTCAAAGAGAAAAATTCACTTAGTTCACCATCCACACTCACTGCAGCCTTCGCAACATCGTACATACTCTTCACAGCATTCAACAACTTCCCATCTATTCCATATATTCTTAACACTTCCCACTATCCTTGTCTATCCACCCTGTCATATGCTTTCTCCAAATCCATGAAAGCCGCATACAACTTCTTTCCCTTCTCTAGAAACTTTTCCACTAAAGATCTGAGAATGAATATCTGATCTACACAACCTCTTCCCTTCCTAAAGCCTCCCTGTTCTTCTCCTACTAATTTCTCTGTTCTTTCTCTAACTCTGTCAATAAGTATCCTACCATACACTTTTCCTATTATACTAAGAAGACAAATGCCCCTATGATTACCATACACTTCTTTTTGCCCTTTTCCTTTGTACAAGGGAATAATTATACCTGACTTCCAATCCTCCGGGACTCTACCTTCCTCCCAGGCCAATCTGCACATCTTCCACATCCATTCTACTACTATCTCTCCCCCATGCTTTAGCATTTCACCACACACTCCATCAATTCCTGGGGCTTTCCCCAATTTAACTTTCTTCATTGCTTCCACAACTTCTATCCTACTGATTTCTTCCTGTCTTCTCACCTCCCTCCTTCTCCCAGCCATTCCCCAGCCACTTATACTCGCATTACTTCCATCCTCTATGTTCAACAGTTCCTTAAAGTGTTCTCTCCATCTGCTCACTTTTTCTCCCATCTCCACTAGTAATCTACCATTTTTATCTTTCACTCCCCTGCTAACTTCACTTCCACCCTGTCTTACTCTTTTCACCTCTTTCCAGAACATTTTCTTACAGTCCGTCCACTTTATACTCAAATTCCTTCCATATTCCTCATCCACTCTCTTCTTACTCTCTCTTACTAATCTTTTCACCTCTCTCTTTCTTTCTACATATAACTCTCTCTTCCGCCTCTCAACTTCTTCCACGCCCCTATTTCTCATCCATTCATTGTATGCTTTCTTCTTTTGTGCCACAGTCTGTCTCACCTCTTCATTCCACCACGCTGTTCCTTGCACACCCCTCCGTCTTCTCTTCCTTCCACACACCACATCACATGCTGCACATATTTCTTCTGTAAATACACCTTCCACGTCTCCCATCTGCTCCAATTCATATTTGCCCAATCGTTCCTCCACTTCTCTCTTATACTCTGCCTTTTTCTCATCCTCTTGTAACCTTTCCACTCTCCTTGCAACTACTCCTTCCTCTCGTCTTTCCCTTCTTCTATTCCTCCATCTTACTTGAATCCTAATTCTGGCCACCACCAAGTATTGGTCAGAAAGTCCACTCCCCCAACCTCTATAAGCTCTTGCATCCATTACACATCTTCGCAACCTTTCATCCACACACACATAATCAAGCATTGCCTTCCTTTCATTCAGTTCACCACCCACCCTTCTCATCACTCGCCATGTATACCTGTGGATCAATCTACATAAAACCTAAAAAAAGTGCCAGTATTGTGAACAAAATAGTTATGCACATAGTCCATAATCGAAAATACTGTGTGTTCCAGTATAACAATTATTAGTTATGCACATAGTCCATAATCGAAAATACTGTGTGTTCCAGTATAACAATTATTTTTCCTCATAAAAATACACATATGAAAGTTTTCAATAAAAAATAAGGCACTGATTTCATAATGAAAAACTTCCTGCTTCCATTACTCCCGTAAAAAGAGGGGTGGCACGATTCACGGCCCTTCCTCCTCCCTCCCTCCTGCCTTTCTCCACCACATTTTCCACCATAAATTTTTTTCCTGTGATTTGTACTTTTTCATCATAAACAGGCTACACACATGGAAACTTTTAATAAGAATTAAGGCATTGATTTCATCATAAAACAAACTTTCTGCTTCCATTATTCCCGTAAAAAGAGAGGGGTGGTGCGAGGATTGACACAAAACGTTTACTCCTCCCTTCTCCCTCCCACCTCCACCTCCTCCCTTTCTCCACTCCCTACCTTCTCTTCCATCTCCTTATCCTTACCAGTATCCCCCGTTCCAGGATCGTCAATATCCTCTGAACCATTCCCATCATCGGTAATAGTAGATGAACGTACAGAAGGAAATGATGGGCGCACAATGGTGGAGTCACGTCCTCCACCGTCCTCACACGACGCATAAATATTGGAACTCTTTATGGAAGTCACTTTCCTGAGAGAAAGTCACATTCTCCAATCACAATTGGCGATAATATCACCTCGAGTTCTCTCCCTATTGCACTATCACTAAGGCCTTTTCTTTTTTGGCCTTTGAACTTCATTGGTTTTAATGTCGGCGGCTGCTGGCACTCAGCCAATGACCTGGACACAGGAAAACTTTTTGCATAGGTCTATCCATTATGGAGGTAAGCAGGTGACTGAGTATGACTAAGATGCATGCAGGAGGGTTGCCAGTGGCTGCCTGTGGTGGAAATAACCTGTAGAATATTCAAACAATGCCAAGAAACACTAAATCATGTATACGTGCACCCCGCACGGCTCTGGGAGGATGTGTAAATATGTCACTAGGACGGGATGGGCTAAGTAATGTGTATTCGGTAGGTAGATTCATAGAAACATTATAAATTAGAGGGAAAAAATTACTGAAGATGCAGGAATGGAAAGAGTGCAGAAACAAAAGATGAAAAAAAGACACAGAAATAAGGGAGCACTTGAGATATGAGGTAATCCAAAGTTCTGTGCTGATTATTAAATTTCTCATTGTATTTATCCCGCCCCATCCCGGCAGATTTTTCACAATGATCTCCCTCAATCCCGGCAGATTTTTTTCTTTATTTGCTAAAACCTCTGCATTTTATGACAAATCAAAAATTCATTAAGAAATTGCTCACCTGAGCTTAAAAATGCCGGTACAGGTGACCATACCCTCACATGGCACTGTGTTCTATGGGGCCCAGCTCCAGAGAAAACGTTTTCTATGGGAGGGGTAAGTATTCCAAACCACTCAGAAGAGATATAAATTGATTTATTTTTATGTAGTACAAGAGTATATTGGTTTTCACACAGTAATATAGGCCATATAAGCACTGTTCCACTCAACAAACACATCGACGTATCCCACCTTTTTTGGCGACATTATCTGCTCATCACTTCTCATCGTTTGTTCCTCTAATGCCACATAAACTTTGTCCTCCACATTGTCATCAAATGGTGAATCACTCTTGCCTTGAATTTCGTACCATGGTGCGGCATGTCTTTACTGGCCAGGTCACTGGTAATAAGTGAGCTGCCAAGACAATGGTGTGGGGTGGGGTGGGGAGGTCACGCAGGGTAAGGCATTGTCCTTGCCTGGCCTCGAGTAGAGGAAGGTGTCCTGCGTAAACGTAACAAAAATCACACATGAAACTTGAAAAATGTGCAAATGATGGATATTGCAATTGCAGTGTGTTTATAAACGTCAACAGGAGTCACAGTGACAAAATGTTTGGGTATATATGTACGTCAATGGGATGCGGCAGGTTATAATACATTTCCAAAGAGAATAAGGGGAGGAGAATGCAGAATATACTGCATCTCTAGATTTCTGTTATAACAAATCTAAGTTGCGATAGGGAACCAATTGCAAATATGTCTGTCATATTCAAGAAGAGTGTATGTTAGTGAAGGTGAAGAGGGGAGGAGGGAGAGGGGGACACTGAGGATGAGAGAGATATGAAGGGGTGGAGGATGAAAGGTATAGAAGAGGAGGATAGAGGATGAGAGATATATAAGAGAGGGTAGTGGAAGAGAGGTATATGAGAGGGGGGTAGAGGATAAAAGAAGTATGAGAGAGGGGTGGATGATGAGAGATATATGAGAGGGGGATAAATGATGAGAGATATGAGAGGGGGGATAAAGGACAAGAGATATATGAGAGGTGGATTCGTTTTTCATTTTTGAAGGTTCCAACATGCTTGCATCCTTCAGCCTTGGTCACCTAATGGCGGCTCTCCATGCTCCTCGATCTCTGGCAGCCTCCCTGTTATGTCCCTTAACCCTGAGGTCACACTTAATGACCTTGTTCCAGGTCATTTTTGGTCTACCCCTTGCAACCCCACCCCTAATGATAATGCTTTTCGCTTTCTGCACCCATTTATCATCCCCCATCCTTTCCACATGCCCAAACCACCTCAATCTACTTCTCCTCATCACAACACCAATACACTCCAGTCTCATCCATCCTCGCAACTCGTCCATTGTGAACCTAGTCTCCCCACGCCTTGCACTCAGGGGCATATTGCACATTCACCTAATCATTGTCATATCTGTACATTTGAGTCTGCGAATATCTTTTTCTTTTACTGCCCGGGTTTCACTACCATCCAGCATTACGCTTCTAACACATGCTGCACACAAAGATTCCTTAGCACCTAGGAAAAGCCCTCTCAATGTCAGGAGGCAACAGCTCCCTGAACTTCTTCCAGTCACTCCTCACCCTATCCACCTCCAGCACATAACATGTCTCCCAAATAACAAAACTCTTCCACACACTCAAGAGGCTCACCAGAAAGTTCAGTCCTTTCATGCCTGACGATCTCCACCAACTCTTCCCGACACACCGCACACATAAAATCAGCATTATCTCGCAGTCTACCTCTAATCTCTAGTACCACTACATCTCTTATGCAGCCATTTATCACAAACACTATACATGATGGAATCACTTCCCATGCCCTTGTGGCAGATTGTACATGGCCACTCTCTCTCTTCTTTGACAGTACTGCCACCAACCCTAGATATTAGCACTTTTGTTTTTTCTGCATTTACTCTCAATCCCTTGTGCCCCAAACCATCTCTCAACTTCCTAAATTTTTCCTCTGCCTCCCTTTCATGTTCTGCAATCAACTCCGAATCATCACCATACAACATCTCCCACGGGAGTCCATTTCTAAAGTCACGTGAGAAGGCTTCAGGTACCATGATAAACAAGTGATTCAAGACTGATCCCTGATGCACGCCAGCATTCACGGAAAACTCATCACTCAAGTTTCCATTCACTCTTACCTAGGTGTGAGTACCCACATACACGGCCATAATCACCCTAACCAGCCACTCCTCGATCCCAGGCTTTCCCACTGCCCACTTCACCACCTCTCTAGGGACTCTGTCAAAGGTCTTCTTCAAATCGTCAAAAACAAAGTACAGTTCCCTCTTCTTTCCTATATATTTTTCCTGAAGCTGTCGAACAATGAATATGGCATCAATGGTCCCCCTGCCTGGCATAAAGCAAAACTGAATCTCATCACTATTCACTCTTTCTCTACTCATACCTTCTAGAACTCTTTCCATTACCTTCATTATCTGATCTAAAAGTTATACCTCTATAATTTCCTCTTTCCAGGACATCATCCTTCCCCTTCTACACATTTTCAGTTACACTCTTCAGTCAATCATCTGGGACAACACACTGATATATAATCATATTTATCAGGTCAGTGACTAACCTCACTCATATATCCCCTGAGGCCTTCAATTTTTCAGCAGTCAACACAGACATACCTGCTGCTGCCTTCCCCACCTGCATCCTGCCTATTGCCTCACTCACAGTAGCAATGTCAATCAAAGGCCAAGGGCCAAACAGTGGTTCCGCTGGCTCCAAACTTTCCCTGTCCCAGTCAAACTCCTCATTCAACAACCGGCTATAACACTCTCTCCACGCATCTTTAACCCGCCGCATGCTAGCTATTTTTAGCCCTATGGGTCACCCCAGTGCCAGCCTTTTTTTGACCTTTTTTTTTTTGGCTAAAATTATAGATTTTGATGTGGAAACAACGAATTTCGTCATTAAAATGCTCACCGAGGGTTGGAAATAGGTTTTATTGAGTCCTGCTTACTCATGTACAGGTATAGCCGCTCTCTCACGCTCACCATGTATGTGAGAGAAAGTCGTTTTCTATGTAAGGTATACTCAGGTATTTATGCTGGGAAGGTATAGCAATGTTCAGTACACTTTTCTGATTACTTATTACTTCAGCATCTATCACAATTTGCATGTCTTTCTCACTCTGAATGCATTATCTTACACTTACTTGAAGGTAGGTACAACCTGGCTTCATTACGTACATTCCTGGCACTTACAAGTAGGTATTTACAAATTGACTTCACTATATAGTCCTTACACTTACAAGAAAATATTTACAACTTACACTTATATGAAAATATTTACAAAATGCCTTCACAATGTACAGCAGTGGGTGAGGCACACAGGCAGAGTAAGGCAAAGCGGGCGTGAGGGGGGGAGCGAGTGAGTGTATGGCCTTGACAGCCTGGGGGATAGTAGAGGAACAGTTACCTTACATGCCTGCCAATTTTTACCCGGGAATCTTGAAAAATGCGGTCACAGTGATGTTTTTTATTTTAAACCGTTTTAAAACTGCACTGACACTGGCCACGGAATTATGTCAGACCGTTTTAAAACGGCACTGGTACGTGGTGGGTTAATACCCCTTCCTTCATCATTCTTCAAACACTGCTCACCTATAATATCCCAATTCTCTCTCATAATCTACAATAATATGCCACCTTAAATATCATATTTTACCTTTCCACACGATTTAGGTTATCAAGTGAAAGTCTCTGTGACTCAGACTTTGCCCTGTATACCTCTCTTCTACTGCTCTCTGCTTGGCAGCCGAGTATTCCTCTTTGTTACCAACCTATGGGTAACTTTACACTCCCTCTTCTGTCTTTCTTTCCTTCATTCTTTCCTCTTCCTTCTGCCTGTGGGTGACTCTACACTGAGTGACAAGCCAAATGGTTTCATGTACACAAGGAAACCATTTACTACCCTGGGTCGTAATCATATAACCAAATTTTGGTGCCTGGTGGTCTAGTGGGTAATTATTGCACTCCAATCGGACTGAGCCGGTGAAGGTTTATATCCAAGGGATGGTTGGGGTTGATTGCTCATGTAATGCCACTCAGGGGTGAGTGAGGCTGGCCACTCACATCTTAAATGTCAGGACAAACTGCCTAGCCCCGGACTCCTACGCTCCTCAGGGGGCAATGTAGGATTGGATGATGATGATGATGGTGATATATATATACCGGTATATATATATATATATATATATATATACTGTATATATGAAAATGGGGAGCAAATGATAGCGATGTGTGTTGAGCGAGAGATGGTGATTGGAAATATGTTGTTTGAGAAGAAAGATATTTATAAGTATACATGGGTGAGACAGGAGGGTGGAAGGGTTGTTGATAGAGCTTTGATGGACTATGTGATTGTGTCTAGGAATGTAATAGGAAGATTGTTGGATGTGAGAGTTCTGAGAGGGGAGGGTGGAGGTATGTCTGACTACTACCTGGTGGAGGGAAAGTTAAGAGTAGGTAAGAGATGGGTGAGAGCTAGGAGGGTTAGGTGTGGCAGGGAGGTTTTGAAAGTGAGTGAGTTGGATAAAAGAGAGAAAAAGATAGAGTATCAGGAGAAATTGAAAGATGAGTGGAACGCAGTGAAAGATCGTGAAAATGGCAGCGTGGAGGAGGAATAACAGTTGTTTAAGAGTGCTGTGGTGGGGCATGCAGAAGAGGTGTGTGGTGTGAGACGTGTGGGTGGTGGTGTAAGAAAAGGAAGTGAATGGTGGTGCGAGGAAGTAAGTATGGCTGTGGCTGAGAAGAGATGTGCATATGAAGTGTGGCTGCAGAGGAAGGATGAGATGTCATATGAGAGGTATAAGGAAAAGAGGAATAGGGCGAGAAGGGCTGTGCGTGATGCTAAAGTGGCAACAGATGAGAGGTGGGGTAGGCGGCTGACAGGGAATTTTCAACAGAATAAGAAAATGTTTTGGAAGGAGGTGAAAAGGGTGTGAAAGGGAGAGTCTGGGAAGGAAGAACGAGTAAAAACAGAGGATGGAAGGATGTTAATTGAGGTGGATGCAGTAAGGAAGAGATGGGCAGAGTATTTTGAAAGATTATTAAATGTAGAGGAAGAAAGGGTGGCTGAGATTGTGGCGGATGGAAGGGTGCAAGGAATAAATGTGTTGGGAGAATTGAATGATTCTTTGATCACGAAGGAGGAAGTGGAGAAGGCAGTAAAGGAGATGAAAACAGGGAAAGCTCCAGGTATGGATGGGTGTGCTGTGGAATGCCTGAAGGGTGGTGGAGTGACTATTGTTGACTGGTTAGTAAGATTGTTGAATGTGTGCTTGTGAAAGGTATGGTGCCAGTTGACTGGGCAAGTGCTTGTGTGGTCCCGTTGTATAAAAGCAAGGGTGATAAGTATGAATGTACCAGCTTTAGGGGTATAAGTCTGTTGAGTGTTGTAGGTAAGGTGTATGGTAGAGTGTTAATTATGAGAGTTAGAGAGGGTACAGAGGGATTGATTGGTGATGAGCAGTGTGGCTTTAGGAGAGAGAGGGGATGCGTGGATCAGGTGTTTGCGGTGAGACAAGTGTGTGAAAAGTATTTAGCGAAAGGCAAGAATGTGTTTTGGGCATTTATGGATTTAGAGAAAGCGTATGATAGAACTGATAGGGAGTCTTTGTGGACTGTTTTAAGATTGTATGAACTTGATGGTAGGTTACTAAAAGGGGTGAAAAGTTTTTATGTAAATAGTAGACCGTTTGTAAGAGTGGGAAATGCTGTGAGTGATTGGTTTCCTGTGAGAGTGGGGCTGCGACAGCGATGTGTGATGTCGCCTTGGTTGTTTAATATTTACATGGATGGTGTTGTAAGGGAGGGGAATGCAAGAGTGTTAGGTGGAGGTCTGAGTCTGGTGAATGTTGATGGTGGAGAGTGGAATCTGAAGCAGCTGCTGTTTGCAGATGATACTGCATTGGTGGCTGATTCAGAGGAGAGATTGAGACAGTTGGTAGGGGAGTTTGGAAGGGTGTGTGAAAGGAGGAAATTGAAAGTAAATGAGAATAAGAGTAAAGTGATGAAGTGTACGAGGTTGGTAGATGGTAGGGGGATGAATATAGTTTTGAATGGCGAGTTGCTTGAGGAGGTAGAGTGTTTTAAATATCTAGGGTCACATGTTGCTGTGGATGGAAGAATAGATTTAGAAGTGAAGTTTAGAATGAATGAAGTAGGAAAGGTGCTGGGAGGAATGAAAAAAGTGTTTAGATGTCATTTGCTTAGAATGGATGTAAAGAGAAGGCTGTATGAGGGTGTTGTGGTACCGACTGCATTATATGGGGCTGAAACATGGAATATGGGTGTAGCAGAGAGGAAAAGTTTGAATGTAATGGAGATGAGGTGTCTGAGGAGTAATGTGTGGAGTGACGCGTATGGATCGAGTGCGGAATGATTAAGTGCGAAGGAGAACTGGAGTTGTTCGGGAGATGGCTGGTAGAGTTGAGCAGAGGGTGTTGTGATGGTTTGGGCATATGGAGAGAATGGATAATGAGCGATTGGTGAAAAAGATAACTAGATCTGATGTGAGTGGTGTAAGGCTGAGAGGAAGACCACGAATAGGATGGATGGACAGTGTGAAGAGAGCGCTGGATGTGAGAGGGATGTCTGTTGAGAAAGGAAGAGTGGCTGTGCGTGACAGAAATAAATGGAGAGAAATTGTGAATGAATAAGTGATGACACAGCCCTGAGGGGATATTCTCCCGCATTTGGTCTGATCAGCAATTTCAGGTCAGGTGCGGGTGAGGGGACGAGTCTGTTATGATGTGGCAAGGGTAAACCAGCTCTGCTGTCGGGCCCTGCTGCGGATGTCACTGATTGCATTGTGCAGTTGACCCTTGGGCGGTGTGGTGCGGTGAGGATCTGTCCGTTCTCCCCTTTGGGGCTAAGATGCGAATGAATGTGTTTGAATGGATGAGTAAATGAGGAGTGTGTCGTACTGTCTCGGCTACCTCCCTTTCCTTGGGGGAAGCAGCCTAGGTATATAGATATATGTATATATAGGAAGCAGCCTAGATATATATTATATATATGGGAGCCTCTATGATACAGTGGTAGAGTGTGCGTTTCGTATACAGGTGCACCAGGGTTCGCGCCCTGCCAGGGTAATAAACTTTGGGAGTGTTCACCCGGCCACGTACTGCATTGGCGGACACAAGGGGTGCTGTGGTTGAACCAGTGTCTCATACTATAAAGTATGCTTGCATCCAGTCGGCTTGCGCTGGCCGATTACACTCGGTTCACAGACTACACACACATCCAAAGCCAATCCAACATTATATATATAAATAAATAAATAAATAAATATATATATATATATATATATATATATATATATATATATATATATATATATATATATATATATATATATATATATATATATCATCCAATCCTACATTGCTCAATGAGGAGCATAGGAGCCCGGGGCTAGGCAGTTTGTCCCGACATTTAAGATGAGAGTGACCTGCCTCATTCATCCCTTTGTGGCATTACACGAGCAATACACCCCAACCATCCCTTGGATATAAACCTTCACCGGCTCAATCCGATTGGAACGTAATAATTACCCACTAAACCACCAGGCGCCAAAATTTGGTTATATGGTTAACACCCAGGGTAGTAAATGGTTTCCTGGTGTACAGGAAACCATTTGGCTTGTCACTCAGTGTGGAGTCACCCACAGGCAGATGGAAGAGAAAAGGATGAAGGAAAGAAAGAAGAGGGAGTGTAAAGTTGCTCATAGGCAGAAGGACGAGGAAAGATTGAACGAAAGGAAGACAGAAGAGGATGGAAGGAAAGAGGGATGGAGGAGAGGAAAGTGCAGACACCCGAGAGCAGCACTACATCGAGTGAGTGGATGGTGAATGCCCCCACCTACCACATAAATACAGTATATATATATATATATATATATATATATATATATATATATATATATATATATATATATAATTGTATTTTTTGTATATATATATATATATATATATATATATATATATATATATATATATATATAAAATTGTATTTATTGTATATATATATATTTATATATAAAAATATATGTATTTATAAATAAAAAAATACAATAACATATATATATATATATATATATATATATATATATGTATATATATATATATATATATATAACCTTACATTATGTAATAAGAAAACAAAACGCCTAATTAACCTAAAAGCTAATAACGTGACAGACAGATCGCTAACCTATACTAAATCCTAAAAAGACAAATAGCTAAACGTACGGTAATGATAAAAATATGAATACCTCGACCAAGAGAACACCATCGACTGCAGATATGTAATGCCTTTCTACATTACATACCTACACTCATCACCTGCTGACTGTCAGTCGTGGCACAACCTATTATAGGGGATATCAGTATATGAAAGTGAACCAGACGAGTCAGGAACATATCCATATACGTCAGCTGTCGGCCCTAATTAACACAACTTGAACAATATGGTATAATGTATTTACATAATATGTACATAAAGTGAAGGACCTCGCCCAACAGACCACCATCGACTGCAAGTGCCCAGAACCTTTCTATATTGCACACTTGCACTCATCAGCTGGTGATTGTCAGTCGAGGAACAGGGTTTAATGTAGGGGACATCAATATTAGAAATAGATCAGTGGGAAGGAGGAACTGTTTCAAATATGTCAACTGTCAACCCTAATTAATAGTACAGTATATACATATTTACAATTGATAAAAAACAGACCCATACAATAAAAAGTCACATCACTCTGAGCGATCCGGTCTCTCCCAAAAAAACCATCAATTTATCAGTCATAACAATGTCCCCATCACCCAGGATGGTGGAAAGGGTGAAGGGGACGTCTGCTGCGCCACATTAATTTATAAGTTAAGCGCTTTCACGAATAAATTGCTGACAGCGCTGGATGATATGACTGATAGATAACACTGCATCACAGATATCACAGTGCGGTGGGAAGCGTCTTTCCATATATGGTTTCATATACTGTAGGTTAATGTACACTAGTGGCATTAAGCAGCAAACGCGCCAACACTTTTTCTTCCAGGCGACTGGAACGGTTGGCAGTGTCCCAGTCGCACAGGTACGGCTTACACGTTGAAATGTTTAGTCTGGTCCACTGACCTTGCCACAGAAGATTTATTGATTTCTTTCCAAGCGAGAGACTCGACCGTAGATCACGAGGAACGTCCCAGGTCTCCTCGAGTTCTACAGCCGACTTTGCAAGTAAGTCAGCCTGCTCATTGCCGTAGATACGACAATGACCAGGCACCCAGATCAGCGTGAATGACTTGTTGCATGAATGCAGCTAATTAACAATGCGGCCCTGGATCTCGTGCGAGTCCGTAGCGCAAGATGCAATTGCCTGAAGGGCTAATTTCGAATATGAAAATATGACAAATGAGTCATGCCTAGAATTTAAAGCATAGTCCATGGCTTTGCCAATAGCAAATAGTTCAGAGGTAAACACAGATGAATGAATCGGCAGCCGATACCTGAGGGCACATTCAGTCGACCATACACTTGCACCCACACATTCACTCGACTTGGAGCCATCGGCGTTAGAGACAAAGCAGATATAGCCCATTTCACAGGAGAAAAGGAACTGACGTTTGGCAACCCTCTTCCAAACTGTTCGATTTCGTGCATTCTTGTGAGTAGCTGAATAATATACAGTGCTGTAATAAAGACATCAGCCTTCATTGAAAAACAATGGAATAAAATATATTTAGCTTTTTTAAACACAAACACAAATGTAACATAAGTGTTAGCAGTCAACTGATGAAATAAACAAAAGCATACACATTTAAATTTTATGAGTGGGTATGAACGATCTTCCAGTATCCTTGAAACGTCCTGTATCATTTTCTTTGTTTCTGGACTGATTATCAGAGAAAATATAATTTTGTGCTAATTCAGATCAATAATTTTTACACCTTAGTTTCATTGACCCTTTACTTATACCAGTAAGCTGTTGATCTTGTTTGTGCGACTTTCGTTTTTTGTATTACTTTTTAATAGCTTTCCTTATTACTGTTCTGCATTTACCAGATGATAATGAGAGGAGGGGGGTTAAAATCAAGGGGAAAGAGACAGTGGAGATTCACTTAATTGAACAAGATTCGAAAACCGATACTCGCACAATAAATAAACGGGCGACACGAAATTGTCACTCACGCTGTGGAAAAAAATAGACCTAACAGGAATTGCTGTCAATAGTATAATGATAAATAAAGATTATAAGGAATGTGGCAAGCCTCGATCAAGGCACGGTATATTCAAACGTGTAAAAATCGCGCCAAACGCAGGGTACGTATGAAAATTGGATGATAAATATACCCAAGTGTCAACTCTCTATATCACCTCTCCCTCTCATCTCTTCTCCCTCCATCAACTTTATTCTCGTTTATTCTCAACAATAATGTTCTTTACACCTAATTTCTGGGTGCTCATTGTTCACGTGCTCTTTGTGCTTCAAACCTATGCACTTGTGGCACAGTAATATTGCTTTATATGGGAAATATAAGGTATATTATACGAAGTAAAACACCCTCCCTTTCCCCCTCCATCTCCAACACTCTGCCTCTTTGCCTACACGTTTCATTCTCATTAATTATAAGATATATATCTCTTAATGTATTACGAAATAACATAATACTGGGAGACGTCTGTGTCATTATTCAACAAGTCATTTGTCCGGCACTGCTTTATTACTCCCATGACAACTGTCAGGCGCCCAGTGAAATTTAAGTATGTATGCTTAGCTTTTGTTTATTTCATCAGCTGACTGCCATCACTTATGTTACATTTATGTTTGTGTTTCAAAAAGCTAAATATATTTTACTCTATTGTTTTTCAATGAAGGCTGCCGTCTGTAACATCACTGTATATTATTTAGCAACTCACAAGAATGCACGAAATTGGACAGTCTGGAAGAAGGTTGCCGAACGGCAATTCCTTTTCTCCCGTGAAATAGGCTATAGTTGGCCGGTCCCTGGGGTGACGTGGCAAATATGAATTTATTATCTGCACTGTTCTCCGCAGGGCACTCTGGTCGGGGCCTACCAAGAGAGCTGCCACTACAACAGGAAGTACTTCAAGAAGCCCCATGACTTTTACCCTGAGCACTTCCTTGACGACCACGGCAAGTTCATTTCCAAGAAGGAAGGATTCTTGCCCTTCTCCTTAGGTAAGTGACAACGCTGTGGGTGTTATACTTGTTTGTTGATATTACTATTCTTTCACCTTAACTTGGCCATTTTCATCCTTTTGTAGCAAATTTCACGAAGCCCAGTGACAAAAAGACTGAAATGGATCGACATCCTTTCTATGGCATTATTCACAACTATCATCATATTATAGTGTTAATCTGTTGCTATAACTCAGCACTCAAGACAGAAAGATTACAATTTTATGCCAGGTTAGAGAAAAAGGAGTGTAGTAATTTGTGATGGGGGGGTCTAAATATTACGCTCCACTTTCACTCCGCCGGGTAATTTATCGTGTTTTGCGGAGACGGCTCAGTCAGTGTTATCAGTGCTATGTCCTTCACCATGTATTCATTATCTCCAACTGTCACACCCACACCCACACCGGAAGACTGAGCCATCCCCGCAACACGTAAGATATTTATCATTTGAAGTTCCGCTGGAGTGTTATTAATGAATCACTCTGTCCACCTTGTATTGCATAATTATTCCAGCAATATTACCTTATATATATATATATATATATATATATATATATATATATATATATATATATATATATATATATATATATATATTCTAGTATGAACACAGTATGCATAATTAACATATAAGAAACATACTGTCTATGAACAATTCCAAAGCATCTTCCCTAGCGATTTATTCTGTACATTATCCTTAAATACTCTTTTCTACAGCATGTTATTTCTGCTTAAGATTTTTGACCAGATGAGGAACTTTTCTATTCTCTCTCTCTCTCTCTCTCTCTCTCTCTCTCTCTCTCTCTCTCTCTCTCAAACCTTACAATAAACTTTTCGAACTGGAACGGCTAGGCAGGGCTTCCATTAATCCCTTTGCCAGTTAAGGCCTTTCTAAGCTGCATATAATTCCTTGTTAGTAAGAAAAAGCATAATCAAAAACGAGAAAGAACACTCCCTGGCAACACCTGTGCCGTCCACCTGGTTTGCGGTCGGAACACCTGCCTTTGAAACGTGACTTTGAACTTTGACACATTACCCTCAAAATCCAGTTACTTCATTCTTACCTAACCCTCGACCCTTCCACCAACAAATAAGATAAAAACTGACTGAATTTGCTTTACAGTGACCCAAAACTATGACTTTTTTCTTTCATCTTGATCTTTGGCTAACTTTTCTCAATATCAATTTCTTTGTCCTCGTTTTAACCTCAACCCTGCCACAAAGCTTATTGTACAGTGCAACTTTTAAGAATTTAACCTTGCCATATGGCCTTGACTTTTGATCTGTACTTCTCGCAAACAACAGATCAAGCTCATGGGTGATCGTCATTTCATCCACCAAGTTTAACTCAAGTCAAAACTGGTCAAATTATTTTGTTCACACTCAGAGATACAGCTTCGAATTTGCCCTTGCCTTGTGACCTTGACCTTTAGCTGACTATTCTTAAAACCGAATCTCTTCGATTTTACCTGACCTTGAATCCTTCCATCAGTTCTGCTTCAAATAAGATTAAAACTACTTGACTTGCCTTTGCCCACTCACCTTGGCCTTTGACCTTTCCCTGTTATCTTAACCTTCGACTAATTGTTATCTAAATCAAATTCCCATTTTCTTGCCTTACCGTATATTAACCCTTCCACACAGTTTGGCCTAAATCTGATAAAAACTGCTACAGTTGACTCTTCCTTGTGACCTTGACCTTTGACTCATTGTTCTAAAAAAAATATGTTTACTGCAAGGCTGACGCTTAACCCTTCAGCCAAGTTTGGCTAAAATCAGATAAAAACTGTTTGAGGTACTGTGCTCACACACACACACACACACACACACACACACACACACACACACACACACACACACACGATACTAAAAACTGCAAACAAACTCATGAAAAAAGAGGAATAAAAAAAAAAAAACACATGGATAAAAAGATGCCTAACTCAAGAGGAATTGGGAATACTAACAGAGAAGAGGGAGGAGGCAAAAACAAAGAACAAAGGAAGATCAGAGGAAGAGAAGAGTACTTTTTTTTTTACAAAGTAACTGGATTGCAGGTATGAAAGTGGTACATAAACAACAGGGAGCAGAAAGGAGGACGGTAGTAGACTCAGGTTTGGCAAGTACATAGAGTAAACAAGATGGTTAGGTTGACGTACACAGATGTAGATGGAATGGTGTCTAAATTATTAGAGATAGATGACTATATAAAACAAAAGGAACCACATATTTTTTGCCTAACTGAAACAAAATTAACCTCAAACATATCAAACTATACCCTAAACACAGAGGAATACATTATATAGAGAAGAGACAGAAATTTGAGAAAGGGAGGAGGAATTATAATCTTAAAGAAAAATCTACATGTCAAAGATATAAAATTAGATATACCCTCACAAGTAGAAATGATTGCATTGGAAGGGAAATTAATTTAGGCAAATTTATACATGCCACCCAAAACAAACACTTGGGAAAGCGGCAAGTATTAAGACCTGGCAGAAAGTATAATTCAAAGTTGAAGAACATTACTACATAGAATAGAAGAGAAAATTGAAAGAATTACATTAACTGGAGACTTCAGTTCAAATATAAACTGGAATACTCTAGATGTAAAAAGCCATGAAAGCTACTGGGATCAAAAGCTCCTAGATCTTGTGCAGGAGTGTTTCCTAACACAGCACGTAAAGAAAACACCAAAAAAAAAAAAAGAGGATTTGATGATCCATCATACTAGATCTTATATTTACCAGCCATGAAAATGAAATTAACAGTATAACTTATCACCCTTATTCAGCAAAAGCAACAGTGTACTATTAAATTGTGACTTCAGAATTGCATATAATATTACCAGTAAAGAGAATTACAAAAAGAGTCTAAATTACAAAAACGGCAACTATCATGACCTGAAGAAGTACTTCTTTGAAACAGACTGGGAAAAGGAACTTAGGGGACAAGATTTAAATATTACTTATAGAAAATTCTGTGATGTTTATGAAATAGTAGTCCAAAATTACATTCCTCAGCGCAAAACAACAGAAATGAAAATAAATGAAATGGTTTAATACATAATGTAAAAAATCAAAAGAAAAAAGAGACTTCCTGGGGAATAGATACAGAAGACACAATAGTGAGAGGGCATACAGTATAACAACTATAAACAGGCAAGAAATGATTATGCACTGATAAGGAGGGAGGCTCGGAGACAGTTTGAGGAAGACATTATAAATAAAAGTAGTGATCAACCTAAGCATTTTTACAGCTACATCCGAAACAAAACCAAAGTTAAAGGTAAAATACAGTCCATTACGGATGAGGGGATCATCTATACGCAAGAGAAGGATATTTGTGAAGGACTAAATAAAAACTTCCGATCAGTTTTTATATTTTCAGAGTCATGACAGGGGACATGCATGCCCACACGTATTACCATATATACAAATATCAATAAAAGAAGTACAGGAAGAGTTAAGTAAATTAGACAAGGGAAAGCGTACGGTCCTGACGGAATTTCAGGTTGGATGCTACATGAATGTGCAGAAGAGATAAGCAGACCATTGTACTTAATATTCATAGAATCCTTAGGTCAAGGTAAATTATTTGGACGAGAGCAAACATTACTCCCCTATTCAAGATAGGGAATAGACAGAATCCACGAAACTACCGACCAGTATCACTGACCAGTGTTGTAAGATACTAGAAAAGCTGTTAAGAAAAGTTTGGGTAAAACATCTAAAAGAACACAGTATGATAACAGATCGGCAGATCAGTTTTAGAAAGGGAAAATCATATTACTAATCTATTAGGCTACTATCATTGAGTTACAGAAAAATTACAGAAAAGAGAAGGATGGGAGGACAGTATCTATTTATATTATAAGAAAGCATTTAACAGAGTATTGCACCAAAGGCTTTTATGGAAACTGTACCATGAAGGAGTATCCAAGGCAGTCTGTACTGTTGGATGCAGGATTTTCCCAGGAAAAGGGAAATGAGAACAGTATTAAGGGGAAATTTCTCATCATGGAGGGAAGAGACAAGTGGAGTTCCACACTCAGTGCTGGCACCAGTTACTGTATGTTTATAGTATATATAAATGACATTGACTGTAACATTGAAAATGGAAGCTATCTAAATATGGTTGCGGATGATGCAAAAAATACAAAAGAAAATAACTGACACAGATTCATGTAAAGAGCTGCAATAGGAATTAAATAAGCTTCATGAATGGAGCAATATATGAGAAATGGAAATTAATGTGGGCAAGTGTCATGTACTTAAGTTTGGTAGAAGTGGAAAAAGACCAGATTGGGATTATAAGTTAGGAAGATCAACCCTACACATATCAGAGAGGAAGGACCTAGGAATGATTGTCAATAACAGACTATCTCCAGATGACCACATCAGTGAGATGGTACGTAACATGTATACATTGCTTGTTAATATATGAATAGTATTCTCATACATAAATGAAGACATGCTAAGAAAGATAATAACATCATTCATCAGATCAACCCTGGAGTAAGCATCAGTAGTCTGGAATCCTTATCTCAAAAAACACATAGATAAGATTGAAAAAGTACAAAGGGCAGCTACAAGATGGGTACCAAGCTTAAGGGATCTAAGCTACAAAGAAAGACTAAAAAAATTGAATCTACCAACATTACAGGAGAGAAGGAAAAGAGAAGACATGATTATGCTCTATAAATGCATCTCAGGGAAAGAGAAGGTAGACATAAATGCATATCTAACATATGGGGAAGCATCAGCTTGAGGACACCGCAAAAAAAAAAAAACATAAATAGAAAGGCGATAATGACGTAAGGAAATTCAGTTTCCCAATTAGGGTAACTGATCAGTGGAATGCACTGCCGAATGAAATAGTGTGTGCCAAAACTATTCACAAGTTTAAGCATAGGTATGGTAAAAATGTTTTGATACACGGGACTACGAGCTTGACTCATTCCTGTCAAGATACAAATAGGTAACACACACACACACACACACACACACACACACACACACACACACACACACACACGTGAATGCATACATACATCCATACACTGAAACCGGGGCTAGTTGTTACAATTGTACTATTTTTGCCAACCCATCAAAAAGTACACAAAATAACTTAAAACAGCTTCGGCTGTTAAAAGGTCATAACGTTTATTAACACAGACATTAAACGGAAAATCATAAATTGTCTGTTTCTTGAGAAATAGCAGAATATACAGTGCACGGTCACCGTACACAACTTGCCCCGTATATGGGGTATGTTGTTACAGACCATGGGGTAAGTTGTTACAAATATAAAATGAAATATGACCTTACTAGAAACAAAATCAACATTTCAAATGAGGTAATATGGTGAAACACTCAGAAAAAAAAAAAAAAAAAAACGATTTCCGAACAAGTGATAACGGGATAACTTATCAACAGAACAGAACTTGCTTAAGATTCATGATCTATGACAGGTGCTGATCCTGTCTCCTTCAGGTATGGCCAGGTATGATCACTCATTTTTAAGATTAATCATCATCAGAATTACAGAGGTGGCATACATAATTATATCCATTTGTACAGTCCTCATTGGCCCATTCTTTGCATTCGATACACTGCACCCATTTCTCCCCTGGGGAAGAGTCTGACCAGTTTTTACCACACACAGGACACGAACAATCTCTTGTAGTCTTTCTCTTTTTCCCATTTCCAGCAGCCATCTGACACAGTTTAGTGTTCAGGTTCCCTTTGCAGGTACTGCACCTTTTTTCTCGAGACTTGTCCATCGTATTTTGTATTTTCATTTTTTCAGGTGTGTCAGGTTGTATCACTGTGTGGCGTTTTGTGTTGCTACCACGTTCAATCTTTCTTTTTCTAAATGGTCGCAATGCCTCAGGGGTTTTGATTTCGCCTGTTGCTCTTTTACAAGTCTTCCTGGTAGGAGGTGATTCTGAGCTGTCAACACTTGTGGTTGGAAGATGTTCTGAAACTGAATTCTCATGTCTTGCTCCAGGCTCAGGAGATGGCGGAGGTCCTCTAGGGACTTCGGTGGTATTATAACCTCTATCAGCATCAGCAAGTTGTGGCAGGCTTTGATCTGCTGCTCTAGTATCATCATCCATTTCTCTAGCTACAGCAACTTCAGGTGGATTTTGGGCGTGTTCTACTCGATGATCAGGAACGTCAACGGGCAAAAACTCATCATCCCCAAAGACATTCCGATTAAATGGGTATATACCAGACACCTAAAACCATATCTGTATGTTTTTCATGATTGTGGCCTTGGACAAAGCTTTGACGACGATTCTTGGCAAGTCATATATGGTCATTGTCCTTCCAGAAGAATTTTTCATCCAGCTGTTACACGTGGCATAGAAGAACCCCTTGAAATGTCCTAAGACACTCCTACCCAGGGGCTGGAGTTTCTGGATTAGTGTGCGGGGAATGTGACAAGAACAACTCCAACGTCCCTGTGGTAGTCAAGCAGTTCTAAATTAACAGTGGGAGTCATGGTTGTCGAGAAGAAGGAGTACAGGCTTTTCTTTTGTGCACTTTGTACTGACACAAAATGTTTCATGAAGTTTTTCTCCGTCAGCCATCCCGATGGATGTGCTGCTCCAATGCATCCAAGAGGTCCATCTCTTATAAAATGTTCCCTGAATTTAACACGGGGAAATACAAACATCAGCGGAATTGTGTAGCAACTAGCACTAATTTCAAGGACCAATGTTACGAATGTTCCTCTCTCACCAGATGTCATGGGTCCAACCTGCTTGGTTCCTCTTCCAGTAATAATGCAAGTTCTATGTTGCACCTTGGTTCTACCAGTCTCGTCTACAGATATCGTGGCACTGGAACTTGTATCTTTCAAAGACATCTGCAAGGTTGTTAAAAAAGAGCCCCACATTATGACTATTGAAGCTGGTGGCTCTACTGAGACTTGTTGCTTCTGGTGTTCACAGTGAGAGGGTAGGGTTTCTCTTAATGAAATTTCAAATACCTGTCCGATCCAGCCATTTCAGTTTCAGTCCAATTTGCCGGTGCCTTGATATTGCTGATGACTGCAAATTGATAAGCAAATTGCCTTAGTTCTTTGGGTGTCAGTCCATAGTAGATTTCTAATGCCTTTAATACATATTCAAGCAGAAGCTTCTTATGGGAAGGGCCAAACACTAATCTTGGTTAATTGTATCCAGCTGCAGTATCCGCTCCAGGTTTCTTCTTCTTGCAATAATGATGTAGGGTCATAAAATTAATCTGAAACAGAGAGGGAAGTTTAATTATTACGTCTTTTGGAACAATTTTAGTAGTAACACAGATGGAATTTTGGCATCTTCATTTGTATAATAATATCGATAATTCTGGTGTTACTGAGTGATTGCGTTAGATTATGTTAGGTTAAGTAAGGCCTAGTCTTCGTGAGAAAATTCTGACCCATAAAGCAAATCATCAGTTTATCTAGTAAAATATATAAAGGCCCTTCATTCCTGTCATTAAGATATTGGATATGTTGAATAATTTACATTGTACAGTAATCATCAGCCACTTTTCGTTAACTCTTTATGACTGATCACCCGTTCATCTGCCCACTCAAGAACTCCTGTGTTGCACCCCTCGGCTCGATTTGTTTTTCTTTTGTACATAAGAGCCATGTTTCTTAACGCTGAAATGAAAAGACAGCATCTCAGTATCAAAATATCTTGCTACGGGGTAAGTTGTTACAGTCATATTTTATGTTGGGCAAGTTGTTACACATTGTAACTACTAACCCCGACCCGGCCTTTTTACTTCCTGGCGTAATTTAGGCCATACCTGTACATTCGCATACGCGAAAAACAAGGTCTACCCATAAATCAGACATAAAGACAACAATTTCAAATTATCAAGTGAGCTGTATTGAGCTGTGGTTTCTGCAAGGTGTATGAACATTTTCTTGAAGGCTTGAATACTTACTCAAGGGTCCAAAATCGTTATTTTTTTCCAAGTTTTGCAGAGGTTTGTCCAAGGTGGCATGTATCGTCTGCACAAAATGGTCGATGGTGGCGCATGCGTTCACTGAGAAGCTGGACGCCATCTGTTGGTATATACTTAAGGTGACCAGATTTATTGGAGCTTAAAGCGGGACGCGCGCGCGTGTGTGTGTGTGTGTGTGTGTGTGTGAGTGTGTCTATATATATATGGATAGATAGATAGATAGATATAGATATAGATAGATAGATAGGTAGATAGACAGATAGACAGATATAGATAGATATATATATATATAGATAGACAGATAGATATTGACTAATGTGACAGCGACCACTGCTATGCTACACCTCAAACTGAGGGTGCTAATCAAACACTAACGTCTCCTACGAACTCCGAACATACTGTATGGTACAGTGAATGGGTCGACCAAAGTTACCAGCTAGTGAGCATTACAGATTTTATATTAATAATTCGGTATTTCATTTGGTTAGGATTATGCATAATATTTCTAATTCATCCTAATTTCATAAAAGAAGGTTATGTTTTACCTAATGCAATAGAAAGTTTCTAGAAGCGGGGCAATTAAGATAATTTGCTCAAAAAGTGGGACATTCTAGTCACAATTAAAAGAGCGGAACGGACGTCCAAAAAGCTGGACTGTCCCGGCTAGAAGCGGGACTCTGGTCACCTTATACATAGTGAAACAAATAAAGTCTATCAGCCTGCCTCTATACAACTAGCCCCGGTCTCCCTGCTAGGCTATAGGTGAACAGCTGAAAAATTTACACTAACTGGACTTCAAAACGCGCAAGACATAGAGAAAAATGTAAGATTATTTGCATTATATTTTTATGAAGAGTGCTAAATCTTGTGACAAAAGTGCTCAGTTAACAACACCGAACTATAGTGAGCCTGCTGCCTGCTAGGCCACGCTGCCAGAGATCCGCGAGATTAAAAATTAGTTGTACTTTCTGTTTTAGCTGTATTTTCATTGAGACGTGTATAAAATTTCTGGGTACTCTAAACACGAGGGTCATATTACAAATCTAGTTTCGTAGCATTACAGTACAGGCTGCAATGATGGCGCCCGGATCCAGCCTGGCTGACGAGCACATGATACATAAAGAGGGTTAAAAAAAATAAAAAATAAAAGGCCTAAAAATATCTCCTAATGGAAACTAGATGAAAGAATCTAGGGGGATCATCAAGGGGGGATTCTAGGAAGGCACATGTGTACCCCATGCTTTCTAGGAGGGCAGCTAAGGGCTCACTACAGATCAGTCCTTCATTAATGCAGTAAGTAAATAACTCAGTGACATTAGCTATTCTAGGCTGCCCCTCTAAGAGGGATCGGCAGCGTACAGTAATCATCGTCATCCAAACGTCTTCATCACCAATGAGTTAAATCATCCATGTATTCACATCGTTTACATATTTACCCACCCAGGCACAGTCACGCGATTCGCGTGACGTCGGCCTGCACTCTGCCAGGCACAGTCACGCGAATCGCGTGGTTTAGGCACAAAAATATTCGTCAGAAAAAAACTTATAGGCCGATTTGCGTGATTTTTGGGCGCGTCATAGGGTAGCCAAGGCTTTCTTGAGGTAAGTCATTGGCAACGCTGCTTTGCCTTATCTACCTCAGCCCGCTCCCTCCAACCTCAGTGTTTGTTGAGCAGTCAGGCAGTGGTGTTTGACAGCTCGTGGTTCCCTTTAAATCGTCCATAATTCTCCCCCTCTTGCCCAAGGCAAAGGCCCTATTGACTCAGTGAGATAATACATTGTATGTGAACATATAGTGACGTGATATTGTCGATGGAACATACATATATGTATTGAAAAGCAATTCTGGCCATTAGCAATCGTTGGGCCTTGGAGCCAGACGCATGGTCAGTGTAGCGGGGTTTCGCCACTCCGCCCCCCCCCGTAGGCCGTATGGCGTGAGTGGAAATACGTATATAAATGAAGCCAAGGCATAAATATATATTGTGTGAAACATACTGTGGATGGCTTGGTGAAATTATGGAGCCAGCAAGCGTTACGTGTGGCATGAAACAGAGTGTTGTGAAGGGGCAAACCTGAAGTTGGGAGGGGAGAATTACCGGTGTTTTAGGGCTGGAATTATTGTGATTCTGATAAGTGTAAATGCGTATGGAATTGTATGAAATATACGTCAAACAAGCTGCTAGTTTCCGTGAACGAGTGTGGTGTGTGCTAAAAATAGCATTGCCTCATACTCTCAGGGAGAAGCTGACTCACACACACACACTACATAACTCCTCATCTTCAAATTCCTGCTCTAACTGGATCAACACCCCTGGAGGAAGTGAGTTCTGCAAATTTTGTTGATATATGTAATAATCTATTACCATTACCTCTCACACTTTCAGACAAATAACCATTTTCTCCTACAGATTACACATATGAAAGAAAGTAAATCTCCACAGCAGTAACTATAGAAGAGTTATGTTTATGTGTAGTAGGTTATAACAATAGAAAAACATCCATGGAAGATGTAACAGTCTGTACAGATAGGGGGAAAAATAAGTTAGTAGCATAGTCTTCAGGCCGGTGTGCGAGGAAGAAACAGTGTGTGTAAAAGTTGGTAGCGATCGGAAGAGTAACCTCACTTTGTCGGCCAATTACTCGAAAACTGTTAGACTTATCGATTTCCTGTTACAACCATCATCAATACCACTAAATTCTACGTAAGATCAATACCAGAATGTAAGCCTTTGGTAGCGTTTTGGGGGGTAAAAGGCGAGAGAAATGTTTTTGTTCCTAGCGGTTGTTGTGTGACATGACAAGCGCTCGAAGTAATAACATCATTTTGTCGGCCAGTTACTCGAAAACTATTAGACTTATCGATTTTCTGTTACAACCATCATCAATACCACTAAATTCTATGTACGATCAATACCAAAATGTAAGCCTTTTGTAGCGTTTTGGGGGGTAAAAGGCGAGGGAAATGTTTTTTTCCCTCGCGTTTGTTATCAGTGACATTCGCTCGGAGTAATAACTTCACTTTGTCGGCCAATTACTAGAAAACTATTAGACTTATCGATTTTCTGTTACAACCATCATCAATACCACTAAATTCTACGTGTAATCAATATCAGAATGTAAGCCTTTGGTAGCGTTTTGGGGGGTAAAAGGCGAGGGAAATGTTTTTCCTCGCATTTGTTATCAGTGACATTCGCTCTGAGTAATAACCTCACTTTGTCGGCCAATTACTCGAAAACTATTAGACTTATCGATTTCCTGTTACAACCATCATCAATACCACTAAATTCTACGTATAATCAATACCCGAATGTAAGCCTTTGGTAGCGTTTTGGGGGGTAAAAGGCGAGGGTTTTTTTCTTTTTCCTCGCGTTTGTTATCAGTGACAAGCGCTTGGAGTACTAACCTCACTTTGTCGGCCAATTACTCGAAAACTATTAGACTTATCGATTTTCTGTAACAACCATGATCTATACCACTAAATTCTACGTATGATCAATACCAAAATGTAAGCATTATGTTACGTGTTGTGCGATAAAAGACGGTGGAAATGAGTGTCTCTTCCCGGCTGTTACCATTGAGAAAGGCTCGTAGTAATACTCTCAGTTTCTCTGCCAATTACTCGGAAACTATTGGACGTATCGATTTCATGTTTGAACCTTGATGAAGAGCAGGAAATTCTACATATGTACAATACATAAATATGTAATATTTCTGATAAGAATTCGTTGTTACGTAGACGGGAACATTGCGTACGCCTTGCGCGCATCACGAAAGTCAATCACGCACGGAGTGCCTAGTACTTTTTTTCGATTTACTCGAGAACTATGAGGCGTATGGGGTTTTCCCGTCACAGTGGAAAAGCTGGATAATTGGGGCATATTACTATGTAATAAAAACATAAGGTGCCTGGGAAAACTTTGCTCTCAAAGGTCAGTGAAATTTTTCCAAAAATGGCTCTCAGTTTTTGGCCATTTTCTCGAAAAGTATACATCGTATATCAACCGGATTGGTTTCGTTAGAAAGCTTATGAAATTATCTATAAAAACTTATTAGATCATTTTCCTGTATGATGGAAAACCTTCAAACGGCGATGTTGGGAAGTGAAAAAAGTTTACTCGACCATGCTTCCAGGGCTAATAACTTTTTTTGCTGGTGTTTTCCTGTGTTTTGGTCATGTTTATCAGATAGAACAAACATCCATGCATACCTGGAGATAGGTTTCATGGGAATACATGGATTTTTGTGTGGCGAAAATAAGGCAAGAACGTGTTTCATTCGCTCAAATGTGCTCAAATTTGCCGCGCGCGCGCTCCCCGGCCGAGCGGCTTCGTAGTGAAAATTCCTGTACCAGAAAACTTACTGAAACTTACCGTGCGGGAAAGGGTTTACAGGCCGGCGTCAGTATTTGGGTGAAGGTCTAGCCAAGATGGAGTTGTATCTGTGTACTGTTGGTATTCTACATCCATGCTACCATACTTTTAGTGTATTTACATACTACATTCATACTTCTAATATATTTACAGGCCGGCGTCAGTGTCTGGGTGAAAGTCTGGCCAAGATGGAATTGTACCTGTTCACTGCTGCTATACTGCACAGGTTCACCATCACCCCTCCACCAGGCGTTACCCTCACCACCGAAACAGACAAGACAAAGACGCTTTTCAACTTTACTCTTCCATTCTCTGTCGTCTTCACCAAAAGACCAACTACATAAGCTGTTGAATCTAGTGACATCGACACTATAATGGTTTGCCATTACCTTTCCATGCAGCATTATCCTCTACAAAAACAGACATGACAAAACTTCTATTCAGCTTCACTCTGCCATTCTCCGTCATCTTCAGCAAGAGACCAGCTTCAAGGACATTTTAATTTTGCAACATTTACACGTCGCAGTAGCGCCATCAACTCTCCACCAGGTGTTACTTTTACCACCGACACTGACTGGACAAAACCGCTGTCCAACGTCACTGCCATTCTCCGTCATCTTCGACAAGAGACCAACCACATAGAGCTACTGAAACTGGCGACATCAATACTATGTTCATTTTAGCTTGACATATTCGTCTTTCCGTCTTGAACGGAGGTGCTGGAGAGGGACGCTTTCATTTGGTGGCACTGATACAACTGGGCTGTGGAGCTGCCTGGTTATACAAACGTCCCTCAACTCCCTCCCAATCCCCCCAAAGGGATGATAGTTGACTGCAGGAGGGGGACAACGTAAAACACTGGTTCTACATATCAGATTAATCACCACTACAAACAACAACGACAACTACTGCAACTCCTCCTCCTCCTTCTCCTACTACTACCATTACTACTACTACTACGGCTAGTATGACTACGGCTACTACGACCACGACTATTACTACTATTACTACGACTACTACTACTACATCTACTACATAAATTTTGAATGCTGAGTTGTAACAATGGTATGTCACTAGAATATGGTGCTATTTGTTTTTTCTGTGGAAACAATGCAGGGTCGGAATACTGTGTTAATCTAGTATTGGGCAACAAGAAATAGGCAGCTAAAGGACGAAAATCTCCGCCTATACTTCTTTTACCTTAGCCTAGCCCAGATATTCCTCCTTTAGCGGCTTATATCAAAGCAGGTCAGTGGCAGAAAAAAGCAATGCTACACCTCTACATCCGCTTTATATCACTTCTTCGTGACTAGCATCATATTCTAGTGTTGATAAATTGCTACAAACGAGCAACACAGAGTTGCGGTTCAACTTAACACTTCCTTTCTGCATTATCTTAAACAATGACAGACCGCTTAAATCCTTCAATAGGGTGCCATTCTGTCCCCCGCAATACAGGCTGTTCTCTCTCCAACTTACAATCTTTCTTATGTGCCTCTCCAAACTATCCCTCCACGTCAACCTCGTTCTCCCCCAAGCCTAAGCGATTAATTATGTTTGTTATTTCTTGCCGTCCTCTTCTGTGATACTTAAATCATCCCAGTGTCACCATAATCTGCATAAATAGCGTACAGAAAGGCATTAACCACATAAATCCATAAATTAATCGTTAAGGATGAGGCGTTAGGGAGTTCTCTCAACCGATGATAATGCGGGTCTAGATGCTAGATGAGTGAGAGGATTTTAACCACTGAAATCCATAAATAGATCGCTAAGGAAGAGGTGTTAGGGAGGTTTTTGAATTGAGGAGAATACGGTCCAGTTTCTCTCTCTCTTTCTCTCTCTCTCTCTCTCTCTCTCTCACACACACACACACACACACACACACACACACACACACACACACACACACACACACACACACACACACACACACACACACACACACACACACACACACACACACACATATTGGTGTTTTTCCCAGGTGTATCATAGTACATAAATATACATATACGCCTTTCACTTTAACCTGGCCATCTCTCCGTCTTGAGCGCTCAGTTGTAACAATACAGTATATTAAGACTAGAATATGATGCTAGTCACGAAGGAAGGACAATGAAGAGGCCGTAGCATTTCCTTTTCTGCCATTTACCCACGACGAGTAAGTTGCAGGAGAACGAATATCCTGGCCAAGTTGAGGTGAAAGGACAATGGTAAAGGGAAGATTCGAACAGCAATGAGAATGGGGAAAGTCAAATTCTTAAGTTTATGAATTATTGTCACTAGAGACATTAGTGAGTCATGCATCGTGTTAGGGCATGATCAAAAATGTTGAGTTATTGGAAGTAAACACTGGCATACTGTAGTGAGTGTATTATTTATGTATACTAATCATCACCATCAACATCATCATCTACTCTGCTCCTGTACATTCGTGATGGAATGATACAGTACGGCAATTTAATCCTCCCGGAGACATGAATCAGAGGAGAAAGGCAACTCGAGGTTCAGTACAGGAGTACTTAAAACACAAGTGCTGGGCGGTTGGGTCACCATTGTTACAGGTGAATTAAAGATTTCTTGTGAACTAGACATTACAAACTAAACATTGTATAAATGTTAGTGTATGTATTAGTGTAATGTACAGTATAATGAGTAGCCCTGTATAGGTATATCCCTCTATAACTACGTATAACCGTTAGCGGCCTCCGTGAGAGAATGTATGTTCAGTTATGTGATGCCATACTAGAGTTTTGTTGATGTGTATCTATAGAGTTCTTAAGTAGAGGAGTTCGCCCGCTAGCCGCCTCACTTCATAACTGGACGACAAGAAGCGCGCATTTGCAATACTCTAGTCCACAATAAAGTCATCTCATATTCAGTGGACTTTGGGCACAACCTTTTGACTTTTAATCTGGCAACACCATTTGCCTGGAGCCAGTGTTCTCGTCATCTTCTATATTCATTCGTATAGAGCTCAGTCCTCTTTCCACTCCTATCTTCCTCTTCTCCTTTCTTCTTCCACTTCTCCTTCTCCTTCCTTCCTCCTCTCCTTGTCCTTTCTTCCTCTTGTTCCTCTCCTTTCTTCCTCTTTTCCTTCTTCTTTCTTCCTTCTGTCCTCCTTGCTTCCTCCTCTCATTTCTTCCTCTTCCCCTTCTCCTTTCTTTTCCTTGTCCTTCCTTCTTTATCTCCTTCTCATTTCTTTTTTTTTCTTCTTCTCCTCTCTCTCTCTTCTTCTTCTCCTCTCTTCATCTTCTTCTTGTCCTTTCTTTCCCCTCCTCTCTTCCTCTTCTTCTCTTCTTTTTCTCCTTTCATCCTCTCCTCCTCCTCCTTTTCGTCCTCCTCTTTTCTTCCTCCTTTAACACCGTTCCACTGCTATACACCAAAACCACAGCTGCCCATGATTAGGTGAAGGGGCCTTCTGACCACTTGTGCTTCTTCTTTATGAATTTATTTGCCTTGTCTGGCAGGTGTGTTTTTGCAGCTCGGGTAAGAAAAAAAAAAGTACAGGCAGTTGGATTATCGAGACTTAGCCAGGATTCCGAGAGCTGGAATGGTGTGTAAGAGACTGTGTGGCCCATTTCACTAGGGATGCTGTTGTTAGTTTAACACTTTTTCATTTTATTACAAGTTTCTGGAGGGTGGTAGGTGGTGGCGATCATCATCAACTCGCTTGATGTATTGCAGCCTACTTCCATCACCTCAACCATTCCTTTACCTTGTCTGCCCTCCTCTCTTTCTATTTCTCCCCTTATTCCTGTCACATTGTTTTGTTTTTTGTTTTCATTTGAGGTGGCCCGACACTGAGCGACAAGCCTAGTGGTTTCCCCGTAACCCAGGAAACAATTTACAACGCTGGGTAGTGACCATATAACCTAATAACGGGGTTTTGTGGAGCTTGCTATGGTGCCCTTGTAAAGTGGGTGGAGAGACGCAAATGCGGCATCCATACTGCACAGGGGTTCTGCAGGGGCTGTTACTTGCTTGTGGTTGATGGATGTGCTCTGCCAAAGAGACCGGAATCACTCATCTACAGCAACAGCTAGTTTCTGGATCCAGCCTCACCCCATCCGTAGATAGGAAGGGTTGGAAATGGTTTTTCTTTTTATGTAAAGTCCGCTATATTTACGACCTTAAGATTTAGTTTGTTTATAATACTTGCAGTCTTCTGGTAATTCAGTTTAAGGCAGAATTTTGAACTTGAAGGGTATTGTGGTACCATCATTAACCTCTGCACCACCACCAGTCTCTTCTAAAATGTGTGATGTTAACCAGAATAATACAGCCAATATCATACTTCGATGGGTGGGGGTGCCCACCATCCCCTCATTCGATGCAATGCCGCCTTCAGGTGACTTTTCACTGACTGACAAGCAATTTCCTGTGTACCAGGAAGCCAGTTACAAGGCTGGGTGGTAACCAGTGTCAGGAGTAACGGTACTACAAGTAGTGACGCTACATAAAGGTGCTACTTTTATTACAGATACTTCTCCTCAATATGACCAATATTTTCCTTCCCTTGCTACTCATTACACGTAGCTCAATGGCCAAAAAAAAAAAAAAAATGGAACGGCTATACACACTCTCAATAGTGCTTCTTCATGATTAGCATCGTAATTTAGTGTTAATCAATTGTTACAACTAAGTATTCAAGAGGGAAAGACGGCAATTTTAGGGCAAGTTACAGTAAAATGAGTATAAGAACGAGTAGCTGTGTTGTGCTCCTTTCATTAAGTACTGGAACGGTAGCACTTACACTAAAGATATTCTAAACGTTTCTCACTACTCTTAAACGCTCTGGACTTTTCTGTGGCCTTGCCTCGGGCCCCTACGCTCAGAAGCCGTCAAAATGGGATTGGCTGATGAGTGAATAAATGAATTATCTTTGTTGTTTAACACAACTCATGTGGTTGATGGCATGTGTGGAGCTATTATTATGGGATTTGAACTATTTTGTAATGAATTTATCAATTTACAAAAATGTATAGTATAATCAGTATCCAGTGACTGAATCTGAATTCAGTGAATGAGGATGGTATAGATACTTTGGTAGCAGTATAAAGGTTGGATTGGATTGTACCTGTCCTGTAGTAAACATTCAATTAGAATGGAGATGAGTGCCTTCTACTTTTGATGCAGAAGGTCACCCCCTTGGTGTCTGAGTCACTTGATAGTTTATATTACTGTGATGCATTAATGAGTGAATATATGAGTATACTTTTGAAAGATTCATGGAATTTAAATTATTACTACTAGATAGTAAGTTTACAACAAGGTCTAAAGATTCATACACATGTCAGGTGATGGAGATCCTGCAACTGCCACTTCAACTGAATATAGATTGCATTTTAATTGAATATTGATTGGATAATAATTGACTGTGTGTACCCTGTATGTAAGTGTGTGTGGGGGAAGGGTAGCTTTTACGAGAATACGTGAAATTTGGTGCATCTACATTTTACTGTATGTACACATTAACTAACAGTATTTGCACACACATAATGTACACACATATATACACCCACGTAAATACAAGTTTTAGAGGCATTTAATGAAGGAGTATCCTCATATTATAAAGTTTGGTTTATCATATACTCCTTGATTCTCCTTCCAGACTTTTATAAAAGGTATATATCGTAGAATTTACGTTTTATTTTCAAATATATCTGTCGATTTTTCTGAGCTTTGCTTGTATAGTGTGATCCTATATAGTCTATAAATTACAAGGAATATCCTCATATTATTGAGTTTGATTTAACATATACTCCGTGATTCTCCTTCCAGAAACATTTATAGGTTATACTTTATAAAATTAACATTTTATTATCTAAAGTACCTGTTGAATTTTCAGAGCTTTGGATGTATAAAGTGTGATAATATATACAATATATAGGTAATTTATAAATTACAAGGAATATCCTTATATTATTAAGTTTGGTTTAACATACATTCCTTGATTCTCCTTCCAGAAACCTTTTAAATGTTATACATTATAGAATTTGCATTTTATTTTCAAATTTCCCTGCTGTTTTTTCTGAACTTTGCATGTAAGGTGTGATAATATCCTGTATAGTTTATAACCTTCAGTGTAGGTTTTATTACCCTGATCAGTCAAACTGTATGTGCTTGTATATTAGTGGGGAATATTGTGGGGTTGGGGTGGGGTATGGAATGGGAGGGCAGGGGTAAAGGAAACTAAGTTTACCTGCTACAGGGTAAGCTACTAGGGTCATTTCACATATAAGAGGGTAATTTTATGTAATATTTTACCTTTCTGAAAGGGTGGGTATGGTTGAGAAGGCAAGGGTAAAGGATGTATTACCTTTCTGAAAGGGCAATTGTGAAGGGTAAATTTCATTCTATTTTACCCTTAAAGGGTAGCGTGTGCTGGACACTAAGATTACTCCGATTTTTTCCTTTTTTTACCCGTAATTTCTGAGAGAGTGGTTCGCACGCTTACTGCCACTAAATAATATATAGTAATTGTAGGTATAATATATCGTAGTCGTCATCAGGCTATTGTAACAGAGTGTTGATCTGTAGGAATTTTACGAAAGAAGAAAATGTTTGTTGTACTTGTTGCTGATGGTACAAGAAAGATAAAGATGGGTCTGGGGTTTGATTGTAGTTTAGTTTCATCAAAGGGAATATCTCAAAAGTAATACTGAGTCTCACAGAGCATATTAGTGAGAGCTACTGGCTAACCCGCACACTCTCCTGCCTTTACCACCATGCCTCTCTCTCTCCTAAAACCCTTTCTGCCCTGTCTCTCTCATTTCCTCTACATATGACTGGTTGTGTCATGTGTAAGGCACGGCTGTGTGGAACATTCCCGAGCCTGGGGACTTTCCTATCAGGCGTCACACCTTACTAACATTCCTGAGAGAGAATATGCAAATGCCACTTCCTCTAGGCCTAGGCATGACTTTCATCTAACCTCTAGATTACATATTATGTAGTGTTGTGATATTTTAGAGTCCTGACACTTGCCCAGTGCTGGGGAGACAATCGTGATGTGCACATGCTATTAACTGTGGAAATATGTGCTCTCGTTACCACAGGGAAAAAAGATCATGTAACAGGTGGGCCTATTCAAAAGCCAAATGCTATCGCAGACTGCAGTCACAACATGCGCTTGGTTGATAAAAGCTAGTGTACATGCCGTCTGGTAGTGTGGAGTGCATTTGTCTTTCTGTTCAATGGCACAAGAAACTGTTATGCCACTTGGTAGACATGTTCGTTTTGAATTCACATTAGCACTACTGTCAGATAACCGGACGATATCATTGAGGAATTTCGTGCCTGATTGTGTTCGAGATCTTGCAAGAGTGTTGTAACCAGACTTTCGGGACATAGAGGTGTTCAAGTGGAGTTGGCGACCAAACTGACAGACTTGCTGCAGGGGAATTAGTTGACAGACTTGCTGCAGGGGAATTAGTTGCAATGCATTACCTAGAGAAGGTGCCACCACGCAGTGAAGGACAAGGGCCAAAAAGAGTGGGCAAGAGTGCACAAGTGGGATGCAATATGTGTGCAACGACCGAGAGACAGCAACAAGAGAGAAAGCTCACCACCTGGCAGTGCCACGCATGCAAGATGACTCTCTTCCCTCTCTACTTCCATGTGTATCATGCTTTTGCAAAGCAGTGAGTGGTAGGAAAAAAGAACATGTGAATAGTAGCATAACATTGTCCCAGTGCTTATGTACAGACGTCGGAATAAGTTCGTTTCCTTTTCCGTGGGCTAAAGTGTTTGTAACACTGCTCGATGGAGAGGTATCCCCTCCTCCTCCCTTCCTCATAGTCCCACACTCCCCCCCCAACCCCCCCCCACTTTTCTCTCCGACTCCATAACCCCATCCGGTACCATAGAGGTAGGAGTAGGTAGAGGCGGTATAAGGGATTAACCACGGGTAGGTCAGAGTGAGGCCGACAGATCTGACTCGACCAACATGGCGGCGACCCCTTTGACAGCTGTCTGACTTGGTTCCGCTGACCAGGCGGGAGTGTTTTCTTAGTTGCAAACAGAAAAAAATATGTTTTATCTTTGTTTATTTATTTATCTATTTTTGCATTCTAACCTACAAACTATAATTCACTCTACAGATACTCACCAGTGAAATGTAATGGATGGGTCAGATTTTTTATCTCCTCTTTCATTACACCCAAATGCGGCACAGGTGGTGGGCATTTTTGGAGACTTAGGTTATTTGATGGTGAGTTACAACTTAGGACAGAAAGTCTCACACCCACAGCTGAACTACAACTAAAACCAGAGGTAGAATGAAGTCTACTTTGTTTCTGGCATTCTCCCTGAAGAATACCAGGTGGACACACAGCTGGAGGTATTAAAGGCTTAATAATCTCATGGCCACACCCACGGAGGTAGGATTAGGACTCTTACCTCTATGGGCACAGCCATAGAGGTAGGAGTGCACAGCAATCTTCTTCGTCAAGTAGGTGTTGCCGTGGCCTCTTGACTTGACCAATATGGCCGTTTGACAGTTCTCTGGCTTCACCGGAGCCTTCTCACGCCGACTCTACCCTAATCCTACCTCTATGTCCGGTACCCTCAATACTCTCGCCCACAGCCAGCTAGGGGTTTCTGTACTTCAAGCAACTCTCTAATTACGTGTAGTCCGACCAACTAATAAAGGAATAGTATAGTATATATCATAAACCAAGTTAGGAAAAGGTTTACTAAACTGTGTGTGTATGTGTGTGTGTGAGAGAGAGAGAGAGAGAGAGAGAGAGAGAGAGAGAGAGAGAGAGAGAGAGAGAGAGAGAATAAATCTGCTGTGATTAAATGTTGCGGTTGTAGACACCTCTTTTACACACACACACACACACACACACACACACACACAGAGGAGTTACAAGGAAAAGTTAGGATCTTAATGACTATGCAGCCCATACCATGGTGATACTTCTTATTTCCCTGGAAATGCATATCCAATTCCCATTTATTCTAGTGTAAGATCCTGCCGATGAATCCCTTAAACTTCTCTGCTGTAGTGATAACAACGACCATGTTGAGTCACGTGGAGCAGATCTTGCACGTGAAAAAGTTTTCACGTTATTCTGCTGGTAAATTTTTTCATTTACAGCTTCCAACCAAGGTTGTGTGCCGAGTCCGTGTTAAGAGTAAGCAACTTTCTATGTAATGATGGTGAAACCCATTCAGATATTAAACACTTTAATGAGCTGACCTCGTAGTCTACGAGTTTCTACCAAAGCCCCACAGCCCTCAGGCGAACCTGATACTTTAGTCTCCTAAACTCTTTTTAAGTCGACGTATGTCTTTTTCAAGCAACCAAAATTCCACAGCAACTCAGGAAGTGGCCGTATTAAAGAGATATAGACTGTGAGAACAATCTCTTTATTGCGAGAGAGAGAGAGAGAGAGAGAGAGAGAGAGAGAGAGAGAGAGAGAGAGAGAGAAAAGAGAGTAAAATGTTGTAAGATAGGGAAGAGAAAGAGAGGCGGAAAGAAGAGTGAGAAGGAAAGGAGGAGAGGGAGAGAATACTACAAGAGAGAGAGAGAGAGAGAGAGAGAGAGAGAGAGAGAGAGAGAGAGAGAGAGAGAGAGAGAGACTTGGAATGGTAAGAACAATCAGGAGTAATAGTGATGAAAAACGTGAGTGAGAGAAGAAACTGAAGCAGAGAGGAAGAAAACACGCAGGTGAAAAAATGGAACAATGTTATAGGAGTGACACAGGGATGGAAGCGCACACACACACGAGGACCGAGGAGACCAGACGCACGCTGCCACCGCTCCATACACGGCCAACTTGGCCAGTGGCATTACCTAAATTAGTATCTTTATATGAGTCAAGCTCTGTACCAGGTTAAACTAAATGGTGTTCTAATATATATAAAAAAGAAGTTTTAAGCAAGACTTGTTCAAACAGAAAACAAAACAAAGTAGCTCAAGAATGCGCACAATCAGCTGATCGTTTGTTTAGTCTACAACTGCCCCAGGGAATGTAAGTACTATATGTGCTTTTAGTACTGCAAAATGACCACATACTTCAGTAAAGCAAATTTGGAAAAGAAAAGGGATAAAGATAGAAAGGAGGACGATGATTTCTACCAAGAACTGGTTGAAATGGAGACTCACAATAAACTGGTGGAGCGAGTACAGACTAGAGATGGCTTTTCACAATGAGATTGATGAAATTAAGAAACAGATGCACTTGCAAAAGGAAAAAATAGAAAAATTAGGAAAGGAAGTCAGCAAGAAAGACACAACCATAGATGAGCTGACAGTAGAATTGGGTTCACTTAGGAGAAAAATTAGTGAAATGGCAAGTACAGTAGCCAACCATGAGAGTATTAGGCAAGTAAGCAGTCTTATTGACCAGAGCAGTGATACTGAGGAGAAAATAACACAGGTGAATGAAGCTGTGCAAAGCTACAAAAATGATGTGCAAACCACTTATGCTGATATGGTGAAAGTAAAGAAAGACTTAGAAACAAGGGTGGAAGAAAAAAGCATTAAAAAGGAAGTGAAAAGAATAATCCAAAACAATCCTAAGTTAGTCAGAGAGTCAGTAGATATCAACAAATCTATAGTAATCATTGGTAGAGAAGAGGAAGAAGTAAAAAACAAGATCTCAAGAGACAAAAAGGAGATGGCAAATATAATGAGCATATTGAAAGAAGTATCAGAGGAAATCTGTAGTAAAGACATAGAGGAACACAAAAGGTTAGGGAAATACAAGGGAAGCAAGTCAAAACCCCTAAAGGTAACCTTCTAGAGTGTAAACACCGTGGAGGAGATACTAAAAACTGCAAAGAATCTTATGGAAAAAGAGTTAAAAAATGTATGGATAAAAAGATGCCTAACACAAGAGGAACTGGAATTACTGAACAAGAAGAGGGAGGAAGCAAAAACAAAAAATGAGGGAAGATCAGAGGAGGAGGAGAAGAATAAATTTTTTTTTTTTTTCCAAAGTAATAGGATTGCAGGTACATAAGTGGTACATAAACAGGAGGGAATAAAAAGGAGGAAGGTAGTAGAACCAAGCCATGATAAGTATATAAACATGATGATTAAACTGATGTACTCAAATGTGGATGGAATGGTATCTAAATTATTAGAGATGAATGATTATGTCAGAGAAAATGAACCACATATAATATGCCTAACTGAAACAAAATTAACACCAAGGATATCAAATGACATCCTAAACTTATAGGAATATAATATATGGAGAAGAGATAGGAACTTAAAAAAAGGAGGAGGAATAATAATATTAACTAAAAAAAATCTAAAAGTCAAAGAAATACAACTAGGTATACCCTCACAAGTAGAACTGATTGCAGTAGAGATCAATACATCTGAAGGGAAAGTAATTGTAGCCAATTTGTACATGCCACCCAGATCAAACACATGGGAAAGAGACGAATATGAGGATCTGGCAGAGAATACAATTCAGAGTTTAAGAGGATTACTACATAAAATGGAAGAGAAATCGGAAAGAATTATACTAACTGGAGATTTTAATACAAATATAAATTGGAATACTCTAGATATAATAAGCCAAGAAAGCTGTTGGAACCAAAAGCTCCTGGATATCGTGCAAGAGTTTTTCCTGACGCAACATGTAAGGGAAAGCACCAGAAAAAGAGGACTCGATGTACCATCAATGCTAGATCTCATATTTACTAGGCAAGAAAACGATATTGACAATTTAATATACCACCCTCCATTCGGCAAAAGCGACCATGCAGTACTAAATTGCAATTTCAGCATAGCATATGACTTAGTTAACAGCAATGAAAGTTACAAAAAGAGCCTAAACTATAAAAAGGGAAACTATTATGACCTAAAGAAGTACTTCTTAGAAAGTGATTGGGGAAAGGAGCTTAGAGGACAAGATTTAAATGCTATATATAAAAAATTCTGTGAACTTTATGAAGTAGGAGTCCAGAAGTACATCCCACAGCACAAAGAAGCAGAAAAGAAAAGAAATGGTTCAATACAGAATGTGAAAAATCAAAAGAAAAAAGAGATTTGCTGTGGAATAGATACAGAAGACACAATAGTGAAAGGGCATATAATAATTACAAACAGGCAAGAAACGATTATACAAGAATAAGGAAGGAAGCCCAAAAACAGTTTGAGGAGGATATCATAAATAAAAGTAGTGATCAACCGAAGCTATTTTACAGCTATATCAGAAGCAAAACCAAAGAAAAAGATAAAATACAATCCATTACAGACGAGGGAATCACCTATACACAAGAGAAGGATATTTGTGAAGCACTAAACAAGAAATTCCAATCAGTTTTACGGAGGAAAAAAAAAAATTGAGAGAGATTATGTGGAACATGCATGCCCACACATACTACCAGATATACAAACATCAGAAAAAGTAATACAGAAGGAGCTAAGTAAATTAGACAAAGGAAAAACAAATGGTCCTGATGAAATTTCATGTTGGGTACTACGAGAATGTGCAAAGGAGTTAAGTAAACCATTATTTTTAATTTTCAAGAAATCCTTGAGTCAAGGTAAACTACCTGATATTTGGAAAAAAAGCAAACATTGTTCCCTTATTCAAGAAAGAGAATAGACAAAATCCACTCAACTACCGACCAGTATCACTAACCAGTGTTGTAAGCAAGGTATTAGAAAAGCTTATAAGAAAAGCTTGGGTAAATCATATAGAAGAACACAATATGATAACAGAAAGACAGTTTGGTTTCAGAAAAGGAAAATCATGTGTTACTAATCTGTTGAGCTACTATGACAGAGTAACAGACACATTACAGGAAAGAGAAGGATGGGTGGACAGTATCTATTTAGATTTCAAGAAAGCATTTGACACAGTACCACACCAAAGACTTTTATGGAAACTGTACCATCAAGGAGGAATTCGAGGCAAACTGTATTGTTGGATGCAAGATTTTCTCATAAAAAGAGAAATGAGAACAGTACTAAGGGGAAATTACTGATCATGGAAAGAAGTGACTAGTGGAGTACCACAGAGCTCAGTGCTGGCACCAATCATGTTTTTAGTGTATATAAATGATATAGACAGTAACACTGGAAATGAAAGCTATCTAAATATGTTTGCAGATGATGCAAAAATACAAAGGAGAATTACTAACACAGACTCTTGTAAAGAGTTACAAGAAGAATTAAAAAAACTTCATGAATGGAGTAATAGATGGCAAAGGGAATTCAATGTGGACAAGTGTCATGTAATCCAGTTTGGTAAAAGTGGAAAAAGACCTGATTGGGATTATACGTTAGGAAATAAAACCCTACACACATCAGAAAGAGAGAAGGACCTAAGTGTGATTATCAATAACAGATTATCTCTGGCTGACCACATCAGTGAGAAGGTACGGAACATGTATACACTGCTTGCAAATATGAGAATAGCATTCACATACATAAATGAAGACATGCTAAGAAAGATAACAACATCATTCATCAGACCAACCCTAGAGTATGCATCAGTAGTCTGGAGTCCCCATCTCAAAAAACACATAGACAAGATTGAAAAAGTTCAAAGGGCAGCTACAAGATGGGTACCAATCTTAAGGGATCTAAGCTACGAAGAAAGACTAAATAATCTGAATCTACCAACACTACAGGAGAGAAGGAAAAGAGGTGACATGATTATGCTATACAAATGCATATCATGGAAGGAGAAAATAGACATAAATGATTACTTAACCTATGGGGAAGCATCAGCAAGAGGACACTGCAAAAAACTGCATAAGAAGAGAGGTGATAAAGACGTAAGGAAATTTAGTTTCCCAAATAGAGCAACTGATCAGTGGAATGTACTACCGAATGAAATAGTGTGTGCCAAGACAATTCACAATTTTAAGGATATGTACGATAAATATGGTTTAAGACACGGGACAGTACGAGCTTGACTCATTCCTGTAAAGATACAGTTAGGTAAGAACACACACACACACACACACACACACACACACACACACACACACACACACACACACACACACACACACACACACACACAATTTCTGAATATTTGTCGACCTATCTGTCTGTGCCTGTCTGTGTACTGCCCCTCTCTCTCTCTCTCTCTGGATTCTTTGTCTCATCCCCAGTTTCCCTTTCCGTCCTTCCCCTTTCTTTATAGCTATCTGCCCAGTCCCTACCTTCCTCCCTCTCTCTTTCCTTTCCTTCGTCTCTCTTCCCCTCTGTCACTCCCTCCTTACCTCACTCATCTTTTCTTTCTCCCTCCCTGTGTCACAACTTTGTCTTACTTTTTTCATCTGCCACAGGTTTTACCTTTTTTTCTCCATTACTTTCTCCATATTCCTTTACTTGTACTAAATCCATTTCCTTCACTGCTTTCTTCCCTCAGTAATAACTGCATGCTCTTTTTCTCTCTCCTCTCTCCGCCTCTCCCTGTCACCCGAAATCTCTTCTTTCATTCCACTCTTCCCACTGTCTTTCCCTCCCTCTCCCTCCCCTTGTTTTCCCTTCTTAAAATCCCCCTCCTCTTTCTTGCCCCCCAAATTACCGATTTTCTTCTCACCCTTAATCTCTACTTTCTTTCTGCGAATTTCTCTAATTTCTCTGTTTCTCTCCCTCCCTTTTTACTTGAATGTTACATTCGTTCTACTCAGCCTCAATGCTTTCGTTTTATCCTGCTTCGTTCTTTCCCTGCGTCCTTGCCAGAATAACACACTTTCTTCATCCTCCCTGTTACCTTGCCTCCTTATCTAATTTTTCACGTTATCTTTCTAAGTATTCCATTCCGTAGCTCTCTTTCCCACTTTCTCCTTTAATTATCCCTATTTCTATGTTTGCTCCATTCCCATTTTCTCTCAGCTGTCTCACCTTTTGTCTCTACTTCCCTGTCTCCCGGCCTTTCTATTCACATCTCCCTTTTCTCTCTCCCTTCACACTGCTTGTATCTCATTTCACCTCTCACTGTCTCTTCTTCTTACTCTCTATCTCTTTTCTTAGCTCTCGTTTTTTCTCCTTGTCTCTCCCCTTCTTATTTTCTCCTTAACTGTCCTCTCATTTCTCATTTTTCCACTCTCTCTCTCTCTCTCTCTCTCTCTCTCTCTCTCTCTCTCTCTCTCTCTCTCTCTCACACACACACACAGTGTAGTAAACCTTTTACTAACTTGGTTTATGATATATAGTATACTTTTCCTTTATTAGTTGTTCTGACTACACGTAGGTAGAGAGGTGCTTAAAGTACAGAAGCCCCTAGCTGGCTGTGAGCCAGAGTATGGAGGGTACCGGGTGGGGTTATGGGATCGGAGAGAAAAGTGGGGGGGTTGGGTAGGAGTGTGGGACTATGAGGAAGGGAGAAGGAGGGGATATCTCTCCATCGAACAGTGTTACAAACGCCTTAGTCCACGGAAAAGAAAACGAACGTATACCGACGTCTGTACATAACTTGGTTTTTGGTGGTGATAATATTGGTCTAACTAAGGAATTGCAATAGTTTAACATTGAAGTAAGTGTTATTGTTAGTAAGGAAGAATAAGTCAAGAAAAGAGAGTGAGTATGTTTCCCAGACAAGGACTTCTTATCAAAGTTTACTTTAGACTTGGAAAGGGGGGCAGGGAGAGGTCAATCTTGGTCTCTCCTAACTCCACATCCTGGAAATAAACCTGAGAGGTTAGATTTTTTTTTTCCTTCAGTCTTTTTCTGTGGGACACAATTTCTTTCCAAGTCCCGTTTTTCTCTTATGTTACTCTTGTATTTGCTGGGAAAAGAGTCATAATCACTGTTGAATGCTGTAACAACAGAATTTTGCAGATGCGACACACCCACATGCTTTTGTCACAAATGTCCATGCTAATCTGTGTCATGATCATCTTCTAACAGTGCGAAGTTTGCCTGAACAAACATAGCTACACCCATTTTCTCGATCGAGACAGATTATCATCTTTCTTCTCCTTTGCGAGTCGTACAGTTACATCCACTTGTAACGAGTACAGCGAGTGGTGTGTCTGGTGAAATGTGGCACCACTGTGTTTGTTTACAACGTAGTAATAGTAAGTGAATGGGCAGACCCTCAGAGCTTACCCTCCGCTACAGTATCTAGTACCCAGAGAGACATCGTTCAGCCGTCATACTCTGACTGCAAATACAAGTGTTTGCCACGTATGGTTAGTGCAAGGTAAAGAGGAAAACAAATAGTAATGCCATTGGATCTCATTGTTTCTCTGACAGATGACTGTGAGTCGAGGTGGAACGGAAAGGGGACACGTAGTGGGGGAGCATGTATCGAAACTTTGTCGTGTTTCGTTTAGAATGATGTAGGGTGTGATTATACAAATGTTCTGAGATGATCTGTACCTCCGTATACAATAACGAGCATTGGAGGAAAGTTGTAGTCCTAATGTCCGTCGTACAGTGTGGTAAACAACTGTAGTTGAGCATAAATGTTAGAAGGTGTGATGTCCGGTGTTTCGAAACGTGGTTTGCCTGGGTCTAGTGAATGTGCGACTCAACTGCTGTGAAATTTTTGTGGCTGAACCAGGGTGGCCATAAATGATTCATGATTATGCGTATGACACAATGGTCATGCCACGTTGTGCATCATCCAGTCTGTATAATTGCGAGGAAGAACAATTATTAAATTCGCAAACCATGGTATAAGTAGATGTCCTGTTGCATAGGATTATAGCTACTTTGAGTGCTGGACAGCTATTGGCTTGTGCGAAAGTGTTATGCAGTCATCATACTGATGGATGACGCTGAGGAAATGAGATAATGTATTTGCATAATGAATGCATATCTTGTATTATGATAATTGATATAACGGTGTTACAGACCTTCAGTCCACAAATGATGTCGCTTTCTTTTGAGGAGCTATTTCATAAGTCTGGATAGCTGTGTCACAACATCCACAAACATTGATCATCGTATATTATATTCTCTTTAAAACATTCATACATTACTTTTCATACAAGTATTACACACTGAGGCCCTCCTTGGCTCCAGACACATTATACTACTTAATCGTGTGTCTGCAGTCACAGACTGTTCATCCAGAGGGGGCAGTATTTCCTTTACCATACATGTCTGTCCGTTGTCTGCCATTATAACGCAGGGTTATAATATGTGACAACGGCTTCACAAAATATACCGGTGGCGTGGTGCTGCTGGAGTAGTGTAAAATAGAAACACAAAGTAATAGAGTGCACAGTGCAATTTTATATGTAAAGTAAGGAATCTTTTATGCACCAAGTCATCATACAGTCATATTGAGTATAATACAACCAAGGATAAGCTGGACCTAAGGTAGGATAAAGGTTGATTGCTGCTGAAGCGTCCAATGAGAGGTAAGCAACATTGGTGTACCAGCACCTGGATGATAAAACCCCGCCACTGCGCTTTAGGCAAAATACCCCCGGGTTCTGAAGCTGCCCTGCGTCATCCAGTACATTTACACAAGGTCATTGATAAGGCTGCAATCTCGTCGTAGTGATGCGATATGATAAGGAAGTCAATATCAGGTCTCGTTACCCATTATATGAAGAAGGGCCGGAATTTTAAGAGAGAGAGAGAGAGAGAGAGAGAGAGAGAGAGAGAGAGAGAGAGAGGAGAGAAAAGAAGAGAGAGAGAGAGAGGGACTAATAGATAGACGACTGGTATATTCATGGCGTCATTACAGTACAAGTTGCAGCAGTACGACATAATAGACTCAGGGAAGGTTAGAGTGGTCATTGTCTCACTGGGTGTCCTTCTACTGTGACGGTAGCCTCATAATACCCACCTGTGACAGCGTGAGCATAACAAGCCCCCTTGTTTACATCCTACTTGAGAGAGAGAGAGAGAGAGAGAGAGAGAGAGACAGAGACAGACAGACAGACAGACAGACAGACACTCTCTCTCTCTCTCTCTCTCTCTCTCACCCCAGACACATCATACAGTATTATTAAATCGTGTGTCTATACTCACCCTCTTCATCCAGAGAGCGCAATGTTTCCCTTACGAGCACCACAAATGACATGTTGGTGATGACCTTAATCCCATCTGCCCTCCTTCTCACTCGCTCCTACTCCATTACTGTCCACTTCCACACACACCTTGCCACCAAGCAGGGTGGTCAAACCTTCCCACCCTCTCTATTACTGCAACATTTCCTTCCACATCTAATTCCCCGTCCCGCTGACCAACCTCTCCTCAAGTCAGCCCATGCCTACCGAATATTCTATTTCGAACTGCCTTGGGAGTATCGTCTTCATAGTTCAGCGCCATGGCACACGGCATCACAGATATCTGTAATATCAAAATCTGTTGTCGAATTTGAGGTTATTATGAATCTCGTATGATGGCTCTAAACGACTACACTATAACGACGTTTCGCTTCCCATCTACAGTCACCACCACCACAGTGCCCGGTACACTTTACACGTCATGATAAGTCCAGTTTCCCTTTGTCCTACGATTGATATACTGTGTGTGTCCATTTTCTATCGTTGAAACTACGAGAATAGTATTGGGCCAGTATTCAATGTTACAGAGACAAGGACCACCCTATCCTTCCCTGGGTCTACTATGTCGTATTTCAGCACTTGTAATGACACCAGTTTGTCTGTCTGTCTGTCTGTCTGTCTGTCTCTCTCTCTCTCTCTCTCTCTCTCTCTCTCTCTCTCTCTCTCTCTCTCTCTCTCTCTCAAAATTCCGGCCCTTCCTCATATAATGGGTAACGAGACCTGATATTGACTTCCTTATCATATCGCATCACTGCAACGAGATTGCAGCCTTATCAATGACCTTGTGTAAATCTACTGGATGACGCGGGGCAGCTTCAGAACCCGGGGGTATTTTGCCTAAAGCGCGGTGGTTGGGTTTTACAATCCAGGTGCTGGTGCACCAATGTTGCTTACGTCTACTTGGACGTTCCAGCAGCACTCAGCCTTTATCCTACCTTAGGTTCAGCTTATCCTTGGCTTTATTATATTGTATATGCCAGCATGATGACTCGCTGCATAAAACACTCCTTACCACACCACCGAAATGCCTCCTTAACAATGAATACTCGTCCAATAGTATCCTTTCAATTTCTTGACAGAAAATGGACACACACAGTATATCAATCGTAGGACAGAGAAGCTGGACCTGGAATATCATGTTTTGTAATGTGTACCGGGCACTGTGGTGGTGGTGATTGTAAATGGGAAGCGAAACGTCGTTATAGTGTCGTTGGTTAGAGCCATCATGCGAGATTCATAATAACCTCAAGTTCGACAACAGATTTTGATATTACAGATATCTGTGATGCCGTGTGCCATGGCGCTGAACGTTGAAAACGATATTCCCAAGGCAATTAGAATAGACTATTCGGTAGGCATGGGCGAACTTGAGGAGAGGTTGGTCAGCGGGACGGGATATTAAATGAGGATGGATATGTTGCAGGAATAGAGAGGGTGGGAAGGTTTGACCACCCTGCTTGGTGGCAAGGTGTGTGTGGAAGCGGACAGTTGTGGAGTAGGAGCCAGTGAGGAGGTGGGCAGGTGGGAGTAGGGTCATCACAAACATATGTGTCGTGCTGGTAAGGGAAATATTTCTCCCTCTGGATGAAGAGTGTATGAGTGTAGACACACAATTAAATAGTATAATGTTTCTGGAGAGAGAGAGAGAGAGAGAGAGAGAGAAAATGGAGAGATGAATTCCCCGAGTTAGGCAACTAAGGCCATATAGCCCCGCTGGGGTTACAGGAGGGAGCTACCCCTCCCGGCAACGGTATGAGAGAGAGAGAGAGAGAGAGAGAGATACACCCTCTCTCTCTCTCTCTCTCTCTCACGCAAAATTCCGGCCCTTCCTCATATAATGGGTAACGAGACCTGATACTGACTTCCTTATCATATCGCATCACTGCGACGAGATTGCAGCCTTATCAATGTTCGTCATACAGTTGTTCACCACACTGTATGACGAACATTAAGACTGCAGCATTCATCCAATACTAGTTATTGTATACGGAGTTACAGATCACCTCAGAATATCTGTATAATCACACCATTCATCATTCTAAACGAAACACGACAGACTTTCGATACATGCTCCCCCATTACCTGTCTCCCCTCCCCTCCGTGATATATATATATATATATATATATATATATATATATATATATATATATATATATGGTGTGATTATACAGATATGTATATATATATATATATATATATATATATATATATATATATAATATATATATTGTTACGCTGTCCGCCTTTCCGTTCCCATGGGTGCAGCCGTTACAGCTGGGCTAGGGGATTATGCAGTATGTATCCGTGTCATTCGCGGAGTTTACATTAGCGAGTGTTACAAGTTCTTTTGTTTCTTTCGTTCCTGCCACTGAAGGCAATTTTATTTGTTAATTAGTCTGATTCATGCGTTCGCGCTTGGCTGCACACGAGCCTAGCAGCAAGTAGTGTCTTCCCAACCAGCTTCAGTATCGGGTGTTGGTACACTCTCTCTCTCCCCAGTCATTTTTATGCCGAGCTGGCGTTTTTGTTTAAGTTTATTTTTACTCATTTGTTTGTTGACTGAGGAAAGTAGTTATTTTATTTTGTTTTTGTAACCGTGTTGTCTTTGGAGGGCCAGTTTGGCTCACCGTGGTCCTCTTGCTGCCTTTGTTAACGTTCCCCAACACACTTACATACACACACACACCTAACCCCTACACAGTTAATCCCATCTCTTTGCACAAGGCTAGTGAGAACCATCGTGAGCTATTAACTGCGTTCCCCCTTGGACACGGGTTAAGTAGAAAGTCGTCACCACCGGAAGTGGGAGGTGTTCCTGTATACTGTCTCGGGCGGTATTACTTCCGGTAGTGACGATAGTAGGCTAGATCTGTAGGTAGGCTGTTCCGTTTTATTATCAAAGTACAGAGTGTTGCGTTCTTAAGTAAGTACTTTTCCGTTGCGCAGTTTTTCTCTAGTTTGCGGAGTGTCAGTGCCGGGGGCTGCGTTATTTTTGCAACGCAGTGGAGGCCGACCATCTGAGGCTGCCTTGTGGTCTTTTTGTAATAGCCCCGGGCCGGCGCTACCGTAACAGTGGCGACCTCGCATCAGGATATTCTAACAGTGCCTTCTTCTTGCTAGGATATCGTTACCTTGGCGTTCTCTGTGCTCTGAGGTGAAGTTGATGTGTGTGTAGTTCTCAGTCAGCATTAGTATTTCATTATTCAGTACTGCCATTGAATTGTCGCCATGGAGTCACGCGTGTCTACACCAGATCGCGTAGGTGCTGAGTCACCTGTGGATATGGAAAATATGGAACAACGAGAGGCACATAGCAAAGGCACTCCCCGTGTGAGCCCTGAGTTTGACTATGGTGCTGAGCTGCCTCGTTTCACTACCCCACTATTACCATCTATGATGCCGCCGAGCCAGTTTAGAGCAGTTCCCCCAGGTATGTCTAGTGCTTTCCCTGGAGTTGTTCATTCCACTCCCATATACCCTGGAGCCTTGTCACCGGAGGCTCAGTTGCAGTTGGAGTTGAAAAAGATGGAGATGGAAATGCAGCGTGCAAAAGAAGAGAGGGAGATGCAGCGTGCAAAAGAAGAGAGGGAGATGGAAATGCAGCGTGCAAAAGAAGAGAGGGAGATGCAGCTGGAGATGCAGCGTGAAAAAATGCGATTTGAGCTGGAGAAGACTCGCTTGGAGGTGACTGCTAATAGACCAACTTCAGATACCCAAACCTCAGGCCGTGCAGAGGATAGGGAGTTGGTTCTCAAGGAGTCTAAAATTAGTGCCAGCATTTGATGAGTTGAAGGTGACAGAATGGTTTGTCAGGTTTGAGAAGAAGGCTGGGGAGTTTGAGTGGCCCAGGCAGCGCTGGGTGGGCTTGGTATCTAATGTGCTGAAGGGAAAAGCTTTGGAAGTGTATAATAGGTTGAGCCCTGAGGATGTAGATGATTATGATGAATTTAAAACAGCCATCCTGAAGGCATATGAACTTAGACCAGAGGCTTATCGGTTGTTGTTCTGTGGTGCTCGGAAAAGGCCTGCTGACACCTATATGGCCTACGCCAGGTATCTGGAGGAGAGGTTAGACGAGTGGTTGCTGAGTGAGAGCGCCACTTCGTATAACGATGTGCATGAACTGTTTTTGATGGAACATTTTACCAACATGGCTGACAAAGAAATTGGTATTAAAATTAGGGAGAAGAGATTTAAGACCTTGAAGGTAGCAGCGACGTGGGCTGATGACCGGGTGTTTGCCTTGAGGAGTATGGGGGTCAAGTATGCTAATTTTCAGTATTCCAGGGAGAGGACTGTGAGTGGCCCTGCTTGGGATAAATCTCCCGTGAATCAGTCCAAGGGAAGTACAGAGGAGAAAAAGAATTCAGGGAGAAAGAGCCCTGTGTCCAGTTCGAAGCTACTTTGTTACTTTTGCAAACAGAGTGGGCACATCAAGCCTAACTGCCCTAAGTGGAAGGCCTCCTAAAATGCCAAACCAGTGGCACTAGTTGTAGGTTCGAGTCAGGTGAACGAGAGGAGTTGGGAGAGTGGTAACGGTGAGGGAGAAGTCTGTGGAAAGCTGGAGTGCAGCCGGCTGTGCTCACTGCCAGCTCAGGCTGAAAAAGTTACCCAACATGCTACGCCACCTCCGGATGAACTGCCTCAGAAACCGTCCCTAGACTGGTGTAAACCTTTTATGTGTCACGGCACAGTGAAAATTCATGGGATCAGTTATCCAGTTACTGTGGTTCGTGATACCGGTGCACAACAGTCTGTGTGCAGAAACGTGACTGGAGGGCCTGTAAACTCAGGGAAGTATGTGCTGTGTAGAGGCATGAACGCAGATGAATACTATGATTATGTTCATGTGGAACTCGATTGCCCCATTGTTCAGGCTGCAGCTCAAGTAGTTGTTGCTGATGTAATGCCAGTAGAGGGGGTTGATTTTCTGCTGGGGAACGACCTGACTGGGGAGAAAGTATTTCCATCTCTTCCCCCACCAGTTGTTGTGGCAGAGAAGTGTTTTGACGCCCCAGAAATTGGTATTGAAGTTGATGCAGAAGTGGAAGCCATGTTCCCGGTCTGTGCAATTACAAGATCTATGGCACAGGTTGCAGCCCGGGAGGAAGAACTGGTGAAGTCACAGGTTCTTGGGGTCAACTGTGATGAGGCAGGGCCACCAATGGAGGAACCTAGTGAGCAGAGTGTTGCTGTGGTGGGTGAGGAGAGTGGGAATGTGTGCATGGGCGCCGCCCCACTTCCCACTCAGGACACTAGAGGTGGTGTTGAGTGTGTCTCTGTGGAGACTGAACCCAGCCCATCGACTGAATTAGGAGAATTTCAGGACGCTGGGGTCGACTGCGAGGATGCAGGACCTCCGTCAAACGCGCCTGAGGAACAGAGTGTCACTGTTGAGGGTAGAGGTGATGATGTCAGTGTGGAGTCTGACATTCCTCCCCCTGTCGAGTGTACTAGAGGTGACGCTGAGATTGATCGCCCTTCACAATCCAGTGTCCCGACCAGTCCCTTATCTCAGTCCTCAGTAGAGCTGGCGGGTGTTGGGCCAGCAGAATTGAGGGTGAAGCAACAGGAGGATGTAACATTAAAGCCCTTGTTTGCTCGAGTAGGGGAAGAAAGAAGTATGGAGTGTGGTAAGGAGGAGTTCCTGATTAAAGACAATGTTTTACATCGCCGATGGACGCCCACTGGCGCCACGGTGGATGGAGGAGTGGGTGAGTTAGTGCAGGTGGTGGTGCCTGTGCAGTATAGGGTGCCGTTAATACAGTTAGCACATGAGGGACCTTTAGCAGGTCACTTGGGAAACAGGAAGACAGTGCAGCGCTTAAGATATAACTTTTGGTGGCCAAGTATGCCGGGACAAGTTGCTGCGTACATCAAGAGCTGTCACACGTGTCAGATAGTGGGCAAGCCTAATCAAGTTCTTCCTGTGGCCCCTTTGACTCCCATTCCTGCAGTTGAACCTCCGTTTACCCGGGTAATCATTGATATCGTGGGCCCTTTACCTCCTACTTCTGCTGGAAACAAGTATTTGTTAACCATAATGGATGTTACAACGCGATACCCAGAGGCTATACCAATCAGAAGGATGCAGGCGAAGTCAGTAGTCAAGCAACTTATCCTGTTCTTTACTCATTTTGGCCTGCCCAAGGAGTTGCAGTCAGACCGTGGAGTAAATTTTACATCTAATTTGTTTAAGCAGACAATGACAGAGTTGGGCATCAAGCACATTTTGTCCAATGCCTACCATCCGCAGTCACAAGGTGCCCTGGAGAGGCATCATCAGACCTTAAAGACAATGCTGCGCACCTTCTGCTATGATAGTGGTAAGGATTGGGACCTAGCGGTACCCTTTTTTATGTTTGCAGTGAGAGAGGTACCAACTGAGTCGTTAGGGTTATCACCCAATGAGTTAGTGTTTGGGCACAGAGTTCGTGGTCCCTTGGATGTGGTGCGAGAGGCCTGGAGTAACAACAAATCTGGCAACCAGGAATCCATGCTTGACTATGTATGCCGCACTCGGGAGAGACTGCATTGCGCTTTAGAGCTTGCCTGTGACCATCTAATCGGGGCTCAAGCGAAAATGAAGGCTCATTACGATAAGAAGGTCAGAAGTCGTGAGTTTAAGCAAGGAGATGAAGTTTTGGCACTGCTGCCCATGCAAGGAAAACCTCTGGCGGCTAGATTCAGTGGTCCTTATATTGTGAAGAGAGTTGGGGAACTTGACTATCTAATTGTTACCCCAGATAGGCGGAAGAGTACTCAGTTGTGCCACATTAATATGTTGAAGCCATACTACCGCCTAGTTGATTCTCATTGTGGGATGACTGCTGATGTCTCTCACCTGGGATGTGAAGGGCGGGGAAAGGAGGACGTGGCATCAAAGGAACGTGCTGTGGAGGGAGCTGTTGGTGCCGGTAATGTGAGTGGTGGACCAGGGTTACAGCCACAGTCCCTGGAAGGTGACTTTGGAGTGGACGTTGAGGGAACCAGGGATAAGAGCGCTCCTTTAGTTTTGGTGGTTGGTAGTGAGTTGGAGGAGCAGGAGGAAGTGCTTAGTCGTGGTGAGATGTTACCAGCTGACCTATAGGAGGGCAACGGTTATGCATCTCTGGTGGAGAAATTGCGACACCTTGATCCAGTAAAGCGAGAAGAGCTGTGCAACAGATTATGGAAACATCCGAAAGTTTTTGGAGATTCACCGGGATTGACAACTTGGGCTACTCATGACATTGACGTTGGGGATAGTAAGCCTGTAAAATTAGCTCCCTACCGCATCAACCCTATCAGACAGAAAGCTCTCGATAATGAGATCAAGTATATGTTGGACCATGGATTGATCAAGAGGAGTTTCAGTGAGTGGAGTTCACCAGTTACCTTACAGCCGAAGCCAGATGGGAAGGTTAGGTTGTGTGTGGACTTCCGGAAGGTTAACTCACTGTCTAAGACCGATGCTTATCCCTTACCTCGGGTCGACTCCGTGGACAAGGTGGGAAATGCCCCTTATATCACCAAACTTGACTTAGTAAAAGGATACTGGCAGGTCCCGCTGACGGAACGGGCTAAACAAGTGGCTAGCTTTGTTGTCAGTGGTGCAGTATATCAGTGCCAGGTGATGCCTTATGGATTGAAGAATGCTCCAGCCATTTTCCAGAGGCTTATGGATAAAGTGGTGGATGGCATACCTAATTGTGTCGTTTACATCAATGATGTCATTGTGTATGACACCAAGTGGGAGGAGCACCTTGATCATGTGGAAATGCTCATTAAGCGGTTGGAGGAAGCTGGCTTAGTAGTCAACTTGGACAAGTGCGAGTTCGTACGTGCTAAGGTCCAGTACCTTGGATTTGTTGTAGGACATGGGCAAGTGGCTCCACCTCGGGCTAAGGTGGATGTCATTTCCAACTTTGCAGCACCCCAGTGTCGCCGTGCCCTCCAGCGATTTTTGGGCATGATCGGCTATTACAGACGATTTATTGGGAATTACTCCACAGTGCTTGCCCATTTTACTGACTTATTGCGCAAGGATAAGAAGTGGCAGTGGACAGCCGAGTGTGAGCAAGCTTTTACTACTGTTAAGTCTCTGCTGTGCCACCACCCTATATTGCGTGCACCAGATTTTGACAAATCTTTTGTGCTGGCAGTTGATGCTAGCCGAGTAGGGGTAGGAGCAGTGTTGATGCAGCCGGATGAGGGCCAGGTTGAACATCCCATATCATACTTCTCAAAGAAGTTTAATAGAGCCCAGAAGACTTATTCCGTCATAGAGCAGGAGTTATTAGCGATTATCCTGGCCCTGCAACACTTTGCTGTCTACCTGCCCCCTTTTGGCCCTGTGATCAAGATTTATTCAGACCATCATCCCCTGCAGTTTTTGAACAAGTTTAAATTTAAGAACCAGCGTTTGACCCGCTGGAGTTTGCTTTTGCAAGAGTACAATTTAGAAGTTAGGCATATTAAAGGGACTGATAACGTAATTGCTGATTGTTTATCCAGGGAGGGGTCAGGGTCTTGATTCGAAAATTTTGATCCAGGGCTCAAAATTTTCCCTTGGGGAAGGGCGTGTTACGCTGTCCGCCTTTCCGTTCCCACGGGTGCAGCCGTTACAGCTGGGCTAGGGGATTATGCAGTATGTATCCGTGTCATTCGCGGAGTTTACATTAGCGAGTGTTACAAGTTCTTTTGTTTCTTTCGTTCCTGCCACTGAGGGCAATTTTAATACCATGTTGAGAATGCATTTGATTATTTTGATTGTCTTGTGTGAGCTACCAATATATTTAATGATGTTTTGCTTGCATTAGAAGTACCAATTTATTGTAGAGAGAGAGGGGCACGAATTTAAGTTCCTTGTTAATTAGTCTGATTCATGCGTTCGCGCTTGGCTGCACACGAGCCTAGCAGCAAGTAGTGTCTTCCCAACCAGCTTCAGTATCGGGTGTTGGTACACTCTCTCTCTCCCCAGTCATTTTTATGCCGAGCTGGCGTTTTTGTTTAAGTTTATTTTTACTCATTTGTTTGTTGACTGAGGAAAGTAGTTATTTTATTTATATATATATATATATATATATTCTAATTGAAACCTCACAGATAATGTACTGATATACTTCGAAATACACATATCTAGTCATTCCACTCGATATCAGCATCATTGACATTGTTTTTTTTTCTTTAAAAACAAGAATTTTGTGCTATATTTCGTCACAGCAATACCTAGGTGTTAATGATATTATCTGCATAAATTTGCACACTTTTCATGTTTCATTGCGCAGTAGAGGATGGGTTTAGGAAGGTCAAACTTGCAGTGCCAGGTGCATCTTACGTTTCTCTTCAATTTGACAAGAAAAATTAAAAAACGATATATGGAACTTGAAAAATCGGGTCCATGCTTGGCCAGTGGATCCTGACAAATTCCCCACGGTCTATCATTGAGGGTTTAATGTACGATGAAACAGTCTAAGTTACTATTTGATGTACACCCACGCACAAAAATTTCTGTACCATGCCCCCTCGGTGGAAAGAAATGTAAACCAGTGTTAGACAGAGGGCAGGGGAACGGACAACTGTGAGTGGTAGTTTGGTTCCGAGGTACGAGGTGGATAGTGCGAAACCTATTGAACTTGAATTCGCAACATTTCCATGCAGTTCACCTGCCAAACCATTATGCATTCGTAACATACACAGCATATATTATAACATAGACTACTGCGTTATCATGGAGTCCTGGGAACGATGCTCCAGACACAACCCATCTATTTCGAATCCTCCTCATACAAATGAGACATCGAACCAATTTCACTGCAGTCTGCATCACGGAGGTTGAACTGGACAAGGTGAGGTTTATACTGTTTTCTGTTGGTGTGCTGACTGATCCCACATCATTTAAAATATATAGCCCAATACTGATATAATCAATCAGGCAGAAAGATATGTAATGTTTTGCCATAAACTGTCATGACCCGTTGTTACTCTTAATGTTTTAGTATTATAGTCATAATGTTAAATGACACTAACAACTGGGAAAAAGAGGTAAGTTATGTTAAAGTCATGTTAAAATTATGACTATAATAATTAGACATTAAGAACAACAATGTGTCATGACAGTTTATGGCAAAACATTACATAATTTTCTACCCGATTGATTATAACAGTATTGGGTTCTGTTTTATAAATGAAATATGATCAGTAAGCACACCAACAAAAACAACACAAACTTCAACTTGTCCAGGGAATTTCGCCACCAGAGGGCCGGACATAAAGAAATCATTGCTGTGTGCGGCTCATATTCCTGGTTTTTCCACTGGTCTTTGCCTTCCAATACCCTTCTGTCATTGCAGGGAACAACATAAAGGTCTAGTACTTATTTCACCGTTGGTTGTGTTTTTCTGGTGTTTGGACTTAGCCTATAGTTTGGGGGGAAAATTCAGTACGGCAGACAGGGCCCCCCTGGTCGGGATTTCTCGTTTCTGCACATGCGCAGTACGACATGTGACGTCATGAACGAGTCACTCCACATCCCCTGCTATCATTGGTCTTTTCTGTCGTGCTGGTGAAGCTGACGTCCCACTCACCCTGCTACCTGCCTAGGTGTGCAGCATGGAGTACTTGGGCCCTGCCACCCTCGAAGACCTTGAAGCTAGCCTGGCACTGAGTGATGATGATATAATGACTCAGAGTGACTGGCCACAGCTACCACAAAGTAGTGGCAGTTTCTCACTAGCTGGGGAAATAGCTACAGAACCAGTACTATCTCTACCTGCCACACCTCACCTTGTCAGCAAGGCATCTTTCTCTGCCAAGCACCCCGTGTATAACACCTCAGACAGCAACAGTGTGCCTTCATCCCCTGCTAGCAAATCCTCCAAGCAGCAGGAGACTTATGATCCTCTGCAGAGGGCAACTGCCCTTGGATTCAGCACTCCTCGCCTCCCACAGCTTGTTCAATCCCGCCAAGTTTCACCATTGCTTCCTGCCTCTACCCTCCAGCATTCACGCCCAGGGCTGACTACGTCAAGCTTTTATTCACAGACAACCCAACTGTGGACACCAAACTTCGATGGTTGTCTGAGGTCAACCGTGCTTTTCACTTTGACCACACCCAAGCAGAGGTAAAGATGTCTGCCATCACTTCCCGTTTTGTCTACATCTCCAGGCATCGTAGGGATATCGTAGATAGCGTAACTGAAGGAGAGTTCCTATCCCTTTCTTTGGAAATTCAAGACTCAGCTGAGAGGCCCAGCAAGTTTCCTATTTACCTCCTTACACGTTATCCTGTCTGCATTGATCCCAACTTGGCCCAGGAGCTGCCAGCTATCTACTCATCCGATGTTTCCACCAAATTGGCATTCCTATCAACCGGCTGGTAGTGACCTGGAGCCTTTCTTACCTGCCACCACCAATTGTGACCTTCAGCTTCCTTCCCTGCCTCTCATCTTGTGAGTTTCGTAAGCTGAAGGATGAGCAACCGTGGTGCTTTCGATGCTGGGGCATTGGTCACATCTCCCGGTATTGCTCTGCGCCAGAACGGTGTGCATGGTGCTCTGGCCAACGTGACTCTCGGATGTGTCCTCACCGACCCCCTCCATCTGCTTCTGATACAGCCTTGATGCAACCCAACCTGCCACCTTCAGATACCTTGCACTGGAAATGTCCTCTGTGTTATCAAGAAGGGGTTAACGTTTGGCATGGCTGCACTAGATGCTGGGCTAACCCTGTCCCCGTTGCCAAGGGTGGGGCTCCACTAGGGTCACCACCACCACCATTCCGTGCTGCTGCTCCCCCTACCTCCACTGTCGGTTTGGACTCAGCTGCAATCACTGAACCTCAAGGTGCTGTTGCCACTCTCAGGACTCTGATTAGCTCACTTACAGCACATTTTGATGCAATAGACTCCGGCATTAATGACTTGATTAGCAAGCTAGCCACACTTGAGACAACATTAAATTCACTGGTTGAATCACATCAAGTCATCATTACGACTGTCACCACCCTTATGGAGAAGCTGGACTCCATTGTCACTCCCATTGGATGACTGAATGCTCCCCCCAGGGAGTCTTCCTCTTGTGGCACGCCACGTAGCAGTAATCATGCCACCACTACTTCCTCATCTGGCCCTCGCACACATCATGGCAAAGTTCGGTAACATGGCACAACTGCATGACATCTCTTGGAACGCCAGTGGTGTTACTAAGCGGTCTAAACTTACTGCACTCAAAGGATATGTATACAGTCGCCACCCAGATATCAATTTCATTCAGGAATTCTTTTTTGGTCATTCACTACTCTGGGTAGAGGCACCGACTCTCAGTGGTTATGTTTCTTACGTCCATCGAGTTAGGAATGGATTTGTCACGCTTGTCCACTTCTCCATCCAGCACCGTTTCCTCCAAAGCTCTGTTGACGATGAGACAATCTTCCAGCTTCTTGAGGTCACCATTGGAAGCGGCACAATTCAGTTATGCAACATGTACTCTGGGCCAGGCAGGTTGAATACAGTTGCTCTCCCAGCTCCCACCATCCATGGCATGATATACATGGTGGATTATAATGCCCAACACCCTGCTTTGGGGGACATTTCTGCCACCGATAACCAAAACGGGACTAAACTTCTTGATCATATTCGTTGTAATCAGCTCACCCACTGGGACACCGGTGGGACCACACACTCTCGAGGAGACACACTAGATCACGTCCTTACCTCTGTCCTCGTGGCATTCCGGGTCAGGTGTTCATCTATTCCTGCGCTCTTCTCTGATCACATTGCTCTCAGCCTTCATTATTCCCTCCCTGCAAAACCTTCTGTAACAGACACACTCGCACTGCAATCCCACCCAAGCACTGCCCTACATACATCTCCTATATGACCAAACTTCTTCCCACGTTTGATCTTCATTGTCCCAATAAGTTGTATTCATTACTTGTCAGCTCCATGCATGACTTTTACACCCATTATGTCAGCAGGCCACACATTACGCGCCATCATGATGCCCACACCTGGACACTGGATAATCGCATTGCTCAGGCAGAGAGGAAGGCAGTGGAAGACGGTTTTGCCTTTCAAAGATGACCTTCCCCCAAGAGTGTCCATCAGTATCGATTGTCGAGGGATGATCTAGTTGCACTCCAGCACTGCGTTTATACCGATTTGTGGCATAAACCTACCGATAGCATCAACCATCAAATGACTTGGTTCCATGTGGCACCTTATCAACAAGGTCGTCAAGAAGAAGCCCCCTACTGTCCTCCACCACAGTCCAGCACAGTACACAAAGGATCTTGAAGATGCCTGGTCTGCACAGTCACTGGCTTGCGCCCTTCCCACACACATACAGGACATGCTCTCCACCCAGAAAAACTTCTTGCACTCCGTCTTACCACCGCTTTACTGAGGACAGATGATGAGGATGATGTGGCTATAACTGACAATGAATTGTGACGGGCCCTTGCCAGGCATAGGGTAACAGCTCCAGGTGGTGATGGCATCACTTTTTCTGTCCTTCGTGTCCTCCTGAAAGTTCCTGGTAATCCCCATCTCATGCTGCTCAACCTTTGCATTCGTCTGGGATACGTGCCATAAACTTTGACCCACAGTACAATCGTGCCTGTTCCTAAACCTGGCACTGATAAATTCTGACCTGTTTCCCTCATCTTCTGCTTCAGTAAAGTACTGGAATGCATCCTCCTTACAAGACTCTTGTTTAGGCTGCAGGACAAGCTCTCACCCCGACTGTATGGCTTTTTACCACAGCGACGGACACATCACTACCTCATGGAGCTATACACCCTCCTATCCCCCACCAGTGTAGTGGCCTTCATTGATTTAAAGAGTGCATTTCATGTCGCCAACAGAGACATCATCCTCGATCGGGTAGTGGATTTTGGAGTTAAGGGAAACCTGCTGCAATGGATACATGGTTACCTGTCTAATAGGTCCTCTCATGTTCTTTTTAAGAGCGCATACAGCACTGCTATGGATTTTGAGTTTGGTATGGTACTCTGCAAGGTGGTGTCCTTAGTCCATTTTTGTTTAATATCCTCATACATAGTCTACTCACCCTCCTTCCTGACATCCCTGGAACCACGATTACTAGCTACGCTGATGACATCTGCATTCACTCAAATTTTCCTGCAGATTTTTCCTTCACTTGTTTCACAAGTCGGCTTCCAAATGCAGACTCATTATCTCTCCAGAATAGAGTAGACTCTTCACTTCCTGTCTAGCAAGAACTCTGCCTGTATTCTCTGTTGGGGATTGTGTTATTCCTCTGTGCACAAAGTACCTTTAAATGGGGGCGCCAGTACAGATTTCTCCCTCCATTCCTGCCAGACAACACGTGCATCCGATTGTTCAGGATCTGCTGACCCAGCTACATTGGTGCCTCTAATCTCTTAAGTGGCTCACTAATTATGCTGCTGGGGTGTCTATTCCTGTAGCAAGAACCATATACATAGCGTTCATTTGATCAGTTGTTGATTATCTCTCCCCTGCTCTTTGTCAACTTTCCAGAACAGCCTTACAACCTCTTGAGAATTTCCAAAATGCAGTAATGAGACTCATCCTGGGCTGCCATGGCTCAACCAGAATTGTCAACATGCAGCTTGAACCACTTCCACCACTTGTTGAGAGAATATATTCCATGATTACATACTTCAGTGTTAAGTGCCTTCATTCACCTTGCCTTTCTCCCCATTTCTCTCACATCATTCGGACTTCCCTTGATCCCACTGCACCAAGGCCTCTGCTTCGCAGTGGTGGCCACACACAAGTTAATGCTGTTTGTTCAAACATCCGACAGTTAAACATCAACGTACTGAGGAGGTGGACTATGGCATTCCACCTTGGCAGACCCCTGTGCCTGCTATTTCATACACTCGGGCCTCCAAGACTGACCTGCCTCAGCTTCAGAAACAGCTAGCTTTGGAGACCATTGCCAGGCCGTGAACTTCCCTCCCTTCGGCCCACCATATCTACACAGATGGCTCCCTGCAGGAGCTGTGCTGTATTATCCCCAAGTCTGGACCCACCTCAAGGGGGCTGGTTGGGCCATTGACTGCCAATTTTGTCAAGCTCTACGTATTGCGAACTACATGGACTCTTGGTTGCAGTTACTTTATTAATACGGGCAAACAACAGTGGCTTGATCATCTGTGACTCACAGCCGGCCCTCCATGCCCTCTCCTCTCCCAGCCCTGCATCTCAACACCTCGTTACACAGATACTCCGTCAATTGGCTACTGCCTGCGATCGTTCCCTGGTGGTGCACTTTCTGTGGATTCCCTCTCATATTGGTCTCACAGCCAACAACACCACTGACCTCCTTGCAAGGACTGTCTGTGGACTGGATCTGCCCACTATGGAAGCTACTAATGCCTCCCTCGTTTGCTACAAACAGATATGCAGAGCAGCCTGCTCCCCCATAGACCACTGTAGAAATGCTGAGAGGGCTCACAGTGCGTCCATCCAACAATATGACCACTTTCTCTCTCGTCCCCGTAGATATTGTTGCAGTGGTCTTATGGTTCATCGACATAATGTGGTGTGTGCCCGCCTCAGACTGGGTACCGACCTGTGTGGCAGGTGGCTGGGGTGGGCAACACACCTTATTTCTTCTCCTGTAGGCTGTGTGATGCACCCAATGCCAACACCCTTGACCATTATTGCCTGCAATGTCCGCTTGTTTCTGATTTAACCTGCCCCGTCCCAACCGATTTTCCGCCACTGACTCCCCCCAATCCCAACCAATTTTGGAAATTTTTTTTTGGCTCAAACCTCAACTTTTGGTGAGAAACATTGAAAATCCATAGAGAAATCGCTCACCTGAGGTTTAAAATACTCGATACAGGTAGCAGTGCTCCTTACCTTACTGGGTCAGGCTGACTCCAAAGAAAACGAGTTCTATGGGAGGGTAACTATTTCTCACCACTCATAAATGGTATTTAGTTATTTATTTGATACGAATTTATATGCAGTATGAGAGTATAATGGTTTTCACACAGTAATATAGGCAATATAAGCATTGTTTCACTCACCAAACACATCAACATACCTGACCTTTTTTGGCGACATTACCTGATCATCATTTCTGACCGTTTCTTCCTCTGATGCTACATAAACTTTGTCCCCCACATTGTCATCGACTGGGGAATCACTCTGGCCCTGAATTTCGTACCAGGGCACGAAGTGTCTTTACTCTGGTAACAGGTGAATTGCCAAAACAATGGTGTGCAAGGGAGGGGGAGGTCATGCAGGGCAAGACATTATCCCTGCCTGGCATCTTGTAGAGGAAGGTGTCCCGTTTATACATACCAACCTTGCAGTTGATTCACGTTTATATACGTCACTGGGACTGACAGTGACAAAACATGTGGACGTATATATACGTCAACGGGATGCGTCGGGTTAATGCCACACGGACTCACATTAGTGGATACTTGTAAACATTTGTTGGAAGATGATAACCTAGATGTTATTCTCATGTGTCATCCACACTTTGGTGGGTGTTAATTTGTTATATCTCGACAGTGTGTCCTGCGTGGCACGGGTTTCCCTGTACTCACCTCACATATGGCCGCATGGCACTGTACTAGGTTTGTCACCTTCAGACGTAAAAAAATAATCAAATCAAATCAACCTTGTCCAGTGTTAGCCTCCATGATGCAGATTGCAGTGAAACTGGCTCGATGCTTCATTTGTATGATGAGGGTCTGAAATAAATGGGTTGTGTCTGGAGTATCATTTCCAGGACTCCATGGGGGAGGCAGTGGCTCAATCGGTAGAGAGGTGGCCTGCAGTCCTACTGTACCCAGGTTCAAATCACTGTTGGAGCAGGGAACAGTTTAAGGATTTGAATTTCATGAAAGCAGACTTTACTGCTCTACCAGAAGACCCGCTGACATGTCGTAAAAATAGCCCTGCTAATACCAATACACCAGTCCTGTATGAGACAGCCCTAGCATTTATTCAATGTGGACGGTGGGTGTTAGCACCAAAGTGGTGACATGTAAAGAGGTGAATGATATGTAGGACTACTGGGCCTTGAGAGCAGGCTGTGAAGCCTCTGTCCAGAGTCGGACACATAAAAAAAATGGTACCATAGTAGTCAGTGTTATAACATATGCTGTGTAGTTACGAATGCATGATGTTGGCAGGGAATAGCATGGAAATGTTTTGAAACCAAGTTCATTAGGTTTCTCACTTTCCACCTCACACCTTGGGACCAAACTACCACTTACTGTTGTCCGATTGCCTGCCCTCTTTCTAACCCTGATTTCCACCTCCTTCCACCGAGGGGGTTACAGAAACTTTGGTGCATGAATGTATGGACAAGATATTATTTTAACCCTCCTCAGGTAAGCCTGGGCCTGACAGACTTGGTCGATTTGTTCGATGCTATAGTTCAGTAACTTATAGATGCCTGACATCTCCATCCTTCTCAATAGCTTCCTAACATTTTTGTGCCCATGCAGGGTGTAGGGGGGTTACTTTCGTGTCTATGTTTTTGCATCATATCACTCAGAATTTTATGTCAGGTCTGTGAGACCCAGGCATACCTGAGAAGGGGAGGGGGGTATTATTTTTCTCTCAGTTTTCAGGGTTTTTCTTTATGTTCTGTGGGATCCACTATGCCCATCATGAAGGACTTTCATTCTGCAAGTTGTGACACAAATGCAAGGCTCATAGTGTTCTTTGTCTTCTTGTATGGCTACTACTACAAAAAAAAAAGAAAGACTTATTTGTTTGGCAGTTTCTCCACTTAAAAAACAAAAAAAATGTAGAGTTAAGTGGATCAAAAATTATTTGCATAATTTTGTAACTGATAAGACCTAATACATTTCAGGATATTCAGGGATTCGTTATATGAAAAATGTTTGACACTACAGCATTATTATTTAGACCCAGGTGTACCTGAGGAGGGGTGGGGTTATTTTTTCACCTAGTTTGCAGGTTGTTTTTATGCTGTTTGGGATCCACTATGCCCGTCATGAAGGACCTCCTTTCCGCAAGTTTTGACACAGGTGTTAGGCTTATAATGTTCTTTTTCTTGTATGGCTCCTGAAAAAAAAAAAAAAAAAGTTTGGCATTTTTCTTTTTTTAATATGTAAAGTTAGGTGAATGAAAATTTATCTGCGTAATTTTGTAACTGATAAGTCTATTATTGGAGGATATACAGGAATTCATTATATGGAACATGTGTCACACTACAGCATATTTGTTATGCTTGGTCTGACAGCCCAAGGTTTGCTGGAGTTGTATATGAAACTGTAGGTTTGGGTTAAAATCTTCTGCAAGTATGATAAATATATCTCTCAGGATCGGTACGTGACAGATGGGTGTTATGCAGGTGGTCCAAATCATCCACGTGACACAGTCACCAGGATTCCAAGTCATCGGAAGCCATTGGTTGAGTAATAAGTCCGACAATGTATACTTATTGTTACCACACTTACTGCTTCTTTGCTAAAAAGAAAGATTTTACAATATAAGGAATTGGTAGTAAATGCCTCTGAGGTTACATAAGTTGTATGTTGGTGGGTCTTGAATCGTGACGGCTGGGAGAGTTACATAGGCTGTTTTTAAGAGAGGTCCGGGGTGAAATTCTCAGTGGGATTTATGATGGATTCCGTGTCCTAAATCCGATTTCTTTATGCATGAAGAACTAGAAACATAGGAAGAATCTGCACCTGCCTTACCTGATCCCTCCTGCTGAAGCAAGTGTATTTTTACAATAGTTTTCCCTCTGGTAACCCAATATGCGTCAAACTCTTTGAAACAAGAGCCTCGCCCCGGGTCCCAAAGCAGGTCTACTTTTATTTCTTGTTGTTTTACTCTAACCTAACTTACGCTAATGTGACAAACAATTAACTTACTAATAATGAAGGAAACCTAACTTAACAAATTAGCCTAACTGGTTAACAAACCAACATACCATTGTACTGAAGAAACAAACCTAACCTAACCTAGCCTAACCTAGACATTTCCAGATAAGAGAAAATGCAAAAAATGGTGCACAGAAAGGAAAGCAATAGCTGGGGTGGGTTCGATATCGTGGTTTTTGACTACCAGCATCAACGTGGAAGTGAACTGATGACTCGTGGGACAGAGTTAAGGCTGGCCGCCGCGAAGTTTGCACGAGAGCTTCAAGGCTTCGTCGGTCAAAATTCGTCATGGGGCCATGGGCTAACCAGAAGGAAGGCCTGTGAAGGTGACAGATGATACTGATTACACTGCGGACTTATAAAGAGCCACACGTTGAAACCAGAGCAAGTGTGATTTCTTTATCTGAGTGCCAACTGGTTACGGGTGAGTGTTTTCATTACAGGTAAAGCTTGCCTAACCTATTATATTTATTTCTTTTAATACAGTTTTCGTTAGTGTACAGTAAAGGATTGTGCACAGTATTAATACAGGTCAGGTATATATTCATTGTGTAAGGTTTAACCTATTTAGTACAGTGCATTTTGTCTCTTGTTGCACTGTATTGAATTATTATATCGACAGTATCCATTCACTTTTTCCTTCAGCCAGTATCCTATGAATCACTCTTCCTCACAGAACCTCAAATCTATCCCACTACTGACATCCTTATTTTGTTTTCCTGGTTACCATCTCCTCACAAACTTCCGTAACAAGGGTGGCATCTGTTGTCACATTACAGTCACCTCTTACATAATGCTCGATCAGAGAGCGCGGAAACAGTTATAGCATGGCCTTTTTTTTTTTTTTTTTAAGTCGAAGAAATGGTCAAAACGCAATTTTAGCAATTATTACGCCGATGGAGAAATTGCCCATTTCTTAAAAGAAAGTCCTACGTTACTTCGATAGTGAAAACACGGCCTGAGGTAAAAAATTATGGAATATTGAGTCATTACTCGAGAAAATTGGTGAAAACACGGTTAAAAAAAAAAAAATCGTGGGCAGATTTATTCATAGCGCGATTTGCATCTGCCCGTGACGTATCCCCTGATGCTGCCTCCCTCTCGGCGGTTTGCCCAGACCAAGCCACAGGATATGCCGATTTTGCAAGGTACTAAAATACATGTATGAGATTTGGTACTTATGGTAGTGCTAAGTAAATCTGGTACGACGTAGAAAAAAAATGCCAATCAATTTTCTGTTACTAATCTGTGATGAGCAAATAATATAATAGAAATAGCTGTTTAATTTTATTTAAGAAGGCTCCATCATCCATACAGGCCATGTCCTCACGAAACACCAGTATGTATTAGACCTAAACAGAGCACACGATGGACTCGGTCACGAGTCTACTACGAGCTGAAGCTTTACGTGATCAAGCGAAAGGATGGAGGAGAACTTAACTGCCATCGCCAAAAAGTGCCAAGTCAACGAGTCAACTATTCGTCTGACCCAGCGCTTGTTATGATGGAAAGGTACCTGGACATGTACTGCAACCGACGGAAAAGGGAAGGAGTTCCAATCGACTCTATAAATGTACGAAGTACTCTGTGGAGCCAGCGCTGCCACAGAACCGTGCTGGGAACCAGTAGGAGTCCTGCCCTGCTTTGGAAACCCGACTCTCCCTTCCCCAGGAAGCCCACAAACTCTTCAGTTCAAGGTGAGGAATCCTCCAGTGTTTGTGTTTACTGACGTAATTTTTAGCTAGGTAAATGTCCTGGGAAAAATCCCAGATAATTGCCCTAAAAGGTGAAGTTGGGGCTGGCTTGGGTACCATGAAACCCTTTAACATGTAAACATATGGCTGTATCACGCGGAGTTTTCATAAAGCGGGACCTGCCAGGAACAATATTCGCACGTTATGTGAGAGGTGACTATATATCTAAATCTGAAGTACACACTCTTTTGAATTTAAGCTAATTATGATTATTCGCTATATAAAGTAAATCATCTAAATATTGCAAAATATATCTATGTAGTTTATCGCTTCCTCTGTGCTTCTTCAGAACCCAGCATATTTCACTCGATATCCACACAGCTGACTAAAAATGGCCTCACCCGTCCCACTGAAATTACCATTTTGAGTGATTTTAAAGTCCATAATGTAGAATGGTTATTGCATTCTGCCAGGATTGACGATACTGGTCTACAATGAAAGCCGTTGGCTGAATTGTTTAATAGCAAGCAAGTAGTACAACAACCAACTAGAATATCGGATAATCCTGACCAAAACGCCCATTTCTTGGATCTGTTCCTAACAAAAATAATCCAGATCAATACAGTATAGAAGTACCGTCACCACTTGGGTCCTCCGACCACAATCTCATCAAAGCTTCATTAGCCAGTTCTCCCAAACCTCCACGTTCTGAATCTGTCAGAGTGACCAGGTGGCACTTTGCTAGGGCAGACTAGGATGGATTTAGAAATTATCTTGCTGATATCCCATGGTAGTCGTTCTTCTCCAGTGACATCATTTCTACCCAGCCCCAAGTGAATGACTTATTACAAGCTGGTGCCTAATAGTTCATACCCAGTCACTAAAAGATCAGACTCCACAAAATGGCTTGACAGCAATGTGCCAGAGTAACGACCCAAATGTCCTTAGCATATAACTCATACTTAAAAAAAAAAAAAATCTGAATCTTAGAGTCAATTTAAAATTGCGAGAAACTATGCAAAATTAGTAATATATCTCGCTAAATGAAACTTTCTGAAAGCATAGGAGTTATTTGCAAGATGTTTGCGTAAGGAGGGGGGCAGATATAGGTAGTGATCATCAACTTGTTGTGTCAAAGATTAAAATAAAACTGAAGAGAAACGTTAATGGTAATTGTACAGGAGGTAATAATTATGATTTGGATGAGCTGAGAAGTGATGAGAGCACGAGGGAAAAGTTTCGGTGCGAATGTAGAAACAAGTTTCTAGTCCTGCAGACTTTGATGGAATCTGAAGACAATGATATTAATCAAATGTGGAGAGAGGTAAAAGAGGTTTTGCATGAGAGTGCTAAGGTTACTATTAAGAAAAAGGGAAAAGCGAGAAGGAAAAAGTGGATGTCAGATGAAACATGGAATGTAATTCAGAAAAGGAAAGAGGCTAAGTTAAGAAGTGAAGAACAACATGTTGATGGCCAGGTAGTTGAAGTACTTAGAGCAAAGTATTGGAGTTTACATTCTGAAGTAAAAAGGCTCGTTAGACGTGATAAGAGGAGACTATATGATGAAAAGGCGACAGAGACAGAAATTAAATTAAGTAAAAATGACGGTCAGAGCACAAGAGCAGCGTATCAGGCCATAAAGGAGTTAACTGGAACTGAAAAGAGAAGGAAGGAAATACCTGTACGAGATAGAAATGGTAATTTGATGACTAAAGATTTGGATATAAAAGGAAGATGGAAAGAGCACTTTGAATCTGTTCTAAATAGACCAATCCCAGCTGAAGAGGACATTTTGCCAGCCGAGAGAGATTTGCAGATAGAAACAGGGGATATAACTTTGGAAGAGGTAGCAAAATCTATAAAGGAGTTAAAGAATATTAAGGCTCCAGGTGAGGATGGAATATTCCCTGAAATGCTTAAGGTGGAGAATGACGAGCTGATGAATGCGCTATTGAAACTTTTTAATGTGGCTTGGGATAATGGTGGAATTCCAGAAGAGTGGAAAAGTGGAGTGATTATAAAAATACCAAAAAAGGGAGATTTAAGTGTGTGTGGCAATTGGAGGGGGATAACTTTGACACCTGTAGTTGCAAAAGTCTTTTCCAAAATCTTGTTGAACAGAATAGAGCCAGTAATTGATAAAATTTTAAGAGAAGAACAAGTGGGCTTTAGATAGGGTCGAGGTTGTAATGATCAGATTTTTATTGTAAGGCATCTAATGCAACAAGCTAATGAGATGAAAATGCCACTTAGTATGTGTTTTGTGGATTTTGAAAAGGCGTTTGATAGTGTTTCACGTGGAGCTATGTTGAAAATTATGAGATTCTATGATATCCCAGAAAAGTTTGTAAATATTATTAGAAGCCTGCATGAAGGTACTTTTTGTAAGGTAATGGTGGGTGGTTCTTTGAGTGATCCATTTCAAGTTAGGTCAGGAGTGATTCAAGGAGGAGTTCTTTCGTCATTGTTGTTTGTTTTGGTTATGGATTATGTTATGAAAAAGGTTGTAAGGAGAACAGATGCAGGAATTAACTGGAAAGAAAATAAGAAGCTAATGGATTTGGACTATGCTGATGATATTGTATTGATTTGCGGAAGTATTTACGAGATGCAGAGGGTGCTCGATTGTCTGGTGGAGGAAGGAGAAAAAGTGGGATTGGTAATAAATTGTGGAAAGACTGAAATTATTAATATGAACGTGGAGAACCAAATTGATTGTGTAATTGGGAATAATGTGGTGAAGAATGTAGAAAACTTTAAATATCTGGGAACGATTGTATCATCTAATGGATCATTAAACAATGAAATTGAGGAGAGGATTAGACAGGCTTGGCGAGCTGTTGGAATGTTGAAATCTGTTTGGAATAATAATATGCTTTCGGTACATACTAAAGTGAAAATTTACAAGTCCATGGTTAGACCCATTTTAATTTATGGGCATGAGTCATGGTACAGTACAATTGCAACAGATCAGAAAGTATTAGGATTTGAGAATAAAATACTGAGAAGGATTCTTGGGGTAAAGTGGCAAGACAGAGTTACAAATGAAAGAGTAAGGGATATTACGAGAGTGGAACCAGATAATGAATATGTGAGACTGTCTCGCTGGAAGTGGCTGGGGCACATATACAGAAGAGAAGGTTGTTTAATACAGGATGTGCCAGAGTGGATTGCTAGAGGAAGAAGAGGTAGAGGTAGGCCGAGGGAAACCTGGTTGAGGACAATGAAACGAGAAGCAGGAGAGGAGTGTTGGTGGGACCTGAAGGAGATGGCAAGAGACAAATATTGGTGGAGAGAGTTCATTGAGACCCTATGCATCCCGTGGGGTGCCACAGGAAATGATTGATTGATTGATTGATTGAAATGAAACTTTCTTCACAACCAGCATCCAAACTATCAAACAATCCCAGCGACAACAGAATATTCTGGTCACCTCTCCGTTCTTTCAGTAATAACTTTGACAAGCATCGCCCATTCCTTCACTAAAATCTTCAGATGGTAACACTATAAATGAACCGCGTGGTAAAGCGAACATCCCTGACAGTACATTGCCAGAAATTCTATATTAGAGGAAGTCAGCCAGAATGTCCCCGTACTAAAACTTGACTCTCCAGAAAATGCTGCACTTAAGATACTGACTAGATACTTAAAATCCATCCCAGAAAGTTTACCAACCGACAAAGTTCCTGATCCAGAAATAATTCCTCAAATTCTTTTTAAAAAAAATTCCCCCAAACTTTTCCCTGTTCTAGCATAATTAATCAGACTATGCATAGGTACTTCTTCATTCCCTAGTTCTTGGAAAGAAGCCAATATCCACCCAATTCTGAAGAAAGGAAGTTCATCTGACCCCTCTGATTACAGACCATATGCTATCACCTCTTCTCTTGGGAAAGTATTTCAGATTGTAAGTAATAAGTGCAGAGTTAAACATCTTGAATCCAACAACGTAATTAGTGTTAGACAGTATGGTTTTCACCACGAAAGATCCATTGTTGATGCACTCAATCTCGTAACTCATGCCATCTATCAGTCAACTGACCAACATAGAGAAACACATACAATAGCCATTGATATTTTTAGACCTTTTGATTGAGTGTGGCACCATTCCCCGCTGTCAAAGCTCCCTTGCTGTGGCCTGTCATCTTTTGTTCCTCTGATTATCTCGTATCTCAGCAACAGAAAAATAGGAGTAAAAGTAGATGATGTATATTCCAATTTCCACTCGATTAATGCTGGCGTGCCTCAAGGATCAGTTCCAATCCTATTCTTAATTCATATTAAGGATCTCTTATTTGTCACCCGTAATCCCAACCAGTCATATTCCTATCATTCAACATTTCACAGTTCATTCACATTTAAACAGTCACAAACTTTAATATCTCTAACTCACAACTCAGTACAGCAATCTCCAACAATCAAGACTTATCTAAAATCACTGAATGGAGACAAAACAACATTGCCTCAATGCTAGGACAACCAAATATATACAGTTTACTAATGGACCGATATTGCCTGATTCTTATATTACCTTCTGTGATGCTAATTGTTCCTATCTCTAAAAGTATTGAAATTCTCGGTGTTTCACTTAGCAGTGCCCTCGGCTGGACCAATCATGTTTAATCACTTGCTAAAACCGCTTCAAAGAAACTTGGATTATTCTACAGAGTCCCAAACTTCTTTACTGACGAGCAGTTAGCTATAATTTACAAGAGTTTTGTGCTCTCTCAGGTGGATTATTGGTCATCCTTGAGTGGAATGGATGTAGAGAGGTTGAACTAAAACAACTAGGCAAAATTAGGAATAGAGCTGTTAGAATTATTAACAACCCTACTATTACAAATGATCTAACTCCCCTACAAGTAAGATGGAATATTGCCTCCCTTGCATTATTTTACAGATACTTTTATGGCAAATGCTCAGGCGAAGCTACATCCATTGTGTCACTTCCATTCCTTCTCCCACGATAAACGGGTATCTGGTAGTGCTCATGACTGGACTGTCATACTGCCATATTTCAGAACGTCTGTGTATCAGAATTCTTTTATTCCCCAAACTTCATCTGTTTGGATTGCACTTCCCCGGAGTTGTTTCCCCCCAGACTCCAACCTACAGCTGTGCAAGTCCAACTGTTACAGATTTTTTATGAATGGAGTACACACATAGTCTGGTGTATGAATTATTTTTTTATTCATTTGTTTCTCCTTCCTCTGTTCTGTTATTTAAAAATAAATACTTGGGTGAAGGAGGCAAGAGGAGTTTGATAATGCCACTTCAGTTATAAGTATCTGGAAGGAAGAAGGAACCAAAGGCCAGGTGCCCGCAAATTTTACCCCCAGAGAAAAAACAAAAACAAGATAACAGAAAGCCAGTTTCAAGATTCGTAAATTCAGGATGCCTGAACACACTAAGTTCGAAAGATTGGGGATCGTAGGCAGTAGGAAATACAAGCAGAGGGTGACAGTTCCAGAGTTGACCCGTTTCTTACATTAAGGACTGGGAGTAACGGTTAACTCTTGCATTAGAGAGGTGGACAGAAAAGTGAACAGAGTTTTCTTGCTAGACGAGTGCTACACACCTGCCGAATGGTGAAGGGATGCAAGCGTATAGCTCAGAGGAGCAGTGACCTATGAAGTAGCGATAAAAAATAGATAAAGATGCAACAGTGCCGCAGAGAGACAGAGGTTAAAGGGAGCCAGTAAGAGGAGAAGAGTTAATGAGATGAGCCCTTGACACTATCTTGCTGAGAATAGCTGTATTCAGGGAGCCTTCCCACACGTGAGAGTCGTACTCGACACAGGGGCGAATAAAACCTGTGTATAGAGTTAACAACTGATCAGGGGTAAAGAAGGCATGGAGTCGGTTAGCACATCCAATCTCTTGGAAGCAGATTTTACAAGAGAGGTAATATGATCTTTCCAAATATATCTCGAGAGAATGAAACCCAAAGCATGTATGAAGATAATCCAGAAATGGCTTGATATGAGTAAGAACTGAGTTTTTGCTGCATTAAAAACAAGATTATTTTTACCCCAATCAGAGATCTGAGCCAAGTCAGACATTAGTTTCAATCAGCGTAGCCGTGGGTACATGTAGAGAGGTAGGGAGGTTGATCGTAGATCGTTGAAACACTGCCAGGATAAAGTCGTGAGGCGTCGTATGGCTCAAACTTGTCGCTGCATAATAAAGTGATGTGTTGTCGGCTGGAGTGAATAAGTAGGTCTCTCTCTCTCTCTCTCTCTCTCTCTCTCTCACCTCCCCTTTTGTGTATCATAACAGAGGTGAGTTACACAGGACTCTTGGGTTACGGCGTTCATTGTATATAATTACATCGAACTGTGATTTACAGCGTAACATAGCGTGAAGGCAAAACCTACTACCTGATCCTATCTCCTGCCTTCTGCCCTCGATCGTGTTCTCGGGCCTTCTCTAACCCTTTCTGGCCTGAAGGAAATCTCTCCGACATTATGTACAGCTTGGAAAGGATGTGTGTGTGTGTGTGTGTGTGTGTGTGTGTGTGTGTGTGTGTGTGTGTGTGTGTGTGTGTGAGATGTAGTGCCTGGTAGATTTCCATTCGCGTGGACTAACCGACTAGAGCTGGTTACCCCACACGTTTGAATACGTCATGATATTCTTGGTCATCTGGACTATAAAGAGATTGTTTGAGATATTCCTTATGGTCTAGGACAACAAGATTGTGGGTGTACATTATGCGGATTGACATTCCAAGTGAGGAGCTGTGTATGTCTCCAGCAGACACTACACCCTGCACGTTGTGATATGAGTAGTATACTAGTGCCTACATATTGCCTACATTAGGTGTGCCATAGCTTCAACCCTTGTTATTTGAAGTAACTGTTTTGTGTGTGTGTGTGTGTGTGTGTGTGTGTGTGTGTGTGTGTGTGTGTGTGTGTGTGTGTGTGATTTTTGTCGTACCTAACAAGGCTTCTTTTCCCAACGGCTACTTTCTACTACATTTTACTTGGTCAGGTGAACACGTTCTTTACCTAAAGCCTAAGGCAGTCCTCATGCGCTGCTCTCAGGCGAGAGAGGAATCCAAGAGTCATGAATCTGACACTAATTATTTTTTCCTCTTACGTACTACGAGTATATCTAACTCATCTGTAGTAATTCTCGAGTCTTTGCTTTCGTATTTCTGTTTCTTTGTACTTCCTTTTTTAAGTGTGGTCTTTACCTGAGGAAAAATTAACTTGGCTATCTGTTTACCTAAATGAAGATCTTATCATTAGTTACTTAGTTACCTAATTGAATTCTTACTTACTTACTGTGGTAATTATACGAAAGATGCTAATTTTATTTCCTAGCTACGTACGGGGATCGACTTATTAATAAAAATAAACTAATAGAAAATAAGGAAATAAATAAATCTGTCTACCTGTTCTCTCTCTCTCTCTCTCTCTCTCTCTCTCTCTCTCTCTTTATATATATATATATATATATATATATATATATATATGGTAGGTGGGGGCGCCCATCATCCACTCACTCAATGTAGAGGTGCCATATGATCTCTACACTGAGTGACAAGCCCTTGGGTGGGAAAGGAGGTCCGGATGATGATATATATATATATATATATATATATATATATATATATATATATATATATATATATATATATATTGGGTGGAAGGGAAAACACAGGGAAGGCCTTGAGTTATAAATTCCCAACGTTTCGGGTTATACAAGACCAGTCTTCTGGAAGACTAAACATGAATCAAATCGAGGCCAGTATATAATTTTACACTCTTGTGAGCACTAGGGAGATCATTAAGTGATCTGCTCCACTTTACCCAGGGATTTTCTCATTCTTTTAAAATCTTCCTTGATAATTTTTTGAGTTTTCCCAACCTGGATGGTTATTTCATTTCTCTTATGCAATGCAAGGGTTTGACTTCTATGATGTCTGACATCCCACTTATGTTCTTCAAGTCTGTTTTCTAGATCACATCCTTTGCATGGTATCCAATAAATGGCACTTTTATCATTCTTTCTCTTATCTTCTGTAATCTTAACCATTTCACTGGTCCTTATACCTGATGGACAAGCAGTATTCATTTTTCCTTTACTCAGGTACCTGTCTTTGATAGACAACATGTATGAGTTTGGGACAGAAATGCTTCTCTCAGTCTTGTTCCAAGGATACAAAATTTGTGACGAGTAATGATGTACAAAATTGGCCAAAGATAAGAAAGTCTCTAGGTTTAAGGAAAACAGAAAATGACCTAAAGAAGAAGAAAAAGAAAAATAAGAAGGAGGAAGAAAATGAAGAGGGGGGAGGAGGAGGAGGAGGAGGAGGAAGAGGAGAATACAAAGGAACAGAAAGGAAAGCAAACAGCAACAGACCTTATTGTTCTTCCATGTTGCTTGTTACAAAGAAGACTATGACTACGAAATTTAATTCTACATCCTGAAGGATAAGGATAGTAAAGCAAGAAGGCTCCCCCCACCTCCAAACCCTCCAGTTAAAACGGGCAGGAAAAAGTGAGAAAAACCAACATGCAGCATGGGAAAACATGGAAATTTCATGAGAAGAACAGAATGGGAAAGTTAAATTCTATAATAATATATCTATAGGCTACCTGTAAGAGAAAGTAATAAAGTAAAATGAATAATCAAATAAATAAATAAGGCATGACATTATGTACAGGTATGGTGAGTTAACAGGGCATCTGAAGACAGAGCGTGGAAATTGCACAGTGCACAGTGTAGATGTAAGGTGTGGTTTGTGGCAGCCTTGCTTGGCACTTTTAAGGTAGGCAGCAGTCAATGAAGCCCTAGCTCCGTTCACTCCTTTGTGACAAGGAAATTTCCCATGCGGGACAAGTACACAAGTTACCTCCTGAAGCAGTGACCCCTGGTACATTAAAAAAATCCTGATGGTAGTCATTTGACTAACAGGGATCCTCAGTGATCCACAGTCCATCACATACCGAAAGTAAGAGCAGTGACTGTTAACTCAGGGCTATCTGTGCTGATCCTAGTCTGTGCTTATACTACATTACAGTACTTGCATTTAATAAATCGATGAATACATAATGACGCAACCCAATGCTATGTATGGGTATGTTAAGTTTATGGAGTGTCTTGTAGGCAGGAGAGAAATGAATTTACACGTACATGGTAAAAGTAAGTTATTCAGACAGAAACAGAGTCAGCTGAGGATTCTCGTCCAAGTACGAGTACTTGTCTGTTTAATTTTTAAATGTCTTTACTGAGATACTGTTCATGGTATCTGAGGGTAATCTTTTCCAGATATTTACTATTCTGTTGAAGATGATGTATTTTGTTTCATGGGACTGGAAATGCTTTCCCACAAGTTTGCAGCCATTACTCCTGGTTTGATTCGACCGGTCTATGTTAAAATATTTATTCATGTCTAAGTCGTCATATCCCCTCATGATTTTGAAAACTTCAATAAAGTCACATCTTAACTTCCATTTCGTTAGGCTAAATAATTCAAGTTCCTCAAGGCATTCCTCATATGGTTTGTTTCTCAATCGTGGTATAATTTTTATGAGTCTTTGCTGTGTTTTCTCTAATTTTTCTATGTCATTTCTGTAGTACAGAGACCAGAACTGCACACAGTACTCGAGTTGGGGGCGCACTAGCGAGTTGTATAAGGCAAGTACGACTTTTTACAATTTAAACTCGAAAGTTCTTCTAATGAAACCCACCAACTTGTTTGCAGTTTTAACCGCCTTGGTGCACTGCTTACTCCTTTTCAGGTCTTTTATTATCACACCAAGGTCCTTTTCATTATCTGTAGTTGATAACTGGATATTGATCATGTTGTAATTCGCATGGACGTTGTTATTTCCAATATGAAGTACTATGTATTTTCTGTGTTGAATTTCATTTGCCATTTTTCTGCCCAGATTGCCAATGTATTAACCCATTGGAGCCCGGTGCCCGGAATACTGGACAGAACTGGGATTCTTCAAGTCTTTATAAAGTAGGGAACCCCCGGGTAGGGACCCATGAGCTTCGCGACTATGAGCCGATAGGCAGAGGGCAGTACACTTAATACCCACCCAGTGCCATGCCTCGCCCAGCACCCCTGGGATCCAATGGGTTAAGGTCATTTTGTAATTGCTTCCACTGTAACCTTGTAGCTACTGTCTGGATTATTTTGGTATTGTCAGTAAATTTGGATATTTTACATTTTAAACCCTCATCTGTGTCATTTATGTAAAGAATAAAAAGTATCGGTCCAAGTACTGAGCACTGGGGAACGCCACTAACTGCATTACGGCATTTGGATTCCTTTCCGTTTATTATACTCGTATCTCGCCATTTTTGGTCTGAATGCCAGTCTTATAACCATTTCTGTATATTTAATTTTATTCAATGGGCTCTTGTTTTGCGTGCGAGACGCTTATGAGAGACAGTGTCAAATGCTTTCTGAAAGTCGAGGTAATACTGCTCGAGTCGTCATATGATTTGTAAACATCATCATCATCCGGACCTCTTTTCCCACCCTAGGGCAGGATGAGAAATAGCAATGTCCAGACAGCCCAAATTTCCCCAGTCCAATGGGTCATGCTTCCATTCACTCATCATTCAAGCCCCCGGAATCCTGGCTCTATCGGATACGCCAAAAAACATTCACCACATTCTGTAACTTCACATAAACGTATCCGATATAGTCAGTCCGGACGCTTACGTTAAAAAGAAGTGCCGAATCCCTGATCATGCACTACTCCTCACAATATTCATCCAGTTAGCTCGATTCCTTGTCAGTCCCTAGACTCACCTACTTCCATACCTCTCTTCCTCACACACTCATCCACCATATCTCTCCACTTTCTCCTTGACCTACTTTGCCTCCTCCCTCCTTCAAATTCGCTCAGATATACCTTTTTTATAATTCTATTGTTATCCCTTCTCTCCACATCACCATACCATCTCAGTACACTCACTTCGATTCTGGTGTCCACAGACTTCTGCACTCCACATCTTTCACGAATCACATTATTTCGTATTCTATCCACTCTATATTCCACATTCATTCCTCAGCAGGCCCATCTCCACTGCTCTCACTCTTGAGTTTTCATTTTCATGCCACACCATAGTCTCACATCCGTATGTTAAAGTTGGCACTAACACTCCTTCATGTAAGCCTCGTGCAGCTGCAACACTCAAACTTCTGTTTCATATCAAGGCCTTCATTGCAACAGCTACTTTCCTTCCTTGTGTCACTCTACTTTCCACTTCTTTTGCACATTTTCCTTTATTTTCTGTCTCTGTACCCAGGTATTTGAACTCACTTACCAAATCCAGTCTCTCTCCATTCACTGTAACATCGCACTGGGAGTCACCTTCTCTCTCAGTATGCATCACTTTACTCTTTTCTACATTTACTCTCAAGGCACGACGCTCACAGACATCAGCAAAACTCTGCACTAGTCTACCAAGTTCTTTTCCGGTATGTGCAAGTAGTACTGCATCATCAGCATACAACAAATTTGAGACATTCCATCCATCACCATTCATTACCAGTGCCATCCCCCTCTCCATTACTCGTGATTTTACTTCTCTCATCACCCCATCCATATATATATTGAACAACGATGGGGACATAACACAACCTTGTCACACGCCCACACCGATTGTGAACCATTCACTTATGTGCCCATTAACCCTTACACATGCTTCACTACCATCATAAAAACTCCTGACGGCACCTAACAGCTTACCATCTACACTGTACATGCGCAAAACTTTCCTCCTCTGTCCACTTTGTCGTATACTTTTTCCAGATCCATGATGCCATAAACACCTTACGGTCCTTCTCACAAGCCTTCTCCGCTATCTGTCTCACTGCAAATAGTTGATCCTCACATCCTTTGCCACTCCTAAAGGCATCCTGTTCATCACTCACTGGGACTTCTGATATCTCTCTTCTAATATACTGTACTATAGCAGTACTCGTAGCTGTGTGTGTGTGTGTGTGTGTGTGTGTGTGTATTTTGGGCAGCCGAAACTACACATTCAAATCGCACCAAAATTGGCACAAAAATGGCAAAAAAAATCGCTGATGTTAAAAAAACTCCTTCCCATCACGATTGTAAAACTTTTACTATATTTAATGAGCGATCACATTTTGACCAAAAAAACACTGCTCCCGAAGCCCGGCATAGGATCTCCGTAGAATTTTTTGCCCAGAGGGAGAACTAAAATAAACTGGATTCCATTACCGAAGCTGCATATAACACGATCAATTGGTTAGCTGCAAAAAATCCAAGTGATAATTTTACACTAGAACAGCACATAAACGCGAGAGCCCTCTGCAGGAGCAAGTGCGAGGGGCCTGAAGGGCCCACGAGCACTTGTAACTTTATAGTAATTCTTCCATGTACACCTTCCCTACCACACTTAATAAAATTATGTCACGATAATTCTTGCACTCACTTTGCTTACCCTTTATTTTTGAGCAGGGATACAATCACAGCCTTTTTCCGCTCTGCTGGCACAGTTTCACTAATTCATTCACTCTTTCATATCTCCAACAAGCACTCCAATCTGCCTTCTCCACTACACTTAATCATCTTTGCCAAAGTTGGGAAAAGCGCCGCTATTAGTAGCGATGGTGGTAACGCCATTACTTTTTTTTAGCCAGTAGCGGAACTGAGAGCGCCTCTACTTTTTGGCCGTAATCACGCATTACCGCACTCCTCGCTACTCACGCGACGAATACAGGTCCGTAGTCGGTGAGTACATATGTAATACCGGGACCTGTTTTGTCCCACCGTTATTGTTCATCAGTGTAAAGCCTGTGTAACGCCACATATTTATTCTTACCGGTGTTACCAGTGTAATGGTCGGAAATTGGATTTCCCACCGTTGTTGGTTCTGTTTAACTTACTCGTTGATAATACAAATGGTACTCAACTTAGTCTCCCCTCAATGACTGATAAAATATTCACCTCAGTAAAAACAAAGAGGGGGGGGGGTTAGCACTTCGACTTTGAATGATAAAGGTTAATTGTTTAACAGATAGTTTTGGTAGCATTTGTAGTTTTGGCCGAGTCGAGAATAAGTCAGTACCACGTGTGTTAGTCGTTCCCAAAGCGGAGGAATCTTGAACTGGAAGGGGAGTGAGTTATGCGTGAGAGGACATAATTCCCTTGATTGGGTATCAAAATTACATATACTTTACTCTACTTTAATAATTCTATACTTGTTAATCAACAGACATTTTTGAATTACATGACCTTTAATCATATGTAAAAGGGTTGTAAATTAAAGCCATGGTTTGGGCGAAAATCATACAATATCGTTACCAAGCGAAACAATTTGAATATTCAATAGTGATTTCTGAGGTCATCATACCATACTCTTTATTATCGATTATTCTTGGGCTCGTCAATAGCCTCAAGACTGGGACATTTATTGGCATGAATTGTCTTTTCGGGCTGGCATAGCCTCGAACCAAAAATAATCACTCATGTTCTATTTCGTCTGGGCAGTATAAACTCATCATACAATTCACTAATAATTCACAATCACTATTAATTCATAATCATTAATAACTCATAATCATCATTAATGCATAATCACCAATAATTCATAATCACTCGGCCTTGTTTAGCCTCGAGGAACAACTCAAAAATCACATATTTCTCACAACCACTAAGTTCCCTTCAACGCTCCCAATATTCCTAACATATTAATATAAGAGAAAGAGAACGGTTGATGAGTTTGAATTCGCCTTTCCGTTACAGGATCACATTAACTTTCAAACTTCTGTACCTTATCTACTATAAAAAAAGGTTCACCTGATTGATTCATAATACAATTTCTATTACATTCGGTTTATAAACTATTCATGGGTAGTGTAAGTGTGTGTTTACGACAAGTCTATGGGCAATATCACATGATGGCCTCGTGCACACCCCCCGACGTCATGGTGTCTGTGAACTGAATCAACGTCTGTTATCCATCATGTCTCGGTAGCAAATGTCTATGTTAAGCTTTTAACATTACTTCATATGGTTCACCATGAGTAAGGATTAAACAAGCAAGGGGGGAGGGGAGAAAGGAGGAATGTGTACAGCTCACCTGAATCAACGTCTGTAATCCACTATGTCTGAGTAGCGAATGTGGCATTGACGGGCAGGGACGGACGCTACTCCTAGATCAAATGAGACTGTGTTTTTGCGATATGGTGGGTTTTAATTCTCTTCACTATTTATATAGTAGTGTACACATGACGTTAGGACTTTTGATTGAACTGGGGAAAATTTGGGATTCAATCCTTACTACATTTAAATACTGAATTTACTGCCATCCCACCTTGAGTTTGGGGTAGCTTATGCCATCTTGTGATGGCTAAGGCAAGCGGGACTATTTGATCCTCACAAATTACATTATTTTGGCCTTTTTTGACTATTAATCTTACATATTTGGGTTCTAGCAGCTTCATTAGTAAGCATTTCACAACAATGATACATAAAGAATTGCATACCCATTATTATTCTGTTTAAGGTTTAAACTTGGTGCCCGGCAATAACGCACAAGCAAGGGGAAGGTTACACGCATCTGTTATTCATTACTCTACCAGATGGATGAACTCCCATAGCTCAACACTTACAGTTACACTACCCATGCATAGATACAGAGATGTATACATATAAAAATAAGGTTATCCCTACATCGATCATTAACACATGAACTACTACTTAGGACAGGAACTTATAGACCAGTATTTAGATTACACCCTATCTAACATAGAAATTACAGTACCTCTAAACATATACATGAATACTAAATTTGTGGCACTACACGGCTCCCACGTTCGTAAGACAAATTTTACCCAAGTCAATCATCTATGACATGTGCATGGGTGGAATGTTGTTACTCCTATAACTGCTATGAACGCTTTGAATTGGAACATTTTTTCTCCCCACAATCGGTGGCACCTGTCGGTCCACATTAAACACCTGATGCGTACCTCGGAAGGTCGCTTACTCACTTTATTAGGAGCTATGATCACTCCTTACACTTGATGTTATGAGGGAATTTATGTCCCAGTCAGCCTCAGGCTTTGGAGGATAGCTTGTCGCTCACCTGAGCTTGACAGGGTCTCTCGAGAGTGAGATCACCATGGGGGCGCTTCCTTCCACTCTTCCATTCGCATTCGCATTCACTCGGTTCTTTTGTTTCCAGCATTCCGCCCGCAAGAAGGTGAGCGCTCATTCTGTCCTGAAGACTCCACTACCTCACAAACCGTGCTAACTGTAAGGTGAGGGGATTGATCACTCCCCTCAAAGTAAGGCACTTCCCTGTTCCAACCGGAACACTTTTCTCTTTCTTTTCTTTTTACACCCTCTCCTCGGGGATGAGTCCACCCGGAACACAACCTTAACCCGCGCCGTCCCAGCGACGTGAATTAACACAGCAACATTGCAAGGTCCCCAATTTGCACAATTTTCAATTTTCGTTAGTGATTTCGCGAGTGATTTTTGGCACGTATACACGAGACACCTTCCTCTATTCCTCTACAAGATGCCAAGCAGGAACAATGCCTTACACCGCATAACCTCTCCCTCCCCCCTACACGCCATTGTCTCGGCAATTCACCTGCTACCAGTGACCTGGCCAATAAAGACATTCAGGGCCAGAGTGATTCCCCAATCGATGACAATGTGGAGGACGAAGGTTACATAGCATTAGAGGAAGAAACAATCAGAAATGATGATCAGGTAATGTGGGAAAAAAAGGTCATGAATGATGAGTTAGTGAGTGAAACAATGCTTATAATGCCTATATTACTGTTTGAAAACCAATATACTCTTGTACAACACAAAAATTCGTACCAAGTAAATAAATAAATACTGTTTATGAGTGGATAAAATAGTTACCCTCCCATAGAACTCCTTTTCTTTGGTGCCAGCCTGTTAGAAAACCCAGTCAGGTAAGGAAGTACTGGCACGTAAATCCGGTATTTTAAACCTTGGGTGAGTGATATCTTTATGAATTTTCGATGTTTCTCACCAAAAGCAGATGTTTGAGGCAAAAAAAAAAAAGGTCCAAAAACGTCAGAATGGGGCGGGTTAAGCAGTTATGTTTCACAACATTCGTCTCATGCACTTATCTCTACTTTTCTATTTAACACTCCTCTATGAGCCTCCAAGGGGCATTCCTCACTCGCGGTGGTAATCGCTCATCTTCGGGCTCAGGGTCGAGCTCCTGTTGCAAAGGTTCTAAGAGCCATTCCTTGATACCGTAATATGGTTTTACCTTTTCAGCAGCCCTTTGTATTCTCTTGCCACTTAATACATTTTCAATGATATAAACACTTCCATCTAGCAACACTTCGATCACTTTATACGGGCCGTCCCATTTGGCATTCAGTTTCCTACAGGTACCCGGCTGTATGGTTTCTTTTTTCGCCCACACCAAGCTATTGACTCCAACTTTCTGTGCTCTCCTCCGCCTGTTGGCCACCTCCCAGTATCGCCTGGTCATCTTCTGGTGGGTACTTTTAATAAGCGTGTGTGCTATCGCTAGGTCGTCCTCCTCTGTGTCCACGGAAGGCAATAAGGTACCAATGAGGCGAGGGGGATGGCGTGAGAAGAAGGCATAATAGGGCTGTTGTCCCGTGCTCAAGTGCACCGCTTGATTTATGATGGTTTGGCACAACTGGAGCAGCTGAGGCCAACACAAGGGGTGCCCGTTGCAGAAGGATGCTGGGATACTTTTCATAGTCCTATGCATCCTTTCAGTGGTGGAATTTCCCTGGGGATGATAAGAGGTGATGTAGAACAAGTCCACCTGGTTCCTCCGGCAGAATTTCTTGAACTCTCCACTCGTGAACTCTCCGCCGTTGTCTAGGACAATACCTCGTGGCGTCCCAAAGTCGGTGAAGTATTGCCCAAGACAGTGTATGATGTTTTGTGTATGTTTGTCTCTGAGTGGGTAATATTTGTCTAGAGAACTATAATTACCTAACCCTTAACATTCTAAGCTGGAAGGAAGGAAGGAAAAGTAAAGAATTAGCACCAAGCTTGGAGGAAACATGGAAATATCAAGACGAGAGGTAGGACAGAAGAGCAGAAGAGGACAGTAAGGAGACAGACTGGAGACAAAAAGGCCCCTTTTAGTCGCCTCTTACGACAAGCAGGGATGCTGGGGAAGTATTGTTTCCCCCCCTCCCCAAGGGTAATACCAACTAGTACACTATTAGAACCACCATACTATCAGGATGTTCTGAACATAGAGTTGCGGAGGTATTTGGGAGTGACCAACCAATTCTACCCTTAACATTCTCACTCTCTTTGCTAGTCACTTCCCTTCACTTTCTCACCAATGCCACTAATTGGGGAACGATGAATATCCCACCGCTGCCACCAATGTAATACCGGGACCTGTTTTGTGCCACCGTTATTGTTCATCAGTGTAAAGCCTGTGTAACGCCAGATATTTATTCTTACCGGTGTTACCAGTGTAATGGTCGGAAATTGGATTTCCCACCGTTGTTGGTTCTGTTTAACTTACTCGTTGATAATACAAATGGTACTCAACTTAGTCTCCCCTCAATGACTGATAAAATATTCACCTCAGTAAAAACAAAGAGGGGGGGAGTTAGCACTTCGACTTTGAATGATAAAGGTTAATTGTTTAACAGATAGTTTTGGTAGCATTTGTAGTTTTGGCCGAGTCGAGAATAAGTCAGTACCACGTGTGTTAGTCGTTCCCAAAGCAGAGGAATCTTGAACTGGAAGGGGAGTGAGTTATGCGTGAGAGGACATAATTCCCTTGATTGGGTATCAAAATTACATATACTTTACTCTACTTTAATAATTCTATACTTTTTTTTTTTTTTTTTTTTTTAAATAACAGAACGGAGGAAGGAAAAACAAATGGAGAAAAAAAATAATCCATACACCAGATTAATGGTGTCCTCTGTTCATAAAATGTCTGTAACAGTTAGACTTGAACAGCTGTAGGTTGAGATTTGGAGGAAAACAACTCTGGGGAAGCGAGTTCCAGAGAGATGCAGTTCGGGGAATGAAAGAATTCTGATAGGCAGAAGTTCTGCAATATGGTTGAGTGACATTCCAGTCATGAGCGCTACCAGATGCCCGTGTAGCACGAGGGAAGGCATGGAGAGGTGGCACCATGGACGCAACTTCATCTGAGCATTTGCCAAAAAAATATCTGTAAAATAATGCAAGGGAGGCAACATTCCTTCTTACTTGCAGGGGAGGTAGTTTATATGTAATGGCAGGGTTGTTAATGATTCTAACAGCTTTATTCTGAATTTTGTCTAGTTGTCTTAATGCAACCTCTCCACAACCATTCCACAAGGGTGAGCAATATTCAAGCTGAGAGCGCACATGACTCTTATAAATTATAGCTAACTGCTCATACGGACTCTGTACAATAATCCAAGTTTCTTTGAGGCGGTTTTAGCAAGTGATCTGACATGAGAGGTCCAGCTGAGGGCACTGTTAAGTGAGACACCAAGAATTTCAATACTTTTGGAGATGGGAACATTAGTAGCACTGAAGGTAATGTACGAATAATCTGGCAATATCTGTCTATTAGTAAACTGTATATATTTAGTTTTACTAGCATTAAAAGAGATAAGGTTGTTTTGTCCCCATTCACTGATTGTAGATAGATCTTGATTTATGGAGATGGCTGTATTGAGCTGAGAGGTAGAGATATTAGACTTTGTAAATGGATGTCTGAGTGTGAATGAACTATGTAGTGTTGAGTCATCTGCATATGAGTGAATGGGATTGTGAGTGACAGATAAGAGATCATTAATATGAACCAGAAATAGGGTTATGCCAGAACTGATCCCTCGCGGCACGCCGGCGTTAATTGAGTGGAAATTCGAATATACATCATCTACTTTTACTCTTATTTTCCTGTCACTAAGATAAGAAGAAATCAAAGGAACAAAAAGACGTTAGTCCATAGCAAGGAGTTTGGACAGCAGGGAACGGTGCCATACTCTGTCGAAAGCTTTAGAGATATCAAGAGCTACTGCATGAGTTTCTCCAAAAAGATCAATTGATTGATGGATGGTATGAGTTAAGAGATTGAGTATGTCAATGGTGGATCTTTCGTGGCGAAAACCGTATTGTCTATCATTAATTAAGTTGTTGGATTCAAGATGTTTAACAATATGCTTATTAATTAAAGTTTCAAATACCTTACCAAGAGAAGATGTGATAGCTATTGGTCTGTAATTGGAGGGGTCAGACGAACTTCCTTTCTTCGGAACTGCGTGGATATTGGCTTCTTTCCATGAATTTGGGAATAAAGAAGTACGTATGCATAGTCTGAATAATTTAGCTAGGACAGAGGCAAGTTCAGGGGAATACTTTTTCAAAACAATTGGCGGAATTCCATCTGGACCTGGAGCTTTGTTGGTAGGTAAATTGTCTAGGATGGATTTTACAAATCTTGTCTGTATTTTAAGTGGGGCAATTTCGGGAGAATCAAGTTCCAGTACTGAGACATTCTGGCTGGTATCGTCTATTGTAGAGTTTCTTGCAAAGGTACTAGCAAAGATATCTGCTTTCCCACGTGGGTCATTTGTAATATTGCCATCTGAAGATTTTAGTGGGGGAATGGAAGATGACTTGTTAAAGTTATTATTGAAAGAATTAAGAGTTGACCAGAATAATCTATTGTCATTAGGGTTGTTAAGTAGTTTTGATGCTTGCTTTTGAAGAAAGTTTGATTTAGATAGATTTAATACAGCTTTTGCATGATTTCTAGCAATTTTAAATTGGGAGAGTGATTCAGGTGTTTTTGATTTTAAGTAAGAGTTATATGCTAATGACTTTTGGGCTGTTGCTCTGGCACAATTGCCATCAAACCATTTTGGAGAGTTTGATCTTTTAGTGAATTGTTGACTTGGTATGAATAAATCCATACCAGCTAGTATTAAGTCACAAATGTGGGACTGGGTAGAATTGGGATCACTAGAGAAGAAAGACTGCCATGGAACATCAGCAAGATAATTTCTAAATCCATCCCAGTCTGCCCTGTCAAAGTGCCATCGGTCACCCTGACAGGTTCGGAATGGGGAGGTGTAGGAGGGTTAACTAATGAGGCTTTGATGAGATTGTGGTCAGAGGATCCAAGTGGTGACAGTACCTCTATCCTGTATTGATCTGGATTATTTGTCAAGAATAAATCCAAGAGATGGGCATTATGGTCAGGATTATCAGGTATTCTGGTTGGTTGCTTTACCAACTGGGTGAGATTAAACGATTCCGCAAACAGCTCGCATTCTAGACCAGCGTCGTCAGTCCAGGCAGAATGCAATAACCATTCAACATTGTGTATGTTAAAATCACCCAAAATGGTAATTTCATTGCCAAGGGCAAGGTCAAGGTTACTCAACTGAGTGGATATGGAATCAAATACACTGGGTTCCGAAGAAGCATTTTTGAATTACATGACCTTTAATCATATGTAAAAGGGTTGTAAATTAACCCTTTAACCGCGGGTGTCATCTCAGAATGACATTGCAAAAACTCGACCAAACCGCGGGTGTCCTTCTCGAATGTTTGTGAATATTTTGAATACCCCGCGTTTTTTCCGTGCGCCAATTGTTTCAAGGGAGAGTAGCTATTAAGTTCTTTCACTCCAGCCGACCCCCACCTCCCTCCTCCCACCCCCCGGGCCCCCACCTCCCGCCCCCCAGGCCCCCCACCCCACCCCTGATCAACAGGCATCAGTATCTGTCCAGCTGTGTGAGTGACAACACCGCTGATGTGGCAGTGAAGTGAGGGCAATTACAGTGCCTTTTACCTGCCTCAGTGGACACAGAATGGGTGTTTACCGTATGTGCAGTGTTCATATATGTTTATAGTATTATTATCAGAATGAGGTTGGCATTTGGTAATGGTGTGTGAGCGAAAAATAGTGATTACAACACCGCTGATGTGGCAGTGAAGTGCGGGCAATTACAGTGCCTTTTACCTGCCTCAGTGAACACAGGGTGGGTGTTTATCGTATGTGCAGTGTTCATATATGTTTATAGTATTATTATTATCAGAATGAGGTTGGCATTTGGTAATGGTGTGTGAACGAAAAATAGTGATTACAACACCGCTGATGTGGCAGTGAAGTGCGGGCAATTACAGTGCCTTTTACCTGCCTCAGTGAACACAGAGTGGGTGTTTATCGTATGTGCAGTGTTCATATATGTTTATAGTATTATTATCAGAATGAGGTTGGCATTTGGTAATGGTGTGTGAGCGAAGGTAATGGTGTGTGAGCGAAAAATAGTGATTTTAGATCGCTCACTTCTAATGGCACTGCCCATCCAGTGATAGTCAACGAAATCATGAAACCTGCATCACTGCAAAGCCGAAGGTTAGTACTTTCTAATGGTACCTTATTTTTTGCTCTAGATTTATTCTTTGCAGAGTTATAAAGGTTTAAAATTTGTTTACATTTTGGCTGAAACCCCCGTGGGAGAGGCCAGTCGGGGCAAAACAATGCCCACGGTTAAAGGGTTAAGACGCTTCAACCGGATTGAGCCTGTGTCGGTTTATATCCATTGGGTGGATGGGGTTTATTGCTCACATAATGCCACTCGGGAATGAGTGAGGCTGGTCGCTCTCATCTTAAATGTCAGGACCACCTTGTCTAGCCCCGAGCTCCTACGCTCCTCACTGGGCAACACAGGATTAGATAATGATCATGATGATGCTGATGTATGTGTATGTGTGTATGTGTATGTATGTAAATGGTGAGTCAGTGAAAATGCATCAATAGTTTACAGTATCTGTGGCCTGCAGTGTGAAAGTTCGATATATCTAAATGAAGTTCACACAGTGGGGCCATCAATATCTCCTACAAATTTACAAGTGATTTTAAGGGCAAAAAATTAATTGTATGAACAGTCATCAGTGCATTTGTGACTTTACTCCTGGACAGGCAATTCCACATTTCGTGTGTCTGTCATTACTGGGTGTGACCACCATTTGCAGCCATGCAATTTGTAATCCTATGCCTCCTACTGGACACCATTTTAAGTAGTGTGTACTGTGGAAGTCTCTCCCACTATTCTTGCATTGCTTGGATCAGCTGTCATCTGTTTGGGGTCATGAGACGATGGGCGCCTCTTAAGATAATTCCACACATGTTCAGTTGGGTATGAATCAAGTGAGAAGGCAGGCCATGGCAGTAAGTTGAGATCCTCAGTCTGCAAAAACTCAGTTATTACATGAGCGGCATGTAGACTAGTGTTATCTTGTTGCAACGTTATTACGTCTAGATGGTCACATAGAAACGGGATCACACAGGACCTGACAAAATTGTCAATGCATCCTCAAGCCTTCAGGTTACCTTCAATGATCACTAAGGATGTTTTGTAGTCAGATGAAATCTCTGGCCATGCCGTGCTTTCGGATCCACACCAGAGATTACCCTGGCTCACACAACAGTTAGCACAACGTTCATTATATCATCTTCAAATATCCAGGCATCCGTCAGAGTGATCCACACAGAAAAGACATTCATCAGTGAAGAGAATATCATTTCAATGTCTTTTGGTCCAAAATTCATGTTGGCTACACCACCGTAATCTGTTCCAACGATGGGCGAGTGAGAGATTCAAAACCCTTACTGGCCGACATGCATACAGGCCAAACAACTGCAGTCGCCGTAGTACAATGGACCTGTTCACCCCATGGTTATGGCCAGGTTTCTCACGTGTTGTTTGTGCTGCTCGCAGGAATCTCTTTTGGAGATGCAGCTTCTGGATGTGGTGACCTTGTTGTTCTGTTGTTACATCAACTCTTCCAGGACGTTGTCGGTCGTCAACTGAGCCTGTTTCTTGATGCCTCTGGATGAACCTCACATTCGTTGAATGATGACAACGGACATTCTATGGGTTGCCTCACGTTGCGACAAGCGACTCTCCAGCATTCCTCAGGCACGATGTCGTTCTAGGCATGAAAAGCATGGCATGATGCAGTGTTTCAAGAACTAACAGACCGTATTCCACTGATACAGAACCTAACCTCTGTCCCAGACGTAAAAAACCACTGTTCATATTCCACCAATAGGCAGTGACTGAAATGATTTGAACTGATTAATCTTATCTCTGAGACACTGCTTGTTGAACAAAGCCAATCTTGTGTTCAGATGGGTGTTGTATGAATACATGACCATACCGAATTAGGACGGTTTTGGAAACAACCAACTGTAAAGGAATTGTTGCATTTTCACTGACTCAGTATATATATATATATATATATATATATATATATATATATATATATATATATATATATATATATATTTTATATATATATATATATATATATATATATATATATATATATATATATATATATATATATATATATATATATATATATAATATATATATTATATATATATATATATATGTATATATATATATAATAAATATATATATATAATATATATATATATATATGTATATATATATATATATATATATATATATATATATATATATATATATATATATATATATATATACCTTAATGACCAGGGGTTTCTGCCTAAATGGTCGATAGGCAGAAATAAAAATCACTATATATTACGTGTAGTGAAAAGTCACAGAGCACTGAGGAGCCACAAGGTTAATCACAGCACTAAAGTAATGAGTGAGGCATGGGAGGCCACAGACTAAGTCATAGCACTAGGGTTTAGACATCACGTGGGTCACATGAGCAGGGTGCAAAGATACTTCCTCACTGTACGGCGTCCACGGGAGAGACCAAGAGAGCAATGGTGGGCTTGGTAGGCTTAGTGTGCTGAGTGGGCTGCTCCGGCTATGTATTGTGATTGGCTGGTGTATTGCGTGGTTTGCCTGCATGCCAATCAGGTCCTGTGTCTGAGCCAGAGGACCGGTTCTTCCTGTTTCTGGGCCGGATATTGCATAATTTTGCAGAATATTTATTTTATAATGCCGAGCAAATATGCTGGATATTGCAATGACAAGTAATTGAGAGTTTCCTTACAGTTTGGGTCAGCCCTCTTTTCTCTCTTCATTTAACAGTGCTGTTCGAGACTGGATGTAAGATCAACCTTTGTAGGTGGTTGTTTATGGAGAAGTCATTTACACAGAAAGCTGCTGGACTGAATGTTAGCTTCGGAACGTGATATGTAATTGTATAACTGACTGTGACTGTTTTTGGTATATTTGATCATAATGATGAAGATGATGATGACGGTGATGATGATGATGAAGCTGACAATGACCTAACGTTATTTATCCAGAGGCCGACCTGAACTGAGGCATATGGCCATATTAACCCGTCACGTCCCGACCACTTTCGCACCTCTGACACCCCCCAGTCCTGACCATTTTTGGAAAAAATTTTTTTGGCTAAAACCTCCGCTTTTGGTGAGAAACATCGAAAATTCATAGAGAAATCGCTCACCTGAGGTTTAAAATACTCGATACAGGTAGGAGTACCTCCTTACCTTACAGAGTTTTCTATCAGGCTGGCTGCAAAGAAAACGAGTTCTGTGGGAGGATAACTATTCCACACCACTCCTAAACGGTATTTATTTATTTACTTGGTACGAATTTATATGTAGTATGAGAGTATATTGGTTTTTAGACAGTAATATAGGCATGATAAGCATTGTTTCACTCACTAGCTCATCACCATTCCTGACCTTCTTTTGCCACATTACCTGATCATCATTTCTGACTGTTTATTCCTATAATGCTATGTGAACTTTGTTCTCCACATTGTCATCGATTGGGGAATCACTCTGGCCCTGAATGTCTTTATTGGCCAGGTCACTGGTAACAGGTGAATTGCCAAGACAATGGCATGCATGGAGGGGGAGGTTATGTGGTGTAAGGCATTGTCCCTGCTTGACATCTCGTAGAGGAATAGAAGAAGGTGTCCCATGTATATGTACAAAAAATCACACGCGAAAATTGAAAATTGTGCAAATTGGGGACCTTGCAATTGCAAAACGTACCAGTACGTCAACGGGACTGGCAAATGCACAATGTTGCAACGTACCCATACGTCGATGGGACGTCTCGGGTTAAAAGGAATAGTCAAACTTCTAAGTATGACTGCTGTATTCCAAAACACTTGAGAGAATATAAATTGTTTGCCCACGTCCCAATTTAGATCACGAGATAAGCAACTTGGCAGATATATTAGCATTTTTCTATTTTACATATTTATTGTGAATAATAAGGTAAAAAATTAGGATTTCTCTTTTCAGTTCGCATTCCCAGCGTTAAGAAAATAGCCTAAGTAACTGTCCCGTTAACTCTTATGAGTCCTGCCGTAAATTAGATCTCAACTAAACTGAACTCTGGCGGTAAGAGTAAACAACTATAACAATAAAATATTGAAGGAGTTAATGGATATATTCTCCACTATGAAGAGTTACGCCGGAACTGTATAATATCCTCTGGCGGGAATATTAATAAGATTAAATCAACGTCGACATATTAACAAAATTAGTGAAGTCTGCTTATAATTCATTCTCTCCGTGAAGTCTGTCTTCTGGCAATAGCAAGGATTAAACCAGAGAAGCAACAATTAGCAGTACGGGGTGATCAGAAAGAAATGACAGTGAGTCCATAAACTTTTATTAGCATGAAGAACTATCAAACTATGACTCACATTCCTTCAAAGTACTCCCCTCCAACCTCTATGCAGCTTTCCATTCTCTTTCTCCACTTCATGAAGCAAGCGTGGTACTCTGAAGACGGTATACTTCGGAGTTCTGAACTGACGGTCCGTGCCAAGTCTTGGATACAATGAAATTGCTTCCCAGCGATGGCAGATTTAATTTTTGGAAACAACCAAAAGTCACAGGGAGCCAGGTCAGGGGAGTAGGGTGGGTGGGGGAGCAGAGTTATACCTTGTTGTTCCAGGTACTGCATAGTAAGGCGAGCTTTGTGGGGTGCAGCCTTGTCGTGGTGCAGCAAAAGGCGAGACCGACGGCGGGTTGGTGCGGTGTTGGCCTTGTGTTCCAAGACTTGTGGAAGGACCTAGTCTTTGTAGTATTGGGCTGTGATAGTGGACTTTTCAGGCATCACATCCACGCATATTGGTCCTTGAGAATTGAAAAAGATGGTGAAAAGGCGCTTCCGGCTGCGAAATCCTTCCTTCAAAATCTGAGGTCGAGGGTCTTCATCGCCCAACCACACCATGTTTGACTGCTTGTCACGGGATGTGAAGAATGAAATCCAACACTCATCTCCAGTAGCAACATCTGAGAACCGTTTTGGACCATTTGGTTCAAATTCAGCAAGCCAGACACGACAAATCCTCACCCGTTCAGCCTTTTGCTCATCAGTCAACAAATGGGGTATCCATCGACAACACTTCTTCCTCAGGTGTAATTGTTCATGCACGATGTCATATGCACTCCCATAACTGATATCAAGCTCCAAGGCTAAGAACCTAAGAGTTACAGTTGGATCCTCGTCAATGATGGACCGTGCACGGACAGTTGTTGCTTCGGTCACGGATGTCCGGGGGCGTCCAGAGCGTTGTTCATCTTTCAATTCAGTTTTCCTGCTGTGAAAGCACGAATCCAGCGGGAAACAGTTTCCAGGGAAGGAGTAGTGTCTGGATAAACTTGTAATAATTCCCCTCGAATCTCTGTTGCTTTCTTTCCCAGTTTCCACCTCGTAAAAATGTAGAACCTGCAGCCTTCTTTCGAGTAATCCATGTTTCTGGCCAGAGAGCAAAAACAAGAGTGAAGCATTCACTCACAACAATAAAGCAAGAAAAGTCAGGCATGCGGCGACAAGTTCAAACTCGTAAGGACAGGCAACTCTGCACTCTCCTTGCTCCCCTACCTCCCATCATTCAAGGTTTTCATGTTATAGCACGAACTGTCATTACTTTCTGATCACCCTTCGTATATACTCGTAATACCATATACCAATCTTTGATTCTGGGATATTACAACTTAACTGACTAAGCAAAAAGTCAATGATCTCTTGTATAGTTCTTGTATAGTACATGTATGACAGGTCAGAAGCAAGCTTCATATCTAACTCTATATCATGACTACGTGCGAAGCAGAACAGACCACGTGACTGTATGGGGATGGTTGCTGAGCGTCTGGAAGTTTCGATCATGTCTGTTGGTGGTTCCTCACCCGTCTTTGTAACTTTTTTTTTTGTTATCGACCAATCTTAAAGGCAAAAATCAAGAATCTGAGAGGTGTTTTTTATCTCAGATTCAGATGTGTTCATATTTAGTATGTTTCACGCCAATTATCTTGCTGACATTCCATGGCACTCTTTCTTCTCTAGTGATCCCAATTCTACTCAATCCCACAATTGCTACTTAATACTAGCTGGTATGGATTTATTCATACCAAATCAACAGTTCACTAAAAAGTCGAACTCTCCAAAATGGTTTGATGGCAACTGTGCCACAACAATAGCCCAAAAGTCATTAGCATATAATTCTTAATTGAAATAAAAAACATCTGATTCACTCTCTCAATTTAAAATTGCTAGAAACTATGCAAAAGCTGTAATAAATCTAGCTAAATCAAACTTTCTTCAAAAGTAAGCATCAAAACTACTTAACAACCCTAATGACAATAGAATATTCTGGTCAACACTTAAATCCTTCAAAAATAACTTGAACAAGTCATCATCCATTCCCCCACTAACATCTTCAGATGGCAATTACAAATGACCTACGTGGGAAAGCAGATATTTTTGCCAGTATATTTGCCAGAAATTCTACCATAGAAGATGCCAGCCAGAATGTCTCAGTACTCGAACTTGACTCTCCCGAAATTGTTCCACTTAAAATACAGACAAGATATGTAAAATCCATCCTAGACAATTTACCTACTAACAAAGCTCCAGGCCCAGATGGAATTCCGGCAACTGTTTTGAAAAAGTGTTCCCCTGAACTTGCCTCTGTTCTAGCTAAATTACTCAGACTATGCATACGTACTTCGTCATTCCTAAATTCATGGAAAGAAGCCAATATCCACCCAATTCCGAAGAGAGGAAGTTCCTCTGACCCCTCTGATTACAGACCAATAGCTGTCACATAGCATCTTGGTAAGGCATTTGAAATTTTAATGAATAAGCACATTTGTTAAACATCTTGAATCCAACAACTTAATTAGTGATTGACAATATGGTTTTCGCCACGAAAGATCCACCATTGACATAATCAGTCTCCTAACTCATACCATCCATCAATCAATTGACCTACATGGAGAAACTAATGCAGTGGTCCTTGATATTTCTAATGCTTTTGACAGAGTATGGCACCGTTCCCTGCTGTCCAAACTCCCTTGCTATAGACTAACGTCTTTTGTTCCTTTGACTTCCTCATATCTCAGTGCCAGGAAAATAAGAGTAAAAGTAAATGATGTATATTCCAATTTCCACTCAATTAATGCCGGCATGCCACAGGGATCAGTTCTGGCACCAACCCTGTTCCTGGTTCATATTAATGATCTCTTATCTGTCACCCATAATCCCATCCACTCATATGCAGATGACTCAACACTACATAGTTCATTCACACTCAGACACCATTTACAAGGGTCTAATATCTTTACCTCTCAACTCAGTACTACTATCTCCATAAATGAAGACCTATCTACGATCAGCGAATGGGCACAAAACAACCTTGTCTCATTCAATGCTAGTAAAACTAATTGTATACAACTTACTAATAGACAGATATTGCCAGATTCGTATATTACCTTCAGTACTACTAATATTCCCATCTCCAAAAGTATTGAAATTCTTGCCGTCTCACTTAACAATGCCCTCAGCTGGACCTCTCATGTTAGATCACTTGCTAAAATCGCCTCAAAGAAACTTGGATTATTGTACAGAGCCCATAACTTCTTCACTGACGAGCAGTTAGCTATAATTTATAAGACTCATGTGTGCTCTCAGCTTGAATACTGCTCACCCTTGTGGAATGGATGTGGAGAGGTTGCATTAAAACAACTAGACAAAATTCAGAACAAAGTGTTAGAATTATTAAGAACTCTGCCATTACAAATAAACTACCTCCCCTATAAGTAAGAAGGAATGTTGCCTCCGTTGCATTATTTTACAGATATTTTTATGGGAAATGCTCAGACGAAGTTGAGTCCATGGTGCCACCTCTTCATGCCTTCCCCCGTGCTACACGGATATCTGGTAACGCTCATGACTGGCATGTCACTCAGCCATATTGCAGAATTTCTGCCCGAACTGCATCTCTCTGGAACTCGCTTTCCCAGAGTTGTTTCCCTCCAAACTTTAACCTACAGCTGTTCAAGTCTTACGATTACAGATATTTTATGAACAGAGGACACCAGTAATCTGGTGTATGGATTATCTTTTTTTTTTTAATTAGTTTTTCCTTCCTGTGTTATGTTATTTAAAAAAATCGTTTAGAAATAAAGTAGTAAAAGAAGGACAAAATCAAGCAGAACAAGAGAAACAACAAAACATTTACCCTTTGAAAATGTAAAGACGTTTTCGTACTGAAGGAGTTAATAGATACTTCTCTAAAGCTGAACAGAATCGTGTGGAGGCAGCAAGGGAAAAGAAAAAAAAAAAAAACTACTTAAACCGTTACCTCAGCTATTCCACCTTATTCTTCTTCAGATATTCCTATAAATTGTTTGTAGAATTTCCCTTTCCTCTCTCCTCCTGAATTTCTCTCTTTTATTGCCCATCTCTCTCTCTCTCTCTCTCTCTCTCTCTCTCTCTCTCTCTCTCTCCTACCTTGCTCCATCCGATTAACTCACAGCTTCTCCATTCCCAATTCCCACTAACTGTTTATTGATTACCTTTCTTTCCTCTTGCTCTTCCTGTTTTCCATCACTCAGTCTCCCGGTGTTCCCTCTCATTATCATATATTCTCTCCCTCATTTCCGCCTCTCCTCTCTCCATATTTTTGCCTTCATTCCTTCGTTTTTAACTCGTTCCATCCAGTAAAACATATTTTTCGTTTTATTTTTCTTACCTTCAGGTGATTTTTCCAGAGTTCAGAGGACACTTTTTAAACGTATTTAACCTCATGGGAAATTAGTGACACTTCCCATATTAAATGATTCATGTGAGAGTGGCAACGATGTACTGCATAATATGTCGTCGGACTGACAGTGTTAACGGGTCGTGCTCATAGGGTGAGAAAATACTGTCTGGGTTTACGTGCTGGACGTACTGGATTGAACCTCCGAGAAGTAACTGGATATAAGGTGAACAGAGAGAGAGAGAGAGAGAGAGAGAGAGAGAGAGAGACGTGACAGCAACTCAACAGAGCCGCAGTTAACATTGAAAACAATGGGCCTTCACCCTTGCTACGCCAAACCAACAAGCTGGTAATTGCAATATCACCTGAGGCGTAGCCTGCTCACTTTAATTTACCTTTAATAGTTTCACAACGATATTGTATTTACTGTTATATTCGTGATGCCTCAGACGATTTCATTCAGCAAAGGAAAAATATTTCTATTTAGTGATATTAGCTGCAGTCATCCTTGATCCTTTCATTACGTGTGGTCTTTCTTCAGTTGAGTTTAAGTACAAAAGTGTTGGATGCGGGAGTTTTAGAGCCCTTAGGTTAATGGTTTTGTAGTGATGCAGTGTTGTGAAGAAGGGTGACTGCATGGTGTAATGCGAAAGGGTGGCCTGCTCTGGTGTGCTGTGGTGTGGCCTCGCTAAAGTCGCTAAAGTGTACGATCGTGAACCACTTCTCGTCCAAAAATCATCAGTTAAAAAACCGACGAACAGAGACTCGCCTTGAGTTTTCCTTGCCTCAATTAGCCGTCAGGAGGTGTCAAGAATAAACTATATGGTGATTTCACCGTAACGAATAGGTTATTTTCTTTACTGATTGTAAAAATCGTTTGTATGTATTTTAAACAATAAAAATGGAAATTGTTTCATTATCAGAAGGTGGTCTAAAGAGGTAGTATTTAGCTGAATTACCTAGCTCCTTTGCTGTTTGCTGATGTTATAGTATTGTTGAGTAAAGATGAATGGGAGTTGCAAGGTTTGGTGAATGAAATTCTGGGACAGTGTGTAGGAAGAGGAAACTGATAGTTAATGTAAACAAGAGTAAAGTTATGGTGTTTGAGATAAATGAAGTCACAGAATGCAGAGTGAGGTTGGATGGTGAGGGATATGGATAATGTGAGTGCATTCAAGTACTTGGATAGTGTGATGAGTAAGGATGGAACTTTTGGGGATGAAGTGCTTGAAAGGGTACATTAGGGAAGGAAGGTTGTTGGTTCACTGAAAGCCGTGATGAGAAATAGGAAGGAGAATATGGAAGTTATGAAGTCACTGCATGATAGTATTGTGATCCCTACCCTGACGCATGGAAGCGAGGCATGGACCTTGCTAGAGGGGAACAAGTCAAGAGTGAGAGCAGTGGAAATGAGTTACTTGAGAGGAGCATGTGGAGTGATGTGGAGGGACAAGTTGACGAATGAAGAAGAGAGGGAAGGTTGTGGGGTGGATGTGGATGTGGCTGAGAAGATTAGGAGAAAACACTGAGGTGGTTTGGACATGTGGAGAGAATGGAGAATGAAAGACTGACTAACAGCGTGTATGTAGGTGAGGTGGAGGGAGGGAGAGGGAGGAAAAGATCGAGGATGAGGTGGAGGGATGGAGTTGAAGGGTATTGATGGAGGGGGGAGTGAGTTGGGAGATGGTAGTCAAATGGTGGGTGACAGAGCGACTTGGAGTCGTTTTGTCTGCGGCCACCCTTTGCGGGATTAGGGCGTCGGGCTATAGATAGATAGACAGATAGACTTAACTTTCCTTTTGCTTCCTTCACGTCTCCCATCTTCCCTTTCTGTGCCCTATGATTCTCTGTCTAGTGATATTTCGCTCCTTTTCTTTCCTTTCCCTTCCATCTTCTCGCTTATTTGTCCTCCCCTCCATCCATTCATCTCTCCATCCTCCATCCCTCCCTCCTCTGTCTTCTTCTCCACCCCTCACTCCCACCCCACTTTGTCTCACGCTCCTCCATGTTGTATTTCCCCCTCATACATTAGTCAACCTGTCATTCGGAACTTACCTCTCACCGTCCCTACCTCCCTCCTTGGCTCCTTCCGCCTCCCCTTTCTTCTACCTTACACCTTTCATCATCCTCCCTTCTTTTCCTCTGCCTTCCTCTCCTACTCCATCCATTTCCCTCCACCAACTCTCTCCTCTCCCCTCTCCACTTCCTCTTCGTTCTTCGCTTGTTGTTAGACTCCTCTACCCCTTCTTCTTCCTCTCCTGTCTCCTCCTCTTTCCTTCTCTTCTCCTCCGTCTACACTTCACTCCCTCTTACCTCCTTCTTCATTCACCACGGCAATGACCTATGATGTTAAGCTGCCAGGACGTTGAAGTGTAATCAATCAATCATTTCATCTTCCTCTTTTTTTCCCCTTCCCCTTCCTCCCTCCACCTCTTCCTCTTCCCTCTTCCCTCCTCCTCCTCTTCCTCCTCCTCCTCCTCCTCTTCTTCTCCCCCTTGTCCCTTTCCCCGACAAATACGTGTCTGCTGTCTCACGTCACGTCGTTCAATGATGAATCGAACAGCGCAAAATGGAATCATGAAACTGGTGCATCTGAATAATGTACTTGAGTGTGTGTCGATGTGAGGTGGGAGGATATGTGTATCAGAATGAGAGGGAGAGAGAGAGAGAGAGAGAGTATGCAAGGCGAAGGATGTACAGACGACGGGAAGGAGGGACCTGAATGTAAAGGGTGCTAATAATAAGGAGAGGGAAGCTCATTAGGTGTAGAGAAGGACTGAGTGAAGTGAAGAATGAAAGCGAAAGTGAGGAGGGGAAGGAAAACAATGTGACGGAGGAAGTATGGCGAGGGGGAAAGATTGATGGAAAGAAGAACAGTGGAAAAGAAAAGTAGAGGAAGGAAGGAGGTAACAGGAAGAAAGAGAAAGAAGGAAGGAAAGAAATGCAGGAAGAGAAAGGAAAGTATGGAAAGGAAAGACAGGGAAGAGGAACAGAGAGGAAGAAGGAGAGAATATGTTGTAGTGAGAGGAGGGAAAGAAGGGGAGAGGGAATGAGTATGATATAGAGAAGAAAGAATGAAGGATTTAGGGAGAACATGGACTGAAAGAAGAAGGGGAGAATAGTGAAGGACTGGAAGAGCAGAGAAAGAGATGTGGAGTGGGAACTGACCGGGAGGCTGGCGGGGCAGGAAATAAAGATTGGAGTGAAAACGGGAAAGGGATAAAGACGAGAGGGAAGGGAAGTAGAATGTTCTAAACTGGAAAAAGAGTGCGAGGAAAGACATGGAAACGAAGGGAAAAAACTGAGGAGAGAAAGTAGCAAGAGATGGAAGGGACTGTGGAGGAAATCGAAGGAAAGGGAAGGGGCAGAGGGAGGGAAGGACAATTAGAGAAAAATTAAAAGGGGAAGGTAGGAGTGTGGGGGGGGCAATTTAACAAAGGTCTGGATACACAGGCTTGACATTCTTTACAAACCACACTGAATGCCACCCAGACGCATAATATAACACTATTGGTTCTTAGGCAATTAACTAAGGTGTCTTCCATTAAGATGAATTAAATCTCTAGAGGCAACAAGATAGTCTTCCATACTGGAATTAACATCAAGAATCTTATATTCTTGCTTCTTCCTAGTGTTTTTCATCTTTCTTTACAATTCTTGAACTGAAGGAGTTACATAAGCCTTCCTTAATCCTTCCGAACTCGGTGGGTTACATTCAGCCTTCATTAACCATTTTCGCACAGAGCGCTCTTCTGTGTTGAATAAATCAGTATGGTAATAGAAAGAAATGGTCAAACAATAAATTAATGTGTTGAAACAAGTAACCTATATACTACAAATGCCTTGCTGATTCAGACATTCCCAGGGTAGTATGAATGAAAATGTAGTTACTTCATTTGGACTAATTAAATCCATTATTATTATGTTTTTTGTAGATTTATATTCACGATGTACAGATGATTTAATCCTGCTCTGACGAGATTTCTAGAACTGTATGGGCTATAATATTGTTTCATTACTCCTTTCATTACTAAAGTGCCTTTACAACTTACATATAGGCCTAATCCTATATTGATAATCTACGTAAAATGAAGATTAGGTCACCGAAGTGAAGGGATTAAGATAATGCGACTTAAGATGTATGCCACCAAAAGTCTTCTTTACTTTCAGTAAACGCGTCTAAAAGTAGTACGAATTGAAATAAGACGTCTCCAAACCAGAGTAAACCACTTTACTTAAATTACATTTATTATCTTCCGAAACTGCTGCCACCAACTAATTTTGTTTAGGTTTTGGAGAAACTCGTCGAACTGGAGAGGTTGGACATAGCCTTCCTTTTTCACCGTCACTACTTGACATCTCACTTAATATGAATGAAATCATCGAAAGGTAGGAAGAACAGAAATCATATATCTCCGCAATGAAGTCATAAAATGACAGAGGGCACATTTGCCAGCCACACCAGCTACAATCTTTATCACTCCAATACATCCCGGAATGTGTTTTCTTGGCTTCAGATACACCCGTCAGACACACCCCGGACACATCCCAGATGCACACAAGCACCTCAGACACACTGAAGACACGCCCAAGTAGCTGTGGCAAAAATCAAGGAAGTGAAAGTGTTTACTGTTACGTTATTGCAGGATGTCATCCTTCACAAAGGTACACTGACTCAGTAAGTGACACACAAACACACATTGGATTTGGCCACCCACGTGGATGCAACAAAAAAAAATGTTTCTCAGTGTTTGGATGACTGATCTCTCCACATGGTGCACAGTCACTTGCTCAAAATATGTGACTGACAAGACGCGACGAAGTACAGGGTATGTGCTGCTGCACTAACAGAACCGGAAACTTGGACAAAATTTTGTGCTTAATTTTGTATGGTCCATTACATGCTTTGATCAAGTGTGTCAACATCCTCAGATGACTAATATCGTCTGTAGGCGGCAGGATTAACAGCAGACAGTAAGATATCATTGTACTGAACGGTTTAATTAATTCCGCTAAAGATGTCATATCTATTCCATCCCTGCTCTTATCAGACGATCTTGCATTCCTTTAGCGAATACCCAAGAAGAGTAGCGGCAAACTGAGGCCACATTTGTTCCTTAATCGGAAAGTCCAAAGTTGAAAATTATAACAAACAAATAGCAAGAATGAAATGAAAACAAGATGGAGTATATACATATTAAATGAACCATCCACGTCCTGTATGTCTGAACTTGCCGTGACCTTGACCTTTGACCGAGTGGTCTCAAAACCAGGTAACTTCATTCTTCCCTAACTCTAAACCATTCCACCTAGTTTAACTCAAAGTGGATCACAAAGGCCTTGACCTTTAACCTATTGGTAGTTTGGTTTCGTTTCATTTTTAAAGGCTCCAACATGCTTGCATACGTCGGCCTTGGTCACCTAATGGCGGCTTTCCTATGATGCTTGATCTCAGACAGCTTCCCTATTCTGCCTCTTACCCTTGGGTTCACGCTCAGTGACTTCATCCCGGATCTTTTTTCGGTCTGCCTCTTGCAACCCTACCCCTAACTCTAACACTTCTCACTTTCTGCACCCAGTTTTCATCCATTCCTCTAATTTTCTGTTGAGTCTCACAACTCCTCCTCTAAATCTCATCTTTTCCTCCTCACTGAGACTAAACTGTCTGAGACGACTGATAGCAAATCCTTCTCTGTAGCCTCCTACTTTCTCTATACTCATTTCAAATCCAAAGGTGGCTGTTGTGTATATGTATGCAACAACATATCTTGCTATCATGTTCCTGAATTGGAACTTTCTGAATTCTCTACTCTTTGTTTTCGGTTTTCCTGTATTTCTCTGACTAACTAGGTGTTCTCTTTACTTATCCCTTAATTCTACTGGCAATGAAAAATTCTTCGACTATCTTGATTCTAAGTTGGAATATGTCCTATCAGTTTCCCGTTTCCCTAAAATCTTCATTATGGGAGATTTCAGTATTCACAGTAGCTTGTACAGCACCCTACCCATATCCCTGACCACCTTGGAGAGAGATCCAACATACCTGACCTCTTCCATACAACTAACCATTCTGCTTATACTGCTAATCTTTCCTCTCCACTGGGCTCCTCCAATTACACACTTATCACTTTAACCTGTCCTATCATCCCAGTAAGGCTTGTGGACCCTCCCAAGAAGTGTCGGTTGTGGCACTTTGGAACTGCTGACTGGGAGGTCCTCAGGCTGTACTTCTTTGATTTTCCCTGGAATGATTATTGCTTCCATGACCGAGAGCAATCTGAGTAAGGTTTGCACATTACTGGGGTTATTCTCTCGGGCATGGAACTTACCATCGTTTTCCATATCCTACAAATGAAAAAAAATAAAAATAAAACTTGGCTTAATCATGCTTGTTCTAATGCTGTCCACAAACAGGAGAAGGTCTACAAAAGGTACAGGAGCTAACCCACCCCTGAATCTCATCTCATTTAGGTATCTGGCTGGAATCGTGCTAAGTCGGTTCTTTGCTATAAACTCTCTAAGTCGAATTTTTCAGGCACCTTCTAGCACCATGCCAAAAGCCTTTCTAACAACTGTACTTCATCATCCATTCATCCTCTTTTCCACTCCGGTGGCACAGTAGCTATTTATCCTACTAATAAAGCAGAACTCTACACTCAGACTTTTTTCCTCATTTCCACCTTAGAAATTCCGGTGCAGTCCCTCAATCACTTCCCCCCTCTAACTTCCTCATGACGGACATTAAAATTTCATCAATTGATGTATTTTTTACCTTCATTGGTCCATACTAACATGGCATAAGGGCCTGATGGGGTCCCTCCAGTTGTCCCTCAAGAATTGTGCTTCTATGCTTACACCCTGCCTTGGTAAACTCTTTCTCCTTTGTCTGCCAGCTTGTACTATTCCTACTTCTTGGAAATTTTCTCTCATTCAGCCTGTCCATAAGAAGGGTGACCATTCATATCCTTCTAATTCTCGCCTGATTGCTTTAACATCCAGTGTTTCAAAAGTTGTGTATATTCTAAACAAATAAAATTATAAAGCATCTTTCCTATCGCAACCTTCTTTCTGATCATCAGTATGGGCTCTGCCAGGGATGCTCCACTGGCGTTGTTCTCACCAACCTTTCAGACTCCTGGTCATCCTACTTTTGGGATTTTGGTGAAAGTTTTGCTATTGCTCTTGACATCTCAAAGGCTTTCGATCGAGTCCAGCCAACATCTTTAACTTCCAAGCTGCGCTCTTACGGCTTATATCCTTATGTGCCTTCATCTCCAGCTTCTCTTATGGTCGTTCTATAGCTGCTGTTGTGGACGGCCACTGTTCTTCTCCTGGAGCTATCAATGGTGGTGTTCCTCAGAGTTCTGTCCTATCACAAGCTCTCTTCCTTTTATTCATCAGTGACCTACGCTGTACATTTAACCCAATCCACTCATATGTTGATGACTCCACCCTTCACCTTTCCATGCACTTCCTGTAGCGTCCATCTCAGCTGTTACTTCAACAAACAAGGGATGAAGCTATGGCACACCTAATGCCTGATTTGGCTCATATATCTGATAGATGTAAAAGTCTATCTATCTATCTATTGCCAGACGCCTCAATCCCGTTCGGGGTGGCCACAAGCAAATCGCCTCCACGTCGCCCTGTTCCCCGCCATTTCACTGCCCCGCTCCCAACCCACACCCCACTCTCTCATATACCTCTCCACCCCATCCCTCCATCTCATCCTCGGCCTCCACGTCCCTCTTCTCCCCTCCGCCTCACTCACATACACTCTCTTCGTCAGTCTTTCACCCTCCATCCTCTCCACATGGCCAAACCACCTCAGTGTATTCCTCCTAACGCTTCCTATCACATCCACATTCACACCACAACGCTCCTTTATATCCTCATTTGTCAGCCTGTCTCTCCATGTGACTTCACAGGCTCCTCTTAAATAACTCATTTCCACTGCTCTCACTCTTGACTTGTGTCCTTCCAGCAACGTCCAAGCTTCACTTCCATACGTTAGAGTTGGTATCACAATACTGTCATGTAGTAACTTTTTCACTTCCCTGCTTCTTATCACTGCTTTCAAGGAACCAGCAACCTTTCTTCTCTGCTGTACCCTTTCAAGCACTTCACCTTCCAAACCTCCATCCTTACCCATTACACTACCCAAGTACTTAAACGTACTCACATTTTCCAGTTCCTCACCATCCAACCTCGCTGTACATTCACTGACTTCACCTCTCTCACAGACCTTCACTTTACTACTCTTCCCTACATTCACCTTTAGGTTCCGTTTCTTACACACTCTCCCAAACTCATCCACCAAGCCTTGCAGCTCTCCTTCATTTTCACTCAACAACACAGTATCATCTGCAAACAACAGTACAGGGAGTTTCAAAACACTACCCTTTCTCACCAGGGCCACTCCAACATTCACTACCCTACCTTGTACCTCTTTTATTACCCCATCCATGTTCAGATTGAATAACCATGGAGACATGACCCATCCCTGTTTCAACCCAACCTTCAAAGAGAAAAATTCACTCAGTTCACCATCCACACACACTGCAGCCTTAGCACCATCATACACATTCTTCACAGCATTCAACAACTTCCCATCTACTACATATATTCTTAATACTTTCCACAATCCTTGTCTATCCACCCTGTCATATGCTTTCTCCAAATCCATGAAAGCCACATACAACTTCTTTCCCTTCTCTAGAAACTTTTCCACTAAAGATCTAAGAATGAATATCTGATCTACACAACCTCTTCGCTTCCTAAAGCCTCCCTATTCTTCTCCAACTAATTCCTCAGTTCCTTCTCTAACTCTGTCAGTAAGTATCCTACGATACACTTTTCCAATTATACTAAGAAGACAGATGCCCCTATGATTACCACACACTTCTTTTTCCCCTTCTCCATTGTACAAGGGAATGATTTTACCTGACTTCCAATCCTCCGGGACTCTACCTTCCTCCCGGACCAATCTGCACATTTTCCACATCCATTCTACTACTATCTCTCCCCCATATGTCAGCATTTCACTATACACTCCATCAATTCCTGGGGCTTTCCCCAATTTCACTTTCTTCATTTCTTCCACAACTTCTGTCCTACTGATATCATCCTGTCTTCTCACCTCTCTCCTTCTCCCAGCCATTCCCCAGCCACTTATACTCGCATTACTTCCATCTTCTATGTTCAACAATTCCTTAAAGTGTTCTCTCCATCTGTTCACTTTTTTTCCCCTTCTCCACTAGTAATCTACCATTTTTATCTTTCACTCCCCTGCTAACTTCACTTCCACCCTGTCTTACTCTTTTCACCTCTTTCCAGAACATTTTCTTACAGTCCCTCCACTTTACACTCAAGTTCCTTCCAAATTCCTCATTCGCTCTCTTCTTACTCTCTCTTACTAATCTTTTCAATTCTCTCTTTCTTTCTACATATAACTCTCTCTTCCGCCTCTCAACATCTTCCACGCCCTATTTCTCATCCATTCATTGTACGTTTTCTTCTTTTGTGCCACAGACTGTCGCACCTCTTCATTCCACCACGCTGTTCCTTGCACACCCCTCCGTCTTCTCTTCATCCCACACACCACATCACATGCTGCACATAGTTCTTCTGTAAATATCCTGTACACACCTTCCACGTCCCACATCTGCTCCAATTCATATTTGCCCAATCGTTCCTCCACTTATCTCTTATAATCTTCCTTTTTCTCATCCTCTTGTAACCTTTCCACTCTCCTTACAAATACTCCTTCTTCCCGTCCTTCCCTTCTTCTATTTCTCCATCGTAAATGGACCTTGATTCTGGCCACCACCAAGTAGTGGTCAGAAAGTCCACTCCCCCTGTGGTAGGTCTCCATATTATAATTGCAAATCATAATAGATAGATAGATAAATAGATAGATAGAGAGACAGATAGAAGCAGGAAGTCAAATGATGAGAAGGTGTTGTGTCTGCGAGAATCGAGCAGTGCTAAGCATGCTTACACACTCTTAACACTGAGGAAAGCTGACGACAGCGGCCAGTAAGGAGATGATGCAGTTAGCTGTCAGCAGTCCTCTCGTGAACAAAGATCTAGTCCACCCCTGCTATACCAGAATTTAGGAAAGAGAGCTCAGACGGAGATTAGCCACCGAACAGGCTAGACAGAAGGAGACAAGCGACCCTAGAGAGAGGTCGAGACGGAGATTAGCCTTAGAACAGAAAGAGAGAGAGATAGCGAGACAGGGAGGTAGCTACCCGGGACTTACTCTTATACCTGTTTAATATTTCCAAGACAAATAAAAATAGTCCCATACTATTCTTTACCTCTCCCGTCACTACATGACATCTGGTGGGGAAACTACTACAAGATATAAAAGCCGCTCGACCACAAGTCTAAAATATACGCCTCTACAAGCAAATACAAAGTCGCTGCTTTGTGATACAAAGTCTTTATGACATTTGGTAGCAGCGAACGTATACGAACCTCGTCTACGAATCAACATTAAATTCCTACAAAATATCAAGATTGAAAACAAGAATATCTCTCTCAACCAACAACATAACCGGCTCCTGACGCTTCTCTCCATCCCCCTCCGTCTCCCAGATCATTACGCTGATGCAGAGGTCAAGAGATCACTCGACGCCTTGCAAGTAGCTTAACGACAAACCAGCAAATCTGCGGACATCGTCTCCGAATTAAAAGCAAATTTCTACAAAAGCAACCGAGACTACAAGATTAGCTTCAGTTCTACATTGAATCCTACAAAATACAGCCTACAGTGCAAATAGTCTTCATCCTACAACGAGTAAATCACAAGAAAAAAGGACCAAGAATACATCAAGAAAGAAAGAAAACATACAAACAAACAAACAAACAAACGAAGAGTGAGAGACGACTCACAACTCATAACCACCAGACCTCACCCTCCTCTCTCTGCTACATCCACCCAACCCCCACCGCTTACGCAGATGTGAAGAGGTCAGGACGACGAAGCAAACACCAAGTCCATATTCACAACTCGTCTTACTCACTCGTCTTCACTCAAGTTACTCATCGCTACTCATTCACTCACCACAGCTACCAGTGTGGGAAGCCGACGTCACCATGTGCTGAGACGACAACACGCCAATCAACCCGCGAAGGACAACGCTATCACCACGTGCAACACCACTCACACCATTTTCCTCCACGGTAAAAATTAGTGAGTTACATAGTTACTTCATTTATACAATACACAGTGATAGACAATAAGCTTCTGCACAAACATATAAAACGTGCTGTATAGTTACAGTTTAAATACACATACTTACTTCAGTTATCTGCATAACTCAAATACTAAATAATCACCAACAATAAATATTCTACACTGTATATATTCATTCATTTATTATAGCATTTATTTACTACCAACGAGTGTTACCATTTATACCTACGTAAAATACGTGTTTCATACATACAACTATACATTAATTATATCTACAAAGTGATAAAGAAAATATACCATCACAATTACTCAGTGAGCAATTAAAAGAACTGTATTAAACATTTATTAATTAAAGCTACCTAGTGGAAACATATAAATTAAGTTACAAGGTAAACTAGAGAAAAAAAAAAAATGGCCAACACAAATGACGTTAGCAAGAGTGAACATCTTCAACACAATCGTGAAGACAATGATTTCCACACAGTGCTGACACACATATTACCCACGATAGGTACAGGTGAACAACAAGTCAGTGTGTATAGTTAATACTGTATATAGTGTATATATTTTTTATATAAAATAACAAAATATGGGACTATATAATATTATTTTCAGTAATATCTGTGCAATATAAACTAAACTTTAAAAAAGTATCTCAAGGAAATTAGTCAGCAATTATGCAACCATGAACAACATGGAAAAAAGCGTACACAAGCAAAGAGAAACAAACTATGGAAAATCAATACATACAAAAAAAAAAAAAAAAGGAAAGGAAAGAAAGAAAGAAAAGTAAGAAGGAAAAAAGAGAAATAAAGTAAGATCACATAACAAACAAATGAAAATAAGTGTAAGTGTTACTACATATGCCAAAATACCACATAAACTACAAACAAAAAGCAAATTGTGTCTCCACAAACAAGTGGCATGACACATCATCACTATCATCGACCGCAGCATATGTTAGGACTGCAGTTATTACAATTATGTTACTCCATATTATAATTATGTAACTACAAACAATATGTACCAATTTATGTGACAGTTGCATTAACAAGATGTAACTTTTATGTAACTTTAACTACAATTATGTAACTACAAACGATAGGTAACAATTATGTAACGACAAACGATTGCATTATGTTACACTAACTACAATTATGTACCTACAAACGATATGTAACAATTATGTAACGACAAACGATTGCATTATGTTACACTTTGCCAATTATGTAACAGTTGCATTAACAAGATGTAACTTTTATGTAACTTTAACTACAATTATGTACCTACAAACGATATGTAACAATTATGTAACGACAAACGATTGCATTATGTTACACTTTGCCAATTATGTAACAGTTGCATTAACAAGATGTAACTTTTATGTAACTTTAACTACAATTATGTACCTACAAACGATATGTAACAATTATGTGACGACAAACGATTGCATTATGTTACACTTTGCCAATTATGTAACAGTTGCATTAACAAGATGTAACTTTTATGTAACTTTAACAACAATTATGTACCTACAAACGATATGTAACAATTATGTAACGACAAAACAGTTGCATTAACAAGATGTAACTTTTATGTAACTACAATTATAAGGCCAACACAATTATGCATTAACACAATATTTGGTAACAATTCATAAAATGTTACAATTATGTAGTACCACAATGTTAGTACAATATTATAAGTCATACAATTATAGCACAATTCTATATTACCAGTATCATCATACAAGTTAGGTGAAATATTAGACATTACTAAAGTGATAACTCAAATATGTAATGTATAACCTAGCAGTATTACCATTGCACAATTATATGCATTACGTCTGTTGTACATGCACGTCTTACAAAGTGTTATACAACAATCATTGCATTTATTCAAATATGTATACAACTTGTTTAAATGTATTATTACTGAATAATCACTATTTACTATGAATAATATATGTATACAATATTCATACAATTATGTTACTTTACAATATTATGTATTTCACTTAATTAGCTTATAAGTTCATTATAATGTGTATGTAGTATGTATTAATATATTATAACTATTAAATGTCGATGGTACGCCATTTTTGCGCGGCCGAGCAATGTGGTAGGTCTCCATATTATAATTGCAAATCATAATAGATAGATAGATAAATAGATAGATAGAGAGACAGATAGAAGCAGGAAGTCAAATGATGAGAAGGTGTTGTGTCTGCGAGAATCGAGCAGTGCTAAGCATGCTTACACACTCTTAACACTGAGGAAAGCTGACGACAGCGGCCAGTAAGGAGATGATGCAGTTAGCTGTCAGCAGTCCTCTCGTGAACAAAGATCTAGTCCACCCCTGCTATACCAGAATTTAGGAAAGAGAGCTCAGACGGAGATTAGCCACCGAACAGGCTAGACAGAAGGAGACAAGCGACCCTAGAGAGAGGTCGAGACGGAGATTAGCCTTAGAACAGAAAGAGAGAGAGATAGCGAGACAGGGAGGTAGCTACCCAGGACTTACTCTTATACCTGTTTAATATTTCCAAGACAAATAAAAATAGTCCCATACTATTCTTTACCTCTCCCGTCACTACATGACATCTGGTGGGGAAACTACTACAAGATATAAAAGCCGCTCGACCACAAGTCTAAAATATACTTCTCTACAAGTAACTACAAAGTCTTTATGACACCCCAACCTCTATAAGCTCTTGCATCCATTACACATTTTCGTATCCTTTCATCCACACACACATAATCAATCATTGCCTTCCTTTCATTCAGTTCACCACCCACCCTTCTCATCACTCGCCATGTATACCTGTGGATCATTTTGTGCCTGAAGTGGGTCTTGGCTATCACCTACCCCCTCCCAGCACAAATGTCCACTAACGCACTGCCATTCTCATTTATCACAGCAGGCACACCCCACTCACCAACTATTCCATCCACCTTCACATTCCCTGCTTTACCATTCGTATCACTAATCAAAAGCACTCTCTCATTCCTTCCAAACTTTTCCATACACACTTCCACATTTGTCCAGAACTCTTCTCTCACTCTGCTTGCACGATCTTGCGTTGGCACATACACACACACCATCGCCCACATTTGTATTCCAACTTTCAATCTTACCCACACAATCCTTGACCCAACTGATCCATACTCTCTGATGCTCTTCTTCCATCTTTTACTCACAACTATACATACTCCTTTTTTTGCCCTCTCATTCTCACCTACTCCTGCACATATACCCCATCCATACTCCCATTCTCTCACACTCTCACCTCTCCATTTCGTTTCAGTTATTCCTCATACATCAACTTTCGCACTCTCAAGCACCTGGACAATCTCTCTCTCTCTCTTTCACCTCATCATTCGCTCCCGTTACATTCCACGTTCCGATTACCATGTCCTATGTCCGGTCCTTGGTCGTCATCTTTTGGTCAGTCCTTGTCCGAGGCTTATTGTTTCTCCTTTTAGTTAGTTGTTTCCCGGGGAGTGGCACTAACCCTCCGCCAACCCTCTTAGTCACCTTTTAAGTCAAGCAGGGATACTTGGGGAGTATTGTTGAAAACCCCCCTCACCCCCAGGGGGTGTAAAAGTAATCTTGTTTTTAATGCATCAAAAACTCAGTTCTTACATCAGTCAACCCGACAAAATCTTCTGCATGAGCACTGTCTAATTCCTAGCTATATCCAACTCAGTCCTGCATCATCTTCAAACAAACTCGGGGTTTCATTCTCTCGGGATTTATCTTGGAAAGATCATATTACCTCGCTTGTAAATTCTGTTTTCAAGAGATTGGGTGTGCTAAGTCAATGCAGTGCCTTCTTTACCACTGCACAGTTGTTGTCTTTATACATGGGTTTCATTCGCCCCTGTGTAGAGTACACCTCTCAAGTTGGGGGAGGCTCCCTACATATAACTCTTCTCAAACCGGTGGAATCAAAGGCTTTTCATCTCATTAATTCCCCTCCTTTTGCTGGCCTCTGTCTCTTCCCCACATTGTTGCATCTTTGGGCCGTACTATAAAAACTAAATGCCAGTATTTACGAAGGTTAGCATCTGACGTTCCTTTTTTTCATGCCATACATAAATTAATATGCTGTTCACGCTAGGTGTTTGTCACCTGGTTAGGGCGTAAACTAATATTGGATTGTGACAGGAGGATAAATACCATAGATATAACAAAGTCTAGATGCCGCATCGCTCATTCTTTAGTACAACAGCGTTGCGTCCGCACGGTCGCCATCTTGGAGCGGTCAGGTATGCAATAGTGGCGCTTGTTTTAGAGTGAACTGAGACTATGAAAGTGAATGTTGTTGTTGTGGTGGTGGTGTGAAGGTTATTGCTGTTTAGGCGGTGGTTATTGTTGTGCTGGTGATGGTGGTGAAGGTTTTTGCTGTTGTGGTGGTGGTGGTGGTTGTTGTGGTGGTTGATTTTGTTGTGGTGGTGTTTTTTTTTTAAGCGAGGAAGAAGGAACCAAAGGCCACGAGCCCGCAAAAAATTCCCTCCAAGAAAAAAACAAAAACAATACAGAAGAGAGCCAAATTCAAGATCCGATCATTTTGAGATGCCTGGACACACTGCGTTTGAAAGACTGGAGATCATAGGAAGTAGGAAAAACAGCCGGAGGGAGACAGCTTCAGAGTTGACCTGTTGCATAAATGAAGAACTGGAAGTAACGGTTAACTCATGCATTAGAGAGTTGGACAGAAAAGGAATGAGAATTTGTAACTAGATGGGTGCTACGCACCCGTCGTAGAGGTGGAGGGATGCAAGCAGACAGTTCAGAGGAGCAGTGGCCATGGAAGTGGTGATAGAAAAAGATAAAGATGCAACAGTTCAGCGAAGAGACAGAGGTTGAAGGGAGCCAGTAAGAGGAGGAGAGTTAATGAGACTAATACCCTTTGACACTACCCTATTGAGAAGAGCCATATGTGGGGAGCCTCCTCACACATGAGACTTGTACTCTAAACAGGGGAGAATAAACCCATGTATAAAGTCAACAACTGTGCATGGGTAAAGAAAGCACGGAGTCGGCTTAGCACACCTAATCTCGTGGAAGTAGATTTTACAACAGATGCAATATGATCTTCCCAAGATAAGTCCCGAGTGAATGAAACCCCAAGCATGTTCAAGGATGATGCAGGATTGAGCTGATTAGTGAGTACTCCTGTGGAAGACTTTGATTGGGTGATAGGTGTAAAAACTGAGTCTTTGATGCATTAACCCCTGAAGCGCGGGTCATCGCGTTTGCGATGCTCACCAAAAAGGACATAATGGCGGATCATCGCGTTTGTGATTCGAGTTAATTTTGAATAAACGCTGGCAAGGATGTTCCAGCTGGTATTGTCTATCAGTACCACCACCCTTTAGCTACAATTAGCATACTTTACCTTTGTACTATTGACCTCTGTTGTTGCCAAGTATCGCATTTTTCCCCCCTCCCCCCTCCACCATGGCCCGGCCAGCCTGGTTGTGATATATGGCAGCACTCTGCTCAGAACTGTAAATCTGCGCTCTCCTCTCACAAGCAGTTTATGCTAATAGGAAACGCTTGTTTCCCCAGTTGTCACACTAGCTTTTTTCGTGCGGTTTGCCCCTGTTTAGCATCAGTTTACCGCAGGCTTTCACAGTGACATTATGGCGAGTTCTAGCGCTTCTGAGTCAGTGTGAGCGGCTGACAGGAACAAGAATAAAGTGACGGGGGTAAGGCAGAATAAAAAGCCCACCGCGGTGATCTTTTGGGAAGTAATATGATTGAAAATAATGTAGTATACGTGTTTTTAGCTGTGAAAATGAAAATGTTCGTTGAGTGACGGGAAGACCACCGCAGCGCTGCATGTCGGCCGTACTCTTTGTTGATTTTAGCCTTATTTTCAGTGCTTATTGTACAAATACGGATTCCAAACTACCTGTACATTGTAGTATAAAGTTTACTGTGACAGAATGAGGCTGTGGTAGAGAGGAAACCGGGTTGCTGGAGGAGTGAAAGTGAAGATTTTGTTACCCAACTTTGAAAGTCTCCACAAGTCCTTGGGTAGTCCACGAAGGCTCAACACCTGTCTCTGGAGAAAGCTGAATGTAAGTACTATCTGCCATAAAAATTATAATGTTCTAGGGTTAATCTCTGATTTTTGGCAAATATTTTCCTACAGGTACCCAGACCGCGATACAACCCCGCCACACGGGGGGGGGGGGGTCGGCTGTCAACAGCTTCGGTTTAGGGGTTAACCAGTAAACTGGGTTCCATTAGCGAATTGCAGCATTTGATGTCCTGCACAGATGCCCAGTCTTTTCACTCATGACCACGTTCCCTGGTTAATTTAGCCAATTGCAGCATTTGGTGTCCTGCACAAACGCCCAATCTTTTTGTTAATTAAGTTAGGGTTAAACCAGTAAACTGGGTCAGCATTTGATGTCCTGCAGAGACGCCTTGACTACGTTTCCTGTTTAATAATGTAAATAGTGTACTTTTTGTAACATAAGTACTGATTGCTAGGCAGAGAGATAGAAATGACACTTTTGATGCTCCACCTTGATTGCTTTCGCAGGTGCAGCTGGTGGGTGCAGCATTGCCGTGCAGAACAGCTGATCGTCCCTGATGCATGCTGCTGCCTCTTTTCTTCTGCGTCGTCGTCATTATTTACTATAAATTTGTATTACATGATTTTACATGTAGGTACAGTTACACCACGACTGTCACACCTACACCGTGTATTACATACATCAAGCTACACAACAATTAGTTGTTAACCCGCCACGTCCCTGAGACGTGAATTCACGTCCTCACATGATGTGCACTCATATCCCAGAGACGTAAATTAACGCAGCAACATTGCAAGGTCCCTAATTTGCACAATTTTCAATTTTCGCGAGTGATTTCGCGAGTGATTTTTGGCACGTATACACGGGACACCTTCCTCTATTCCTCTACAAGATGCCAAGCAGGGACAATGCCTTACACCGCATAACCTCTCCCCCCCCCTTGCACGCCATTATCTCGGCAATTCATCTGTTACCAGTGACCTGGCCAACAAAGACATTCAGGGCCAGAGTGATTCCCCAATCGATGACAATGTGGAGGACAAAGTTTACATAGCATTAGAGGAAGAAACAGTCAGAAATGATGATCAGGTAATGTGGGAAAAAAAGGTCATGAATGGTGATGAGTTAGTGAGTGAAACAATGCTTATAATGCCTATATTAGTGTTTGAAAACCAATATACTCTTGTACTACATATAAATTCATACCAAGTAAATAAATAAATACTGTTTATGAGTGGATAAAATAGTTACCCTCCCATAGAACTCGTTTTCTTTGGTGCCAGCCTGTTAGAAAACCCAGTCAGGTAAGGAGGTACTCGTACCTAGATTGAGTATTTTAAACCTCAGGTGAGCGATTTCTCTATGAATTTTCGATGTTTCTCACCAAAAGCGGATGTTTGAGCCGAAAAAAAAAAGGTCCAAAAATGTCGGGACTGGGGCATACCACTGCCCAGAAAACGTCGGAATGGAGCGGGTTAATGTAAATGTAGCGAACTTTTTGCTCAGTTTGACCTGAGTACAGGATTTTTCACCATCGTCATAGAGTTTTTTTCCTCAAGCTTGCTTCTATTAAAGTAAATACGAGGTTTTTTCACTCACTGGCGACTATGACTTTCTTCTGTAGCAGGATAGCACACTCACCACAGTGTGAATCTTGTGTGACTGAGTTAGGATTTATATGTATGTAAATTGAATTTTTTTTTTCCTGAGAAAAAAATGATTTTGATGGGGCGTAATGTCACGAGTTGGCGCGATTCTCTATCCAAATAAACTCGTGACATTGAACTTTGGTGGGAAACCGCAAATTCTAGTGAATTCCCATAAGTATCACTCAGTCAACCGCCAGTGCTTTCACCCGATCAGGAGCGTTTTCAGAACATTTTTCATTGTTTCATAAATGATCATCCTTGTGAGCAACAATGGCGCTTTCGCTGAGTGATTTATTATGGGAGTGTTTCGCTCACATTCTTTGTGTTAGTCGTTAGCAAGTGCGGCCCGCACTCGCCTCTCTCTCACAATTTGAATTCAGTCAGGATTAGAGCGGCGTGGGACTAGGTTTGTTGGCCCAGCTTGGAGCAGCGTGTGTACAGCAAGTTCCTGAATCCCCACCCAGCATGAATCGGCAAGAGGTTTAGCGTGTGAAGCATCTGTCCTACGCACCAACGCCCCAGTTTCCGCTTAGCCCACTTTTCTGACCAGTATTTTCTTTTAGTTTTTCCTAGGCTTAAGAGTTTAGCTTGTGAGTGAGTGAGTGAGTGTACTCTCTCCTTATTTTGAATTCATTTTGAAACATGTAAGGTAAATTTAACTCATTGTAATCAATAAATTAACAGTTCTTTTTCTTGAGCTTAATGTAATGTAAACTTGTGTTTCATTTCTCCACATTAAGCTTATTTCACTTATCGCTCCTAGTTTGCATAAACACTTTGCATTATTCATAACTGGTACTTAGGCCAGTCCTTTATATTAACTTAAATCCGTTGTGCAACTTGGAGTTAATGCACCAGCAAGAACCTGCTTATTGTTCATAACATTAGTTATTGATTGTCAGGGGTGGAGTCACTTTCTTGTGAGGCTAACAGTACTAACAAACAGCATTTGTGAGTAATTAGTCTCTGCTGTGTACTACTGAGAAAGTTTATAAATTCTCGTCCTTAGAGAATCGGCGAAGTAAGCCGGCATAAAGTATCAATCATTGCTTGATTTTCACAAGTCAATTCTTTGTCCCTGTTCTCAACCAACACATTTAAAGTATTATTGAATATTATTCTCTAGTATTGCATAATCACAAAACCCCGTGACACAATGATCTTGGCTCCACAAATAGGAGACTATGGAATTCATTGGGCATAAATGTAAATAACACAGGCTAAACCAACCCAGCTGATTCTACTCTGCAGATTTATGTGTTTGCAGATGCTCCCCACTTACTGAAGCTGGTTAGAAATAACTTTTTAGAGCATGGATTCACTTTTGATGGTGATTCCAAGCAAACTGTCACTAACAGCAGTGTTAGAGAAATCATCATCAGAAGTGGCCATGATCTAAAAACAGCACACCGTTTATCTCATAACCACGTAAATGTTCAAGGTGTCAGAAAAATGAATGTTAGACTTGCTGCTCAATTAATGTCGGAAACCACTGCTAAATTCATAATTTTTTTTGGAAAACAAGGACTCCTAGTAGCAAAGACTGGGATGAGACAAGCAAGTTCATAGAATTAGTTGATTCTTGGTTTGATACATTTAATTCTAGAGTACCTGTAGACAAAATGAAACCCAGAGCAGCGTTTGGCACTCACTTATCAGAACAAACTAATATCTTGCAGTCAATGATGAACAGAATGCAAAATATGAAAGTAGGAAAAAGTAACAGTTTGCTTCCTTTTCAAAGGGGAATACTTGTCTCATGCCAGTCTTTGCTGAAGCTGTATGAATCGTTGACCACAAAATTTGGATTAAAGTATATTAAAACATACAGATTAAATCAAGATGGTCTTGAACATTTTTTTGGTTATCTCAGACAAATGGGAGCCTCATATCAACATCCAAGTCCAGTTGAAGTAAAATTTAGACTCAGATCAATTATCTTCTTGATAAGAACTGTGAGTTGGTGGGGAGCAAATACAACACAGAATAAGAAACTAGTGAGGGCTCTTTGCCAGAAATGTCTTATTGTAAAAATGATGCTACTCACTCTGTTTCTAAAAATGATGCTGCTCACTCTGAACTCCCAGAAACTGAATCACTTGAGTCAGAACTTACGCTTTCAGCTATGCTTTTTTCTTCTGATCCAAATTTTGAAATTGAAAACAAGGAAAATTCTCTGCTATCATTCAGTGATGAAGAAGTAAGCTTAGAAGCTTGTATGGGGGCAGAGGGATTGAGATATGTTGGTGGTTTTATTGCCCACAAGTTTCCAAATTATGGCTTTCTTGAAACAAAAGTAACAGCAGAAAACAACACCTGGATAGGAAAAATTAGCAGGAAGGAGGGAAAACTGAAGACACCATCAAATGATTTTTATGAAAAGCTAAAGGTAATGGAGAAATTGTTTATTTGTTACCATGGCAAAAACAAAAAAAAATTAAAATCAGGAAAACATTCTATGAGTACATTAAGGAAAATAATAAGTAGACAAGTATGTTTGTCTGAAGAGGTTGTAAGATATTTTGTAAGGTGCAGAGTATTCTTTAGGATGAGAAATTTGAATAGAGATATTGCACATACCTCCAAGAAGGTACAAAATATAATGAAATAACTAATAACAAAAAAGGTGAATATAAAATGAAATAAATTGCTGTGTATTTGCCATCTGCATGTTATTTGCATCCTTGACCTACTTACAGTATGTATGATACAGTCAGAATGAAAATACATGACATAAAAGGCTCATCACAAAAGGTGGCATTAGTTATACAAAACAGAAAGGAAATTTTGCTGGGAACCAATACCACTTTGGTATCATCACTGACTTCCATTAGAGGGTTAGTTCACTGCTCTGCCTCTACATTACTAGGTCACAGACACTGTACTATCACTGTCACTCATTTCAGGTCCGGGTGTCGTGGCAGTCAGGTACAAGGGCGGTGGAGATGTCACAGCTCCTCTACTAACGGGGTTGGGTTCCGCCGTGGACCTCTATATCCAGGGGCCACGGGATCACGTGCAAGGGCGTCCGTTCTCGTCCAGGGCTGTGGGTGGAGAACGGTCCCGCACTCTCAGGGCTGGGGGCGGGAGTACGGCCCTCAGGGCTGGGGCCGAATAACTGCCTGAACCTTTCGTTCAGGCTCCTGATGGAGGACGAAGATCTCTGGTGTCAAGGTGTTGGGAGTTCCCGCCCGGAAGTCCTGGGGGCGGTCTGGAGTTCCCGAGGGCTTCGGTCCCCAGGGCTTGGCGGCGCTTTCAGGAAGGGGCTGCAGCACCGGTCTGCATCGGGGTCCGTCAGGTGGGTCTCCTCCAGATCTGGTTGTAGGGAGCAGAGGCTGGGGGAGACCAAGGGGCCTCTCCAATACTCCTCTAAGCCCGAGACTCCCTCTGGGTCGTGGGTCGGGGAACAGGCGTCAGCTTCAGACAGAGGAGCGTCTAATGTTTGAGTTGTTGCTGTGGTCTTACTAAAAACACATGATGTTAAATTTGTCTATCACTTCTCCATCTCTGTATATCTGACATTCCTTAAAGTTGATATATATGTTACAGCCTACATTCTCAGGTTTTTCTTTTTCTCTCTTCTCCACGTCTTTCAACCGTTTCCACTCTTCCCTCACGGCTGGATGTGTGTCCTTCTTCACAAAAATCCGCCTGAATGTCTCACCCGCCTCTTTCAGTTTCTTTGCGTTCTCAAGGACTGCAGTCCTCACGCAATGAAAGGGTGACTAAAATGGGTCGTCGCCGCCCTCCTATTTTACCCAGCCTCCTTGATGTCCTCACGCTCACAGATGACCCAATCGTCGACCACACCTTCTGGATCTTATTATCATCCGAAGTAGCGCCATCCAAACTTTCTTGTTCATCAGGAATGCCAAGCAGAACCAGATTACATTCTCTTGCCTTACGGTCTACATCCTCCAGAAAACGTTGCTGTTGTGCTATGATTTCCCTTTGCTTGCTAACTTGTTGCTGAAGGTCACGTATCTGCTTATTTATACCACTGTCAGGAGACAACAGCGCCTTCTTTAAATCAGCTACTTCACTAATCAGCTCAGCTATCCGAGTCATTACCTCCTCACTTGCCCGCTCACCATGCCTTGGTTGAGTAAGGATGCTTTGTATCAGGTCTTCTTTCCTTATTGCATTTAGCTGATGCTGTGACAACTTACGAAGTTCTGCTAACGGTCTTGCAGCCATAGTGTAAAGCACGTATGCAGATGGCAATTTATGGTGAAAGCCAGTGTGAGTGGGACCCCGTCCTTCCGAAAAATCTGCGTACGCTTCACAGGTAGCGTCTCCATTGCCAAGCAACCCAGTGACGTCCAGGAGTTCACAATGCGCATGCGCAGAAACTGGGATTTCGGGTCAGGTTGGAGTTGGCCAAAGATACCAGTTTTCCAGGACCAAAAACTACAAAGACCAACACCATTCTTTCAGCCAAACTTCACCAGCATGCACAGACAACTTTCATGCGCAGCACACCAACCAGTGAATGTGTCCAGGTCCATTAAACAACCAGAAACTGGCGATAAATACCAGCCCGTATCCAGCAGGTGTTTACAGTGCCGCCACACACACACAGGCCGTGTCCTGCCATGGGGCCTGGCTACTGGCCGTGGCCTTCTGGGGGCGTGGCTACCAGCCGTCGCCAAGGCCCGGCTACTGGCCATGGCCTGGGGGCATGAGCAGCTACCAGCAGACACAAAGGCACCTTCGGAGCAGCTACAGGCCGTCTCCTGATGAAGGTGGGAGCGGCTACAGGTTACCCTCAGAGCGGGTACAGGCCGTCTCCTTCACGAGGGTTGAGCGGCTACAGGCCGTCTCGAGAAGAGCACCTTGGGAGTGGCTACAGGACGTCTCCTAATGAAGGCGGGAGCGGCTATAGGCCGTCTCCTGATTCCCCTTAGAGCGGCTACAGGCCGTCTCGAGAAGAACATCTTCGGAGCGGCTACAGGCCATCTCCTGACGAAGATGGGAGTGACTACAGACCGTCTCCTGATTGCCCTCAGAGCTGCTACAGACTGTCTCCTTCTGGAGGGGTGAACGGCTACAGGCCGTCTTGAGGAAGACACCTTCAGAGCGGCTACAGGCCATCTCCTGATGAAGGCGGGAGCGGCTACAGGCCGTCTCCTGATGAAGGCGGGAGCGGCTACAGGCCGTCTCCTGATGAAGGCGGGAGCGGCTACAGGCCGTCTCCTGATGAAGGCGGGAGCGGCTACAGGCCGTCTCCTGATGAAGGCGGGAGCGGCTACAGGCCGTCTGAGGGAAGACACCTTCAGAGTGGCTACAGGCCGTCTCCTTATTGCCCTCAGAGTGGCTACAGGCCGTCTCCTTATTGCCCTCAGAGTGGCTACAGGCCGTCTCCTTCAGGAGGATTGGGCGGCTACAGGCCATTTCGAGAAGGACACCTTCAGAGTGGCTACAGGCCGTTTCCTTATTGAGGGGTGAGTGGCTACAGGCCGTCTCAAGAAAGACACCTTCGGAGTGGCTACAGTCTGTTTCCTTATTGCCCTCTGAGTGGCTACAGGCCGTCTCATTGCCCTCAGAACAGCTACAGGCCGTCTCCTTAGTGAGGGGTGAGCGGCTACAGCCGTCTCAGGGGTGCTGGCAAGAGCTGGAGAAACAGCTCCACCCCGAAGCTGCTTAGGGAAGGCTCACCCTGAAGGTAGTCTAGTATTCCTGGTATGGTGGCGGCGAGTGAGTTCCGGGTCATTGGGACGCACGGCCTGGGCGGATTTATGCCGTTATCACTCCGAGTCCCGCCACACTGTTGTTGCTCCTTTGTGGGCTCCTTGTGTGGATGTCTGGGTGCCTCTGGGGGCACTATATTGCATTTTAATAATAATAATAATAATAATAATAATAATCACACTCTCATGGGAGCCCTAATTTCAAGGGTTGGGCTCAGCTCCAAGAGTGAAAATAGCAGGACTTCAAGGAATATCTAATAATAATAATAATGATAATTATAATAGTAATAATAATAATAATAATAATAATTATTATTATTATTATTATTATCATTATTATTATTAATATTACGTATTCCTTGAAGTCCTGCTATTTTCATTCTTGGGACCGAGTCCAACCCTTGAACTCCGATGAGGGTGTGATAGTTCACTTGATGGATAACGCCTTTCTCAATATATGAGCAGTTCCTAGGAGGACGATCTTCTGCAACTCTTCCATCTTGATGTTTCCGGGGATTTTGCTGGTATATTTCTCCATCCCCTTCTTTATCAGGCCAAGAGGTTCTATGACCACTGGTACTGTTGTGGTTCTCATGCGCCACATCCTTTCAATTTCTATCTCCAGCCCTTTGCATTTGGAGAGTTTTTCAATTGTTTTTAGGGAGGTGTTACTTTCGCTGGGGTCAGACATATCGATGAGCACACACGTTCTTTCCTTTCTGTCTTTCACAGCTATGTCGGGCCTGATGGCTTTGATTTCTTTATCTGTCTGGTTGGTATGTCTCATAGTTTAGTAGCTTCTTCTTTTTCTGTAACACATGATGGTTCATGTTCATAGTATTTGTCTTTGACTTCGATGTTACAGTGCTTACAGATTGCCCAGTGGATGTATGCTGCTGCTTTGTTGTGCCCTTGTATGTATTCTGTTTTTAAACGGGAGCCCAAACAAACTGGAAAAAAATGCCACCTCTCGCCAGATAACTTAATGTAAAGTACAAAAGTGGGGTCAACTTGAATTACTCTCTGTTATACAATTTTTGTGTTACTTTACTGAAAATAGGATATTTATTGATTTATCTACATGTAATAGCCTGATGGAGGGAAAAAGGGTTCTTAATCAAAATACTGTATAATAGAAACGAAAGGTTGCTTCCATCTCAGTTTAGGGACAGCCTGCATGCAAGTATTATGTTGCCTGAGTATTGATCACTGTCATGTGTTTAAGTGGTGAATGTACATTTGTAAAGAAAAATGGTAAAGGGGTAAAATGAAATTGTATCTTACATAACAAATGAAGGAAATATTGTAATTAAACAATCGAAGATCGTATGAACTCACTGAACTCATATGGAGGCGCTTTCTCATTGGTAGGGTGGCGTAGTTTGTGTGCCTGCCGCCAGGGGCCCAGGGCAGCGCTGATGATGTGTATACACCACACCTGTCACTCGCACCTTTTGAAATCAGCCGATAAATTAAGAAAGTATAGGATAAATTAAGAAAGTATAGTACCGTGGTCGACAGTGCAGCTAAAATATATGTGGAAAATAGATTGTAGCAGAAGTGAGATTTTTTCTCAAAGCAAGAGGAATACCATGCCTTTAAAAATTCGGGTCGCTGATCTCGGCCATGTACGATTTTGGCCGTACAATTCTTACTATTATTAAGTGTATCATGGGTAGAATCATGTCAGGATTTGCCAAATGAAAGATTACGATCTTTGGAAACTGTGTGATAAATGTTTCCAACAACTGAGATTCATGACACTTGATAAAAATGTGCTGAACGCAAAAACACACAAGCTTTAATGGCTTTTAGTAAACTCTATGGAGAACTTTTCAGAGTAAATCTCGTTTAGAGCATCAGTAAAATATCTAAGATGGAAATAATACTTGTACAATGCTTTACGCATGAGTAATAATCCTGATAGGATTTTTTTTTTTTTTTTTTAAGGAAGGTACACAGAGTGGGTAGTGGCCCCACGCAATTTAGTGATCCGGCGAACATTGGCAACTTTCATGAGTTCGTGGGGGGGCTCTAAGCCGGAGATTAGGTGGTCTATTGTCTCTGTGTTTTTTGCATATCCTGCACACCAGTTTGGTGCCATCTTTCAAGATATTGTTCCGGTAATAATTAGTTTAGATGCACTGTTGTTGAGCTGCGATGATAAACCCTTCCGTTTCCGACTGTAGGCCTGCTGTTTTTAGCCATCGGTTTGTTTGGTCTTGGTCCACATCTCTGTCACTGACTCTTTTTCGGGTACTGCCCGTGTAGAGGTTTTAGTTCTCATTTGCTCCTTAATTGTTCTAGTGCTTGGTGTTTAGTTTTCAGCTTTATTCTTCGAGCGTAGCTGGTGGCTTGCACATTTTCCATGATTTGGATCTCTGATGTATTGAGCTCTCTTCTGAATTTGACAGCTTCATGGTGTTCTGATATTGTTTTCTTTGCTCGTTCATGGTCTCTCGCAGTCATAAGAAGACTGTCCTCTTTGGTCTTATAATAATAATAATAATAATTATTATTATTATTATTATTATTATTACTGAAAATAAAAATAATCAAAATCACAATAATAGTAATCCCTATCACAAAGGTTATTTTCAATCCCTAATAGAACAGAGGTCCCTGTCAGTCTGACTGAGCACGTAAGGAGACACTGCCTATAACGAAGGAAAACAGGCGCTTACGTACAAAAGGAAGTGACCTCTGTAGGATGAAGCAGTTTTATTTTAGTCAACCTACCACCCTGTGGCAGGGGGGACACAATCTGGCCGCACTATGGGGTGGTACTACTACTCTGCGGCAAGGTTGTGTTAGGAAGAATACTGCCACCGTATTCCCTGCGTGTCGTAAAAGGCGACTAAAAGGGGCAGGGTGAGCGAACTAGGGACCCCTTCCTCTGTTTTTTTAGTTCCTAAAAAGAGGCAGGCCAGAGAAAGGGATGGGGGATGGAGTTATCCCCGTACCCTGAAGATTGGGTCTATGAATGTGCGTGGATGTAGTACAATTGAGGCTAAAAGGGAGGAGATTGGAAGAATGTTTGTGAGAAGAAAGTTGGATGTGTTAGCTTTGAGTGAAACGAAGATGAAAGGGAAGGGTGAGTCTATGTTTGGAAGTGTGACTGGAAGATTGTCAGGTGTTGATAGAGGAAGGGCGAGAGAAGGTGTGACCTTGTTAGTGAGTCCGGAAGTACAGCAGTGTGTGATTGAATGGAAGGAGGTGTCATCGAGACTGACGTGGGTGAAAGCGAAATTTGAACGGGAGTTGTGGGTGTTTGTGAGTGCATATGGGCCTGGTAGTGAAAGGGATGAAGGAGAGACAGAGTCTTTCTGGAATGATGTTGATGAGTGTCTGCAGAGTTTTGGAGCGAATGTGAATGTGGTAATGATGGGAGATCTGAATGCTAGAGTGGGAAATGTAGCAGTTGAAGGCGTAGTTGGTATGCATGGTGTGCCTGGAAGAAATGAAAATGGGGAACGAATGATAAGGATGTGTGTTGAGCAAGAGATGGTGACTGGAAATACGCTGTTTGAGAAGAAAGATATTTATAAGTATATATGGGTGAGACAGGAGGGTGGAAGGGTTGTTGAAAGAGCTTTGATGGACTATGTGGTTGTGTCTAGGAATGTAATAGGTGGAGGGAAAGTTAAGAGTAGGTATGAGATGGGTGAGAGCTAGGAGGGTTAGGTGAGGCAGGGAGGTTTTGAAAGTGAGTGAGTTGGATAAAAGAGAGAAAATGATAGAGTATCAGGAGAAATTGAAAGATGACTGGAACGCAGTGAAAGATCAGGAAAATGGCAGTGTGGAGGAGAAATGGTAGCTGTTTAAGAGTGCTGTGGTGGGGCATGCAAAAGAGGTGTGTGGTGTGAGACGTGTGGGTGGTGGTGTAAGAAAAGGAAGTGAATGGTGGTGCGAGGAAGTAAGTATGGCTGTGGCAGAGAAGAGACGTTCATATGAAGTGTGGCTGCAGAGGAAGGATGAGGTGTCATATGAGAGGTATAAAGAAAGGAGGAATAGGGCAAGAAGAGCTGTGCGTGATGCTAAAGTGGCAGCAGATGAGAGGTGGGGTAGGCGGCTGACTGAGAATTTTCAACAGAATAAGAAAATGTTTTGGAAGGAGGTGAAAAGGGTGCGAAAGGGAGAGTCGGGGAAGGAAGAGCAAATAAAAGCAGAGGATGGAAGGATGTTAATTGAGACTGATGCAATAAGGAAGAGATGGGCAGAGTATTTTGAAAGATTGTTAAATGTAGAGGAGGAAAGGGTGGCTGAGATTGTAGGAGATGGAAGGGTGCAAGGAATAAATGTGTTGGGAGAGTTGAATGATTCTTTGATCACGAACGAGGAAGTGGAGAAGGCAATAAAGGAGATGAAAACAGGGAAAGCTGCAGGTATGGACGGGTGTGCTGTTGGATGCCTGAAGAGTGGTGGAGTGACTATTGTTGACTGGTTAGTAAGATTGTTGAATGTGTGCTTTGTGAAAGGTATGGTGCCAATTGACTGGGCAAGTGCTTGTGTGGTCCCGTTGTATAAAAGCAAGGGTGGTAAGTATGAATGTACTAGCTTTAGGGGTATAAGTCTGTTGAGTGTTGTAGGTAAGGTGTATGGTAGAGTGTTAATTATGAGAGTTAGAGAAGGTACAGAGGGAGTAATTGGTGATGAGCAGTGTGGCTTTAGGAGAGGGAGGGGATGCATGGATCAGGTGTTTGCTGTGAGACAAGTGTGTGAAAAGTATTTAGCGAAAGGCAAGGATGTGTTTTGGGCATTCATGGATTTAGAGAAAGCGTATGACAGAATTGATAGGGAGGCTTTGTGAACTGTTTTAAGATTGTATTTACTTGATGGTAGGTTACTAAAAGGTGTGAAAAGTTCTTATCTAAATAGTAGAGCGTGTGTAAGAGTGGGAAATGCTGTGAGTGATTGCTTTCCCGTGAGAATGGGGCTTCGACAGGGATGTGTGATGTCGCCTTGGTTATTTAATATTTATATGGATGGTGTTGTAAGAGACGTGAATGCAAGTGTTTTAGGTGGAGGTCTGAGTCTGGTCAATGTCGATGGTGGAGAGTGGAATCTTAAGCAGCTGCTGTTAGCAGATGATACTGCACTGGTGGCTGATTCAGAGGAGAGATTGAGACAGTTGGTAGAGGAGTTTGGAATTGTGTGTGAAAGGAGGAAATTGAAAGTAAATGAGAATAAGAGTAAAGTGATGAAGTGTGCGAGGTTGGTAGATGGTAGGGGGACGAATTGTGAGTGGCTTGAGAAGGTGGAGTGTTTTAAATATTTAGGGTCGCATGTTGCTATGGATGGAAGAATAGATGCAGAAGTAAAGTTTAGAATAAATGAAGTAGGAAAGGTGCTGGGGGGAATGAAAAAAGTGTTTAGATGTCGTTCGCTTAGAATGGATGTAAAGAGAAGGCTGTATGAGGGTGTTGTGGTACCGACTGCATTATATGGGGCCGAAACATCGAATATGGGTGTAGCAGAGAGGAAGAGTTTGAATGTAATGGAGATGAGGTGTCTGAGGAGTATGTGTGGAGTGACGCATATGGATCGAGTGCGAAATGATGAAGTGCGAAGGAGAACTGGAGTTGTTCGGGAGATGGCTGGTAGAGTTGAGCAGAGGGTGTTGCGATGGTTTGGGCATATGGAGACAATGGATAATGAGCGATTGGTGAAAAAGATAACTAGATCTGATGTGAGAGGGGTAAAGCTGAGAGGGAGATCACGAATAGGATGGATGGACAGTGTGAAGAGAGCGCTGGATGTGAGAGGGATGTCTGTTGAGCAAGGAAGAGTGGCTGTGCGTGACAGAAATAAATGGAGAGAAATTGTGAATGAATAAATGATGACGCAGCCCTGAGGGGATATTCTCCCGCATTTGATCTGATTAGCTAGTCAGGTCAGGTGCGAGTAAGGGGATGGGTCTATTATGATGCGGCAGGGGTATACCAGCTCTGCTGTTGGGCCCTGCTGCGGATGTCACTGATTGCACTGGGCAGTTGACCCATGTGTGGTGTGGTGCGGTGAGGATCTGTCCCTTCTACCCTTTGGGGCTAAGATGCAATTGACTGTGTTCAGATGGATGAGTAAATGAGGAGTGTGTCGTCCTGTCTCGGCTACCTCCCTTTCCATGGGGGAAGCAGCCTAGGTAAATAGATAGATAGACTGTTATTATGGAGGGAAGAAAAATTACATCTTTTTCATCCACTCGATATATTTCTCCTAAACAGATTATAATCATCCGGTGGTGACCAAAAAGAAATATGCTACATCTCAGTGCAACAGCTGAAATTACATAACCCTTCTACAATGCAAAATATAATCATAATGAGGTAGACAAAATGAACCAAAAGGGGAGGCCAGGTTAATGGTGCTAATGTTACGAGATGTTCCGGCCACCACCATCACATCAGCTTTTTCACACATCCGGCTTAGACGTGAGGGACGCTGGGTGCGAAGGAGGGAAAAGTGTGTTGACCTGGCGGTGGGAAAATGTGTGAATTATTGGACGGCATCACTAGCCTCAGGGAAATATTCTCGCCTTGTCTTCACCTCACGCCATGGACACGTAAATGCTAATTTTAGTACGTTTTCATGTAACATTTTTGTGTCTATTTTGATCTTATTAATTTCCTATTATTATTTCTTATTATTTATAATAATAATAATAATAATAATAATAATAATAATAATTATTATTATTATTATTAATTATTATTATTTTTATTACTATTATTATTATTGTTATTATTATTATTGTTATGTGTCGGGGCTCACCATCCACTCACTCGATGTAGTGCTGCTCTCGTGTGTCTGCCTTTTCCTCTCCTCCATTCTTCTTTCCTTCCAGCCTCTTCTGCCTTTCTTTCCTTCATTATTTCCTTGTCCTTCTGCCTACGGGTGACTTTACACTCCCTCTTCTGTCTTTCAATCTTTCCTGTTCTTTCTGCTTTTGGGTGACTCAGAACTGAGTGACAAGCCAAATGGTTTCAGGTACATAAGGAAAACATTTACTACGCTGGGTGGTAACCATATAATCAAATTTTGGCGCCTGGTGGTTTGGTGGGTAATTATTGCACTCCAATCGGATTGAGCCGGTGAAGGTTTATATCCAAGAGGTGATTGGGGTTGATTGCTCATGTAATGCCACTCAGGGATGAGTGAGGCTGGTCACTCATCTTAAATGTCTGGACCAACTGCCTAGCCCTGGGCTCCTACGCTCCTCATGGGGCAATGTAGGATTGGACGATGGATGGATGGATGGATTATTATTATTATTATTATTATTATTATTATTGCTATTATTTTTATTATTATTATTATTATTGTTAAAAATTATTATTATTATTATTATTATTATTATTTTTATTTTTAATTATTATTATTATTATTTCCAGTGGTCGGTGGGGATGCTCACCATCCACTCACTCGATGTAAGCTGCTACTTAGGGTGTCTGCCCTTTCCTCTATTCCGTCCTTCCTCTTTGTCTTTCTTTCCTTCATTCTTTCATCTTCCTTCTGTCTTCGGGTGACTTTGTACTTCCTCTTCTGTCTTTCTTTCCTTCTTTCATTCCTATTCCTTCTGCCTATGGGTGACTCTACACTGAGTGAAAAGCCAAGTGGCTTCCTGTACACCAGGAAATCATTTACTACGCTGGGTGGTAACTTTATCAAATTATGGCTCCTGGTGGTTGAGTGGGTAATTTAGGTGCTCCAATTGGATTGAGCCTGTGTAGGTTTATACTGGTCACGTAATGCCACTCAGGGATGAGTGAGGCTGGAATCTCTCATCTTAAATGTCAGGAACAACTTGCCTAGCCCCGGGTTCCTACTCTTCTCATGGGGCGACATAGGACTGGATGATGGATGGGTGGATGGATGGATTATTATTTCTTATTATATTGTCTTATTACTTCTTTATATATTCTAGACTAATAGCCGTAACATGAATTTTATGTACGGTATCTATTGTGCGCGGCCGTGTGTGTGTGTGTGTGTGTGTGTGTGTGTGTGTGTGTGTGTGTGAGTAGGAGAGAGAGAGAGAGAGGGAGAGAGATGAGTATTTTATCTATAGCTCTAAAGCTCCAAATTAATGAAGACTACAACTAGTCTTATATTTTGTTAGTGGAACATCTCATTGGGTTTTTATATTGGCTTTGATAAGTGAAAAATAATGATCGCACCTGCCTATACTTTCTTAGTTTACGTATTGAACAGACCATTGCTTCCCATGTTCGTGAGAATAGGGGTAACACGTGCTGGTAAACTAGAACAAGGTGTGCGAGTAGTAGGTCAGACGGAAATAGAAACAAAAGAGGAACACAATACAATGGTTAACTTCATGGAAAGGAGACAGTAAGAATAGTGAAGGCTGGAAGGGAGAGGAGGCTTTTTCGTATGAGGGCGATTGGCTTAGCGGAGCTGAGGAGTAAAGGTTTTAAAAAGACCATGGATGAATTGGATAAAAATTAAAACGAAACACAGCTGGGAATATAGTGCCATGTGGAGTCACATGGTGAGGAAGTCAAGGAGCGCTGTCGTGTGGATGTGGATGTGATAGGAAGCGTTAGGAGAAACACACTGAGGTGGTTTGGCCATGTGGAGAGGATGGAGAGCAAGAGACTGACGAGGAGTGTGTATGTGAGCGAGGTGGAAGGGGTTAGTGGGAGGGGTAGGCCAAGGATGAGATGGAGGGATGGAGTGGAGAGGTTTATGGAAGAGGGGTGTGTGAGCTGGGAGCAGAGCAGTGAAATGGCGGGGGACAGGGCGACATGGAGGCGATGTGTTTGTGGCCACCCCTTACGGGATTAAGGCGTCTGGCGATAGATGAATAGATGGAAAAAAATGTTAGGTAACGCTTAAAAAAATCAGCAAAGGGTGTCGGTGTGGGACATTTTCAACAGTTAAGGGGGAGAATCGTAAATTAGAAGCCGTGAGTTTGGAGACCCTGGAATGACAGGGATACGATTAGTACCCTCCCTCGCAAAATCCCCCTTGCAGTACCTTTGGATTTTATAGGCTAAAAATGAAAATGGCGTAACAATGGATAAAAGGTGCCTGACAATAACTATGTTACATACAACGATGTGGAAGGAGTAACCACAAACAAATGCCTTAACTGAAAAGCACTCACAGAGCGCATACCTAAGTTGGTGAAATTTACTGATGTAATTTTTTTTTCCTACAGGATGAATAATTTTTCGGTCTCACATAGTCAGTTATTTCTTCGGTATAGTTTGCTTTTTTCCTGTTTCACGATCTCAGAGGGTACATGGTCTCACCAGTGCTTATATAATAATTAACATTTTTTTAAAATCCGGGTCCAGATCCACCTCATAATCTAATAATCTCTTTCTTGACCTACTGCTCATCTATAAACTAGATTTCATTGAAATCCGGTTTCAGCTTTTTCAGATATCTTGTTTACTTAAGGTGCAAGCAACAAGCCCGGGGTGAATAAAGGATCCAAATGCTTTGCACTTTTAATTGTAGTTATTTAGTGATGATCATTTAACATAGCTTAGATTATAGATTTTAGATTCAAACAGTTATATATGTGGTATGGAAAAATGTCTTGTTTTACGTGAGGTAAACTGCATGGCGGATTGTGGCAATTCTCACTATACAAGGTGCAGGTTAGGATTATCCATCTCCGTCCGTCTGGTGTCTTTTATTCTTGCTACATTCACACCATTGCACCAAGTTTCTATAGTTTCTCTTACATAACAACATGTGGGCACAGTTTTTCCCACTCCACACCTCGTTTAGAGGTGTATATATATATATATATATATATATATATATATATATATATATATATATATATATATATATATATATGTAAAGAAGAAAACATAAGATGACTGATGACGGAAGAGGAAAGGACAAGGTATAAAGTTAGAAATGAATAGGAAATACAGAAAAGCCGCTAGGAAAAAAAAAAATTGATGTACAGGGATAACACGTGATAAGAAAACTTGAACTTAAAAACAGTATGTCAGTAAACGAACAGGAGGGAAGGAAGGAAGAATAATGGATGGAAGAAAGGCTGGAAGGACTTAAGGAAGATAGGTAGGAACAGATATGAACTGGTTAAAGTATAACAAAGGTAACAAAGAAGCAATAACGGAAGATAGAAAATATACTGAAAAAACGAAGAGGGGAGAATAAATAAGGATATTGAAATTGGGGCGTGAAAAATGGGAAGAGAGAAAACACGAGAGATGAATGCCAGATGAGAATAAGGAACAAGAAAAAAAGTAGGAAGAATAAAGAAAAACGCGAGCACAATTATTTGCAAACAAAGGAACAAAAGGATGAATGAAAGAAACTGGAGAAAAGAACGGCGATGAAAGGAAAAGACGAAATATAAAAACTGACGTGAAAAACCAGTACGGCCAGGAAGTCAGAGAGAGAGAGAGAGAGAGAGAGAGATAACAGACAAAGATTGAGTGCATCATCGAAGTTCCGGGTACCATCAGTCCAAAAATTCCTAGTTTCAGGCACTTTTAATGAGTAACTTTACATGTCTTTAATGTGTACAGAAGTGTTTTGAAGAATAAGTTCATTTTTCTTCCCATAGTTTAACAGTGCTACGAAAAATATTGTATTTCTTATTTTAATGACACGGATGCTTAGGTTATAATATTAATTGCTCAACATAAACTCTAAAGGAATAATTTAATATAATTACTCAAATACGCTAGAGCTCCATGAAGTAGATTACAGTACTTTGTGCACTACTTTTACATCATCTTTCGTAAGGTTGTCCACACTAGGGCAATGTATTTACCACAGCAATGGTAGCAAAACATTTGTGATTTTTTCACATATAGCTAACTTCAGCCGACCAGAAAAGTTATTACTGGTAACGAGTAAAACCCACTTTTCTAATCATTGTGGTTAATCAGTGTTCATTTTTTGTAGGTTTGATACTACAATAGATGAAGAAGAAGAAAAAAAAAACTTCTACATAATCTCTGCAGTTGATGAATTCTATACCCGGTTGTAAATTAGACCACCATTGATAAGAGAATGAATTCCTATTTCTTTTATTCTCAAGTTATGGTAATTTGTGTCCTATGTTGCTGGCAAGATTAATACTGAAAAACCTTAAACGAAACTATATTTTTCTGCACCAGTTACTTTTTATTAAAGGTATTTAGCGAGTATGATGTCTAGGTTCAGTAAGAGACCATTTTAATCTCTTTTTGGTGCGGTAGTCAATTATGTAATTTTCTTTTTAAAAACATGGTCTTAGATACGAATATAAGATTTGACTCCGTAATTCTGAGGATGTTTATTTCTAATGTAACATTTTTATTTACAAGCGACTCTCCTTAACTTGAGGGAGTTGTGGAACTGGATGGTATGGACAAAGCCTCCTTTAAGCGCTTTACAACTACACAGTACTGCATTTCACCAATTCTATCATCATACCAGTGATGTCGTCAGCACCTGTAGCATTGATTAAGGTCCTCTTTACTGGATAAGTCTTTTTGTATTGCCTTTATATTGGTTCACAAGGTAAGAAACAGAGGTTCACCTAGTGCAGAGGATTTACATCAACATTACAGGCGTTGACGGCGTCGCCGATGGTGCCAAACTTGTTGAAATGGGGCATAGTGGAGTCTGATATGGGAAAGAATATAATTATAATGACACATCCAACTGAGACAAATAATTATAAGAGCCCCGGCTTCCCCAGTGACTGAAGTGCTTTTCGGACTTTGATAACACTGTTTTTAGCTTATTCTTCCCATCTACAGACTACGGTAGGTAGTTGTGAGGAGTTATATTAAGTTAGAGGGGTTCGGTGTACCCTTCCTAACTCCATTACTATCAAAGGTTTTTACTAACTTGGATAAATTCGTTTTGAGGTAGCGTGAGTATATAACACACACACACACACACACACACACACACACACACACACACACACACACACACACACACACACACACATACACACACATACAATCAACATAGCAGTGGCGGGGTTGAGAGAACAACTGCTTAGCCCTTTCATCCCGTAGGTCTTGATTTGTTTATTGTTTTGTTTTTTGCTGAGAAAAATCGTCCATAGTAAGTGAGCAAAAATTCCTTAGATTGGGAGAAGAAGAAGAAGAAGAAGGAGGAGGAGGAGGAGGAGGAGGATTTTTTTTAATGCGAGGAAGAAGGAACCAAAGGCCATGATGCCGCAATAAGAGTTCGCTCCAAGAGAAAAACAAAATACAAGAGAGAGCCAAATTCGAGATCCATTACATAGGATTACATAGGAAAGCAAACAGCAAGAGACTTTATGGTCCTTTCGAGGCTGCTTGTTACAGAGAAAACTATGACTACAAGATCTAACTCTACATGCTGAAGGATAAGGGTAGTAAAGCAAGAAGGCTCCCCCCCCATCCCCAAACCCTCCAGGAAAAAGTGAGAAAAACCACAATGCAGCATGGAAAAACTGACATGGAAATTTCATAGGAAATACTGGAAAAGAAAAGTCACATTCTATAATACTTTGTCTATATACTATCCGATTGAGTAACCTGAAAGAGAAAGTAATCCATCCATCCATCCATCATCCAATCCTACATTGCCCCATGAGGAGCATAGGAGCCCGGGGCTAAGCAGTTGGTCCCGACATTTAAGATGAGAGTGACCAGCCTCACTCATCCCTGGGTGGCATTACATGAGCAATCAACCCCAACCATCCCTTGGATATAAACCTTCACCGGCTCAATCCGATTGGAGCGCAATAATTACTCATTAAAGCACCAGGCGCCAAAATTTGGTTATATGGTTACCACCCAGCATAGTAAATGGTTTCCTGGTGTACAGGAAACCATTTGGCTTGTCACTCAGTGTAAAGTAACCCACAGGCAGAAGGAAGAGGAAAGAATGAAGGAAAGAAAGACTGAAGAGGGAGTGTAAAGTTACCCGTAGGCAGAAAGACAAGGAAAGAATGAAGTAAAGGAAGCCAAAAGAGGATGGAAGGAAAGAAGGATGGAGGAGAGGATAGGGCAAACACCCGACAGCAGCACTACATCCAGTGAGTGGTAATCAAATAAACTAAGAATTACGGCTTGACATTATAAACCGGTACATTGAGTTTTTGAGAAGTCTGTGGACATAATGTGGAAACTACATACTACACAGTGTGGATGTTTAGGGGTGGTGCAGCAGCCTTGCCTGGCTCTTTTAAGGTAGGCAGCAGTCAATCACGCCCTAGCTCTGTTCACTCCACTGAGACAAGGAACTCTCCCATGTGGGACAAGTACACAAATTTCATCCTGAAGCAGTGACCCCTGGTACATTTAAAAAATCCCGATGGTGGTCACTTGACTAACAGGAACCCTCAGTGATCCACAGCCCATCACAGGTCGAAAGAGTAGTGACCGTTAACTCAGGGTTATCTGTTTGCAGATCCTAATCTGTGCTTATATTGCTTTCTTTGCATTGGGGAGATTGAAAAATATATAAGACAGGTGTCTTAGATAAAAGGGGACTGCACAATGCACAGTGTGGATGTGCAATGCACAGAGTGGATGTTTATGGATGGTGCAGCAGCCTTGCCGGGCGCTTTTTAGGTACGTAGCAGTCAATCAGGCCGTAGCTCCGTTCACTCCACTGAGACAAGGAACTCTCCCATATGGGACAAGTACACAAGTTTCATCCTGAAGCAGTGACCCCTGGTACATAAAAAAAATCCCGATGGTGGTCACTTGACTAACAGGGACCCTTAGTGATCCACAGCCCATCACAGGTCGAAAGTAAGAGTAGTGACCGTTAACTCAGGGCTATCTGTGCAGATCCTAATCTGAGCTTACTGTATATTACCTCATTTGCATTGAGTAAATTGAAAAATGTATAATGACGTGACGTGATGATATGTTAAGTTTACGGGGTGTCCTGTAGACACGAGGAGGAGGAGGAGGAGGAGGAGGAGGAGGAGGAGGAATACAAAGGAAAGCAAACAGCAATAGACCTTATGTTCATTTCCAGGCTGCTTGTTACAGTGTAGACTATGACTACGAGATCTAATTCTACATGCTGAAGGATAAGGATAGTAAAGCAAGATGACTTCCCCCGCCTCCAAACTCTCCAGTTGAAACTAGCAGGGAAAAGCGACAAGGACCTCCATGCAGCATGGAAATAAACTGGCATGGAAATTTCACAGGAAAGTCTGAAAAGGAAAAGTTACATTCTGTGATACTTTATCTATAAGCTACCAGTTTGAATAACCTAAAAGAAAAAGGAATAAAATAAAATGAACAATCATACAAATAAACAAAAAATGATGATGATGATGATGATGATGATGATAAGAAGAAGAGTAAGAAGAAGAAGACTTAGGACTGATACTTATTGGTTGGACAAAGTTAAGACCAATTATTAAGTTTTATCAAGGCACATTCCTTTACAACACGATACACAACACTTATTTTTACTCCCAAATCCCACATGGTACTGCTGGGTGAAGAGTGACGTGCTGGAAATAAACTTTGACCAAGAGTACTACCGGCACGGGAATCACACTCTGGTTCTGCTAGTTCGGGGCTGGATGAGCTAACCATTCCACCATCGGGTACCCCATTGTGTAAGGGTTATATTGTTTTTTACCCTCTGCCTGAATAACTTTTGCTAAGTGAAATTCTGTCTGCAGCTAGTAAGGTTAAAATTACTCAAGTTACACTGCGGTATTTTTTTTCTTTTCTTTTCTTTTTTTTTTTTTAATAGATAATCAATGGAGGAAGGAAAAACAAAGGGGAAAAATAAATCCATGTGCCTAAAGGCATCCTCCATTCATAAAATATTTATAACAACTGGACTTGAACTGAAGTGGATCAGATGTTTGTGGGAAACAACTCCCAGGAAGCGAATTCCAGAGAGTAGTAGTTCTTGGGATAAATGAATTTTGATAAGCAGATATTCTGCATTGCAGGGGAGAGAGTGTGAATTCATGGGCACTCCCAGCTGCCCGTGTATTTCAGGAGAAAATGTGAAGGGGAGGAACAATTGAAGCCAGTTCTTCTGAACACTTACGGTAAAAATATCTATAAAATAATGCTAAAGAAGCAACATCTCTACGTACTGATAACGGAGGAAGGTCTTGCGTGATGGCAGGGTCATTGATTAATCTAATGGCTTTATTCTGAATTTTGTCCAACTGCCTCAGTGCAACCGCTCCACATCCACTCCACAACGGTGAACAGTATTCGATCTGAGAACGCACATGACTTTTGTATATTGTGGCCATCTGCTCGTCAGTGAAGAACTCACGAACTTTGTACATAAGTCCCAATTTTTTGGAAGCATTTTTAGCAAGGGATTTAATATAAGCTGTCCAGCTTAGGTTGAGGTTTAGAGTAACACCTAGGATATCAGTTGTGGTGGATATGGGAATATTGACATCATTAAAAATTATGTGAGAGTCTGAGGGATTCTTTCTGTTGGAGAAATTAATGTATATAGTTTTCTGAGCATTAAATGAGACCAGATTTGTTTGTCTCCATTGATTAATTTTAGAAAGGTCCTGGTTCAGAGAAATAGCTGTGTTTATTTGGGAATTTATAATATCAAATTGTGTAAAGGAGGTACTAAATGTGAAAGAACTATGAAGGGTCGAGTCATCAACATAAGAGTGTATTGGGTTGTGTGTGACAGATAGGAGGTTATTTATATGAATGAGAAAGAGGGTTGGCGCCAAAACTGATCCCTGAGGTACGCCAGCATTCATGGAATGAAACTGAGAATAAATACCATCTACCATGACCCGTATTTTTCTATTATGAAGGTAAGAAGAAATAAGAGGAACCAGTGATGCAAGGCCATAGTGTGACATCTTAGACAATAAGGCCCGGTGCCATACTCTGTCAAATGCTTTTGATATATCTAGTGCTACTGTGTGTGTTTCACCGTGTTGGTCTATTGTTTTGTTAATCTGATGGTCAAAAAAAGACAACAGAGAGCCAAGTTCAAGATCTGTTCATTTCGAGAATGTAAATGCGCCGAAATAATTCGTCTGTAGTTAACAAAAATGAACTACACTTTTGTTAAATCCCAGTGCATTAATCGTATCCCTGTCCTTCTGAGTCAAAGCGGTGACACACACACACACACACACACACACACACACACACACACACACACACACACACACATGTTGAAGATGTTTAAGCGCTTCACAACATTAACCCATTTTTATTGTACCCAAGCTAGTTTTACATTATACCATACAGTTCTGAATACACTTTTCGAGCATGAGGAGTTACATAATTCCAGTCTTCATTCATTCCCTTGGTAATAAGGCCTCTCCAAAGCCGTATATATATATATGTCCGACGACAACAAGAATATACACATGCTCTCCTACATCAAAGTGAGATACCATTAACCTCCGTACTACCCATTGCTTTATTGTGTTTTGATCTGGCCACACAGGACACAAATCTAATGGGATTAATGAAGTCTTCGTCTAGCCCTTCCTTATCAATGGGTCACTCCCGAGTTGAATGAAATATTTTAATGGCGTGTTGGGACCTAAAGAAGTGCGACTATATATATATATATATATATATATATATATATATATATATATATATATATATATATATATATATATATATATATATATATATATATATATATATATACCTAGGCTGCTTCCCCAAAGGAAAGGGAGATAACCGAGACAGGACGACACACTTCTCATTACTCATCCATTCAAACACATTCATTCGCATCTTAGCCCCAAAGGGGAGAAGGAACAGATCCTCACCACAGCACACCACACAAGGGTCAACTGCACAGTGCAATCAGTGACATCCGCAGCAGGGCCCGACAGCAGAGCTGGTTTACCCCTGCCACAACATAATAGACCCATCCCCTTACCCTCATCTGATCTGACTAGCTGATCAAACCAAATACGGGAGATTATCCCCTCAGGGCTGCGTCATCATTTATTCGTTCACAATTTCTCTCCTTTTATTTCTGTCATGCACAGCCACTCTTCCTTGCTCAACAGATATCCCTTTCGCATCCAGTGATCTCTTCACACTGCCCATCCATCCTATTTGTGGTCTCCCTCTCAGCCTTACACCTCTCACATCAGATCTAGTTACCTTTTTCACCAATCGCTCATTATCCATTCTCTCCATATGCCCAAACCATCGCAACACCCTCTGCTCAACTCTACCAGCCATCTCCTGAACAACTCCAGTTCTCCTTCACACTTCATCATTTCGCACTCGATCCATACGCGTCACTCCACACATACTCCTCAGACACCTCATCTCCATTACATTCAAACCTTTCCTCTCTGCTACACCCTTATTCCATGTTTCAGCCCCATATAACGCAGTCGGTACCACAACACCCTCATACAGCCTTCTCTTTACATCCATTCTAAGTGAACGACATCTAAACACTTTTTTCACTCCTCCCAGCACCTTACCTACTTCATTCATTCTTAACTTCACTTCTGCATCTATTCTTCCATCCACAGCAACATGTGACCCTAAATATTTAAAACACTCTACTTCCTCAAGCAACTCACCATTCAAAACTATATTCATCCCCCTGCCATCCTCGTACACTTCATCACTTTAATCTTATTCTCATTTACTTTCAATTTCCTCCTTTCACACACCCTTCCAAACTCCTCTACCAACTGTCTCAATCTCTCCTCTGAATCAGCCACCAGAGCAGTACCATCTCCAAACAGCAGCTGCTTCAGATTCCACTCTTCACCATCAACATTCACCAGACTCAGACCTCCACCTAAAACTCTTTCATTCATCTCCCTTATAACACCATCCATATAATTATTAAACAACCAAGGCGACATCACACATCCCTGTCGCAGCCCCACTCTCACTGGAAACCAATCACTCACAGCATTATTCACTCTTACACACGCTGTACTTTTTACATAAAAACTTTTCACCCCTTTCAGTAACCTACCATCAAGTCCATACAATCTTAAAACAGTCCACAAAACCTCCCTATCAGTTCTATGGTACGCTTTCTCTAAATCCATGAATGCCCAAAACACATCCTTGCCTTTCGCTAAATACTTTTCACACACTTGTCTCACAGCGAACACTTGATCCACGCATCCCCTCCCTCTCCTAAAGCCACACTGCTCATCACCAATCACTCCCTCTGTACCCTCTCTAACTCTCATAATTAACACTCTACCATACACCTTACCTACAATACTCAACAGACTTATACCCCTAAAGCTAGAACATTCATACTTATCACCCTTGCCTTTATACAACGGGACCACACAAGCACTTGCCCACTCAATTGGCACCATATCTTTCACAAAGCACACATTCAACAATCTTACTAACCAGTCAACAATAGTCACTCCACCACCCTTCAGGCATTGCACAGCACACCCATCCATACCTGCAGCTTTCCCTGTTTTCATCTCCATTACTGCCTTCTCCACTTCCACCTTCGTGATCAAAGAATCATTCAACTCTCCCAACACATTTATTCCTTGCACCCTTCTATCCGCCACAATCTCAGCTACCCTTTCCTCCTTTACATTTAACAATCTTTCAAAATACTCTGCCCATCTCTTCCTTACTGCATTATATATATATATATATATATATATATATATATATATATATATATATATATATATATTTATTGTAATCGCCTGCACTCTTTGAGGGGGAAACGGGGTAATGAAACCCGTCCAGCTGGACTCGACTATTTATTCGGTCATACCTGGAATTGCAATTTTACTATCTCAGTATGTTATAATGGCATCACTCGTCATTGTTATAACACTGGGTCATACACATAATTACAATTTACCAAAGTTTACCTCGTATACACATATTCTCGTCCTTACTTTCCTACATTTATAATTGGATTATGTTGTGGCATCAACCACGTGCAGATCAATAAGCATTCATAAAGTAAGCTAGGGCAACTCACTTGTGGCGGGTCCAGTTCTCGTCTTACAGTATCAGTGTGTGGGTAGAGGTGTGAAGCACACAACACTAGTCCCTCACGGGCGTAATATTCTCACAGCAGTAACACTTTCACGCGATGGACGTGGAGTCGCACATCGTTTGAACTTCCCCTTTTTGGAGTCTCCGTCTAGTAAATCCAAGGATCGACGTCACTTCGTCCCTCACTCGTCCCTGACTACCCACACACTGCCCCCACACTCGCCCATAGCGTCTATTCTAAGGCCTGGTGTTCGTTATAGCTAGGCTAATGGATGTTATGCTGACGCGACCGTACATACATAAATTATAAACACCGTGTCAGCATCCTTGTGCTTCTCTCTCTCTCTCTCTCTCTCTCTCTCTCTCTCTCTCTCCTTCTGTCTCTCACTCTCTCTCTCTCTCTCTTTCTCTCTCTCTCTCTCTTTACCGCGTTAGATGCGGTTTATATATATATATATATATATATATATATATATATATATATATATATATATATATATATATATATATATATATGAGATGGTCTTTATGTGAATATTGAAAACAGAATATGGGAAATCTTCACGAGCAACTCCCTAGTACTGTGGTACTGGTGAAAATCACCGCCTGTAAAATTTTTGTGCACATTTGTCAATGAATGCTGGTGCTACAGCGGCCCTAAAGTTCCTCCCTATCTAGGAGAATGGGACCAAATTGGTGACTGCCTCTCACTGATTCGCAAAAGGACGTGGGAAGGGTGGGAAAGCGACAGGGAATGGGGAGAGAAGACCCGGTGGCACCTGGGCGTGTGGGGATTGGGCGAGGGGGTAGGGAGCTGGGTCGTTAGTAATGAGTCATTCTCCCTTTGACTGGTTTAGCAAACGGCTGTTTTGTGCTTTACAAAGGTAAATAACAATAGTCTTTCATCCATGGAATCTTTCCAGGATGTAAGTCAATCTCGAAGTTTGACTGGAATGGCTACAGCTGGTGAACAGCCTTCTTCCAAGAAGTATGGAGTATGATGCCGACAACAAACATAAGGAAGAGCATATGTATTATACCGATAATGAATGCAAAAATTAAGCAACTATATAAAGTAATATAAAACTTAGGAAGAAAGGCCTTATGTGTGTGAAATTACAAACCGGTACAGAAAAAAAAATACACTGTCCGACGGTAAAATCATTGCTGATAGAAATACCTGAAAAGAAAACTTCTGTATTATTTTATTACAACATACTTAAACCTCCTCATCATTTTCACCCTCTATTAAGTGAGAAGAATTGTCACATTCAAAACCATTGCATGCACAAGTGTATATACAGGCCAACCCACTCTGGGTGCACACACACTCTTTCTGAGAGTTGCAATCAGCATCTGTGCAAAACATGTGAGTCAGATCTCTGACTTCTGCTGGAGCTGTGTCTCTAAGGCAAAACACAGGTTCAAGGCTTTGACTGTCATCACTGAGTTTCCAGCCATTGCCAACAGGGTTGCAGAGGACTGGCTTTGGAGTGTGACTCTGACACCAGACAGATATGTGGTATCTTGCCCTTAGGACATGCTGTCTGAATGGATGTTCGGTTGGTGGAAGATGGGCTGCTGAGTTATCAGCTGTAGATGCTACCATATACTTTAACAGGCTTAACTGATCCAAATTGTCCATGGCACCATCAATGAGGATCCCAACATTGGTATTAAGGCCCCTATTAATATAGGTGTTCTCCTCTTGCTGATCCATTGCAGCTGAAGTAAGGAATCCCCGAACCTCATCGTAGGAAATGCTGTAAACAAGTGCAATCAGATTTTCATGAAGCTGCCTACTGCCAAATACATGGTGAACATACAGACCAAGGCCAAGGGTAATTAGTGTTCGTACATGTTTATTCTTAGCAATAATATTGTGGCATAGGGCTGCTGGTTGAATATCATCCTTATAAGCATCAGGAGAGTTCGATTTCTTTGCCTCTTGATATGATTTTTCATTAGTAAGACAGGAAATGAAATCAGAGCAAATTAGGTAGGTACAAAATCCGCACAGTGTTCTACATTTATATGAGTACTTGACTCTTAACTGTGGTAATATTCCTTGATATTTTTCTCAGAATTCCTGCTGCTGCATGAAGAAGCTCGTGTTCATCCACTTCAGAAGTTTGAGAAGATAAATTCTCCAGGTCATCTTGACTTTGCATAGTACCTTGCAGCTGACAGTCTTTCTTTAGGGCATCTCCAACTGTAACTAGCTGGAACAAACATCAGATTGACCTCTGAGTTCAACAAACACCAAGTAATCTGTGATTTTTTTCTCTTTTAGTTTCTAGGTAAAAACTACCTTATCTATTTTATATTGAGAAAGTTTTTCCAAATAGTCAGTTTTGATCTGTGTTAGTGTGGTAACACTCTTCTGAAGTGAAAGGACCGTTTTCTTAGTCTGCAGCACAATGTCATCGAAGGCATCGAGAGTCATCTGATAATCTTTTTGCCACACTTACATTTCGCTTAGATATATAGGCAGCATAACAAGGCCGGTGATATTTTGCATCAGATGCAAAGAGATAGAGATAAAAAATCATTCTTTTCTGCACTACAAGGTCACCTTGGGACAGGGCTGGATTTAAAACTTTCTTTCTCGTTCCATCCCCAGTACCGGTTGTTATCTGGGTTAGTTTTTCCCCTCGCTTGGAGACTTTGCTACATATGAAACACTCTTGTCTAATATTAAAGGAATCTGCTGTATCCAGACGCATGGTTCCACTGCCAAATAGTCCAGAAGAATGTGTGGTAACAGACTCTTTTGTGGTTGTTTCCCCAGATCTCTCAACATGTTTCAAGTTGCATTTGCTGGTGTAGGATGCCCAACATGATTTGCGGTATGATATATGAGCCATTCCATAGAGGATATCTTCTTTGTAGGGCAAGAGGTTGTCATGTACAGTGTCTTTTCGTATCCCAAGTGCATTGAAAAATGTTTTCAGTCCTTCAGCTGTGGGATTCCAAAATTTTCTTTTGGTCCTCAAGTTTTTTCATGCACAGGAACATGTCCCTAAATCAGGAAGTCCTGACCTTGCTCGTTCAGGCTGGGGTTCAGTGTCCATGATAATTAGTTGTCACTGCTGCAATAGAAGAAGAAAAGTAGACTTTTATTATCTTACTTATACCCAACTGAGTTTTCAGACATTCACCTGGGTCACTCTATATTTTGTATTATCAGTGAAGTCTCCTCACAAATTGAATCCCTTAAGTCTATTTCTGACTCACGCTCAGTACAACTTATGATCTCGGGAAGGGTAAGGATGCCATTGAGCAGTCCGCAACACTGACATTACTTCAAAATAATGTTTCTCATATATAGAAACTATCCCAGACTCAACAAGTTTGATCAAATTCATTCTTTCATGGGCCTTAAGCAGTTAATGCACCTGTCTTCAAAATAATAAAATTTTGTTCCTTGGTAAACAGCAAGAACAACATGAACACAAACTTGCCTGTGAGAAAAGTAACTTCTGTCTCTAATGGTGGCAAAATGATACATACATTACTGTGGAAGTTTTAGCACATGCATCACTGTTTTTTACACGGAGATACGTGTACCGTATACCTTGTCTGAGATTAACACAGTACATAAGTTTGAAATAATGCACAGTTACGCACTTTTTGCTACCAGGCGTAAATTTGGTGTCAAAATGATCAACTGTGACTCCTCTTTAAGGTAATATATGTATCGTAGACTTCTAGCCTTTGTGGTTTATTGTAGGTAATGTAAAACCATTGTAAATACATATTTTTGTTTTTTTTTAGTTAGCTGACTGTTGATTGATATGTCTATCTATCTATCTATCTATTGCCAGACGCCTCAATCCCGTTTGGGGTGGCCACAAACAAATCGCCTCCAAGTCGCCCTGTCCCCCGCCATTTCACTGCCCTGCTCCCAACTCACACCCCCCTCTCTCATATACCTCTCCACCCCATCCCTCCATCTCATCCTCGGTCTCCCCCTCCCTCTTCCACCCTCCACCTTACTCATATACACTCTCTTCGTCAGTCTTTCACCCTCCATCCTCTCCACATGGCCAAACCACCTCAGTGTGTTCCTCACAACGCTTCCTATCACATCCACATCCACACCACAACGCTCCTTTATATCCTCATTCGTCAGCCTGTCTCTCCACGTGACTCCACAGGCTCCTCTTAAATAACTCATTTCCACTGCTCTCACTCTTGACTTGTGCCCTTCCAACAATGTCCAAGCTTCACTTCCGCATGTTAGAGTTGGTATCACAATACTGTCATGTAGTAACTTTTTTACTTCCATGCTCACTTCCCTGTTTCTTATCACTGCTTTCAATGAACCAGCAACCTTTCTTCCCTGCTGTACCCTTTCAAGCACTTCACCCTCCAAACCTCCATCCTTACTCATCACACTACCCAAATACTTAAACGTACTCACATTTTCCAATTCCTCACCATCCAACCTCGCTGTACATTCACTGACTTCACCTCTCTCAAAGACCATCACTTTACTCTTCCCTACATTCACCTTTAGGTTCCGTTTCTTACACACTCTCCCAAACTCATCCACCAAGCCTTGCAGCTCCCCTTCGTCTTCACTCAACAACACAGTATCATCTGCAAACAACAGTACAGGGAGTTTCCAAACACTATCCTCTCTCACCAGGGCCACTCCAACATCCACTACCCTACCTTGTACCTCTTTTATTACCCCATCCATGTACAGATTGAACAACCATGGAGACATGACACATCCCTGTTTCAAACCAACTTTCAAAGAGAAAAATTCACTTAGTTCACCATCCACACGCACTGCAGCCTTCGCACCATCGTACATACTCTTCACAGCATTCAACAACTTCCCATCTACTCCATATATTCTTAACACTTTCCACAATCCTTGTCTATCCACCCTGTCATATGCTTTCTCCAAATCCATGAAAGCCGCATACAACTTCTTTCCCTTCTCTAGAAACTTTTCCACTAAAGATCTAAGAATGAATATCTGATCTACACAACCTCTTCCCTTCCTAAAGCCTCCCTGTTCTTCTCCAACTAATTTCTCTGTTCTTTCTCTAACTCTGTCTATAAGTATCCTACCATACACTTTTCCTATTATACTAAGAAGACAAATGCCCCTATGATTACCACACACTTCTTTTTCCCCTTTTCCTTTGTACAAGGGAATAATTATACCTGACTTCCAATCCTCCGGGACTCTACCTTCCTCCCAGGCCAACCTGCACATCTTCCACATCCATTCTACTACTATCTCTCCCCCATGCTTCAGCATTTCACCACACACTCCATCAATTCCTGGGGCTTTCCCCGATTTAACTTTCTTCATTGCTTCCACAACTTCTATCCTACTGATTTCTTCCTGTCTTCTCACCTCCCTAGTTCTCCCAGCCATTCCCCATTGATATGTAAAAAAGGAAATATACAAATTGAACTTTGTACTAAAAAAAAACAACCATTTTGCTTTAATTTGCTATAAACATAATGTTTCCATCATTAATATTAACAGAGATATTGCACATCAAAAGAATTTTTAGTTTTTGCAAGTTTTTCTGTAGGCTGCCATGGAAATGAGCTCATTACTGTATGATAAATACATTTGCTGCAACCACAACTATCCTTTTCTGATAGAGAGGATGTTCTGTACCTCCTTATGAAGAAATAGGTTGGGGTTTGTTATACCTCCGGTTGGGGTAACTCCTAATATATGGGCCCTTTCTGAAATTGGCCGCTACCCTACATGTTTGTCGGGAGTTTAGTTAAGAGTTTGTAAATAACTGATGATAAGCTAATGGGTCGATAGTTAGCTAAGACCTTTTGAGTTGCCTTTTTTTTTGGGGGGGGGTAAAACAAAATAACTATTGAATTACACCACGTTTGGGGAATTTTCTTTTGTTTTATACATTGAATAAATTAGTGGGCGAACCTGTTTTGTATTTCTCTTGCACCCAACAGTAAATCTGCTACAATTCCATCACCTCCTGGGGCCTTCCTTCTTTTCATACTTTGAAGAGATATATTTACTTGTCTGGTGTTACCTCAGGTATTTCACCTGTGTCCACTGAAAAGTTTGCTATTGGTACTATTGTCTTTGATGCATACTGTTCATTGTAAAAATCATGTCTCTTCATCATCCTATCTCCGCATTTTTCATGACTTCATTTTTGTCTTTAAGTGATAAAATATGTTGTTTTCCTAGTACCATTTTACTTTGAACCTGTGTCAAACTTTCACCTTTTCTGATGGTGTCTGATCTAATCCACGTTTCGTTTTCTTTTTTCTCCTCTGTGTCTCTTGTTGTTAAGCTTATTTAATTCCGTTCTGTCTTTTTCATCTTTTTCATTTTCGTCTCCATTCCTCTTATCATGAGTTCGAGTGTCTTTTCTGAATATTGGTTGCCTTTGGTTGTATTGGTGTTCCCTACAACCTCTGCTGATTCTCTTAGCACTTCTGTTAATTTATGATTCAGCTTATCAGTGTCACATTCAGCATAACTTAAAGCCTGTAATCTGATCATTATTTCTAATTGAATGACTGCTTTGTCCTTGTTGACTTTTATTAGGCATATCTTTTTATTTTTACTCGTCTTCTTTCTTTCACTTCTTTAATAGAATCTGACTGTGCAACCCACGATTCTACCTGACTGCTTCGTAGTCTGCTCTGGGAATACCCACAGCAGAGTGACCTGTTTCAGTTTTTTGGGTGTGTGATTACAATAGAGTGACAGTCCTTTGTCTAGGTGAGCAATCTAGCTGATTGTTTGGTCTCTGAGTGTAGTTTGTGCTGTGAAGATACGATTTGTTTAACGTCTATGGGTTTTGTTTGTAGGTGTGTGTTTGATTACCAGTCTTAGCTTTTAAAGATGGTATTAAGAGACCCAATTTATTTTTGTGTGATCTCTGTGACTGAATGTCGAGTGATTCAGACCGCGATCTGCACCACTTTAAGGGAAAACACTTTTTGTATCCTCGGCGTGCACATCTCTGTCCTAGATATGCAGTTACTACCGCCTTGTCTCGCCAGAGGACCATACGAGGCACCCTCAGAAAACCAAAGGAATTTGTGTTTTCTGTATTTATTGTTTTCTTTCTCAGAACTAATTATAGTATCAATGAATTAAGACAGTGATTTTTACTATACTATTGATCCATTATTTTACTATATAACTGTAAACGATAAATTCGTGAAACAAGTAATTACACCAGAGTTTGTTTACAGCTTCGATGCCAGGCAAGACTTGTTGTTGTTGCCCAACACCTTTTTTTTTTTATAATTAAATTTCTACAGCAAAATGTCTCTCATTTCTTTAAATGTAAAATTATATTCTCATATGCTGTGAATTTTCAGGTGAAAATATATGTTTGTGTATTGTACGACTACGTAGTGACTTCATTGTTGTAATATTGCAGATTATAGTGTAATTTTATTTCTTCATTCCACGTAACGGTTAGCTTTCCATTCTCCGTAACATGTTATTCATGAATCTTCTGTAGGTACATTACTAACCAATAAGGTAGCTATTCCTGTATAGTTTTAACAGAAACAAAACCCTGACCAACACACGTTGACCTGACCGCTCCTTTCTTTGCAGGATATGCAAACTACGTCAAAACCTGGAACATAAGCTGACTGACGCTACAAACAAAATTAACAGCCTGACCCGAAAAGTTGATGTGCTGGCGGAGTTGTTCATTGTGTGTAACATCGGACACACTGTGGAGGACATGCCACTGCTTGGCCAACCACTATCCAGGGTGACCATCGTCCTCCTGCTGCAGTTACTTCTCCCCCCAATATGCAGCATGAGTTCCAGCCAGTGCCGAATGGTGCAAGGTTTGCGAGAAAAGGAAGCACCATTCCGGTAACAACATACAATAAATTTCAGTCCTTGCAGAAGTCGAGGAAGAGTCCCATGAGGCATGGGTTGTGGGGAACTCCATCATCCATGGTCAGCTGATGGAAATTTGTGGCAGGACACCCTCTAAACGAAAGTGTTTTTGTATTTCAGGTACAGGAATAGACAACGCAACAGAGGCTATGGATGATGATTTTGAGAACGTGGAAAATAGTAGCTTTGTTATTATTCATGCAGGTACTGATGATGTCGTGCAAAACTCGATCAGAGGAGCTGATGAAGAAGTACAGGAAGATGATCTGATGGTAGAAGGATAAAACTAATGACATTATAATTTCAGGCATACTCCCAACGATTGATGCTGAGAATGCCTTTTTCAGTGAAATGTTTAGTATAAATAACAGGGTCAAGCCACTTTGCATGAAGGAAGGTGATGGGTTCATCATCACATGGAACCAGTTTTATGAGCAGCGAACATTATTTGTGAATGATGGACTACACTTGAATGGTCTTGTTGCAACAGATGGCCTGCCAAAAATTCCAAACCCAAATGGCAGAACTCTGATATTAAACATTATCTGGTGGCAAACAGTGTTGCATATAAAAATTACAACATGACAGAGAATCATAGTGATGAAAAATATGATGCTCTTCGATGGAAACCCACTAAATTATTTAAATGCAGTAAGATAAATAATGAGGCACATATTGCCAGTATCAGTGAATCAAATCCCAAAGAATTTTCCGGTAACATATGAACACAAAAAGATAATAACTTCAACAATCGGGCCCTTAATCACAGATAACGGAGAGCACACTGATGATGAAAGTAAGATGGCGAAAATTCTTAATACTTTCTTTGTGTCAGTATTTACAATAGAAAATATACATCCCATTCCTGCAGTTTCTTCAGTTCTTATAGGAAAGGGCAACATAATCAATGATATTACAGCTAATGATCATGATGTACTAATTAGCAGATTAAAAGAGAATATAACATCAGTACCGGACAAAATATCACCATGTGTATTAAAGGAACTACATAATGAAATATTTAATCCTTATCTGAGCTTTGTGACACCACAAATGTGCAGTAAGGTGCCACACAAAAGGAAGCTACCAAATGTAACCCCAGAATTCAAGAAGAGCAACAGAGCACAACCAGAAAAGTGCTGTCTAATTAGTTTAACATCAATGGCTTGCAAGTTGCTTGAAACTATAATCAGAGACAAGTTTGTGAAACACCTACAAACAAACAGTCTCATCCGAGATTCGCATCATCGTTGTCAGAATAGTCGAATTGACGAATCTGTCAGGCTTTGTCAATGATATACTGAACATATATGACATGACAAAATCTGTTGACATTGTCTTCCTCGATTTTCAAAAGTCTTTTGACAAAGTTCAACATAAAAGACTCCTTCAGAAGCTAAAGGCACATGGTTTCAATGGTAGCGTGCTCAGGTAGGTAGAAGATTGGCTCACCGGATGACAGCAGAGAGTTGTAATAAATGGAAAAAAGTCATACTGGATAAATGTTACAAATGGAATGTCACAGGGTTCAGTGTTAGGTCCTTTTCTTTTCTTTTCTTTTTTAACATAAATGATACTGATGATACTTGTGGTAGGTGGGGGCGCTCAACGTCCACTCAGTCGATGTAGTGCTGCTTTGGGTGTTTAGCCTTTCCTCTCTGCCTTTCTACCTCTCCTTTCTTTCCTTCATTCTTTCCTCTTCCTTCTGCCTACAGGTGACTTTACGTTCCCTCTTCTGTCTGTCTTTCCTTCATTCTTTTCCCCTTCCTTCTGCCTATAGGTGACTCTATACTGAGTGACAAATCAAATGGTTTCCTGTACACCAGGAAACCATTGACTAAGCTGGGTGGTAACCATATAACCAAATGATGGTGCCTGGTGGTTTAATGATAATTAAGGCGCTCCAATTGGATTGAGTCAGTGCAGGTTTATATACAAAGGGTGGTTGGGGTTTATTGATCAAGTAATGCCACTCAGGAATGAGTGAGGCTGGTCACTCTCATCTTAAATGTCAGGACCAACTTGCCTAGCCCCTGGCTCCTACGCTCCTCATGGAGCAACATAGGATTGGATGATGGATGGATACCGATGAATGATTATGTTGTAAGATTTCTAAATTTGCTGACGATACTAAAGTAGATAGCAGAGCAGTTACAGCGCTGAAGAGGCAGGGAATTCGGAGAGATCTTGATCAACTGCTTAACTGGGCCCAAACATGACAAATGGATTTCATTATTAATAAATGTAAAGTGCTAATCATAGGTAGCAAAAATGTAAGAGCTAGTTGTAACATGAATAATGTCCAATTTGATAGGGTAAGCCATGAAAAAGGAGTTATGACAACAAATTATTTGAATCCAAGCAAACAGTGTACAGAAGCTGTAAAAAAGCCAGTAAATTGATTGGATTCATAGGTAGAGCATCTAAATATAAATCCGATATCATCCTCTATCTATCTATCTATCTATTCCCAGATGCCATAATCCCGTAAGGGGTGGTCATTTGACTTTGAGTTATATGTTTTATGGGGAGGAGCACTAACCCACCGCCAACCCACTTGTTGACATGTAGGGAGCACGTATGGTTTGGCTATATGGTTACCATCCAGCGTTGTAAATGGTTTCTTGGCTTACAGGAAACCATTTGGCTTGTCACTCAATGTAAAGCCACCAGTAAAGGAAGGAACAGCGATAAGAAGTGACAGGAAAGATGGGAGAAATAGGAAGAAAGGAGGGCAGGCACAGAAAAAGAATGATAAAGGCTAAGGAAGAAGTAGGCAGCACTACATCATTTTGTATAATTCCTTAGTACACCCACACTTGGAGTATTGCATTCAATTGTGGTCACCGTATTATAAAATGAAAATGGAGAAACTTGAAAGAGTAAAGTGGAGGATGACAAAGATGATACCACGATTGAGAAATAAATCATTCGATGAACGATTAGAAGCCATAACTAAACGAAGATCACGGGGAGATTTAATTCAAGTATTCAATAATTCAAAGGACATTATAATAAGGCAATTGATAAATATTTCACAGTTGATCATTCAACCTATATTATAGAGATAATGGGCATAAAACTATTGGCAAACTATTTCAGTCACATGAAGTTAAGCTTTTTTATTTAAGAGTTGTAAATATATGAAAAATTGCCCTTAACCCGCCATGTGCCAGCTATTTTTAGCCCTATGGATCACCCTAGTGCCGGCCATTTTTCGACCTTTTTCCTTTTGGCTAAAATGATAGATTTTGATGAGGAAACAATGAATTTCGCCATTAAAATGCTCACCGAGGTTCGGAAATTGGTTTTATTGAGTCCTGCGTATTCGTGTACAGGTATAGCCGCTCTCTCATGCTCACCACGTACGTGAGAGAAAGTCGTTTTCTATGTTAGGTATACTCAGGTATTTATGCTGGGAAGGCATAGCAATGTTCAGTACACTTTTCTGATTATTACTTCAGCATCTATCACAATTTGCATGTCTTTCTCACTTTGAATGCATGATCTTACACTTAACTGAAGATAGGTACAACCTGACTTCGGTACGTACAGTCCTGGCACTTACAAGAAGGCATTTACAACTTGACTTCACTATATAGTCCTTACACTTACAAGAAAAAATTTACGACTTACACTTACGTGAAAATATCTATAAAATGCCTTCACTGTGTATAGCACTAGGTGAGGCACACAGGCAGAGTGATGCAGAGCGAGCATGAAGGGGGGAGCGAGTGAGTATATGGCCTTGACAGCCCAGGGGATGGTAGAGGAACAGTTACCATAAGTGCCTGCCAATCATTACCCGCGAATCTTGAAAAATGCAGTCACAGTGAACTTTTTTATTTCAAACCATTTTATAACGGCACTGGCACTGGCTGCGGAATTATGTCAGACCGTTTTAAAACGGCACTGGCACACGGCGGGATAAATGAAGTAAACTGTTATTCTGTACTAACCTTTAAAAGAGAATGGATTTAGTATCTGTCATCTGACCTTAGCTAAGTATGTCCACTAATGAATAACACATTTCTGTGGTGAATGTTCATTTTTCTTCTTCAGAGCCTGGAAGATACAACTGCTGAACAACATCGATAAATACTGCTTACTTATTGTGACTCTACATTTCAGGTACTGTAAATAGTGTAAAATAAAATTTCCTTTCCCTCTTCCCTATAAAATTTCGACGACCTTTTTTTTTTTTTTTTTTAATGCTGCATGGTGGTACTCCTCACTATTTCTTGCAGGCTGTGGCTGGAGGGTTTCATGAGTTGGGGAGGGGAGCCTTACTGCTTTTCTATCCTTGTACGTAAGTGGTAGAATAGTTTTGTTATTTACATCCTTCCCTATAACGAACTGCATCAAAAGGACCAACATATATGTTGCTCTTTGCCTTCCTTTGTACTTCCTTCTTTTGGTCACTTCATGTATTTACTTCGTTGATAACTGTGAAATTTACGAATCTGTTATTATCTGCTATAATGAAGTCGATTTCACTCCTTGTTTCTCCATTAGAACTTCTCTAGGTCCATTTTCTCCCTCTTTCTTTGTGATGGAATGTGTTCATTATTCTTATGTTTTATACACACACACACACTTGGATATATACTGTATATATCCACTCACTTAGTGCAGAGGTGCCATATGATCTCTACACTGGGCGACAAGCCAAATGGTTTCCTGTATCCAGAAAACCATTTACTACAGTGGGTGGTAACCATATAACCAGGGATTCTTGCAGGGTTAAGTGTCCCCCAGATTCCTGTATCCAAAATCACTTAAGCATGGCAGTCGTTTCAGAGAGCCTCGGAGGGCCCAATACCTGCCCAGGTCCTCAACCAAATGGGCAGACTCACGTGGCCATGTGGAATGTGAGAGGTGTGAATGCAGAAAGCAAGAGAGTGGAAGTGGTGAATGCGTTTAAGAGTGCGAGATATGCCGTGATGGCATTGTGTGAAGCGAAGATGAAAGGGTGCGAAATGGAGGAGTGGGAGGATGTGAAATGTGTAAGATCGGGAATGACTGGGCGAGGAAGATGCAAAGAAGGAGTTGCTTTGTTGATGAATGAGGTGTGGCAGAGTGGAATGAGAGACTACAAATGTGTCAGTTCGAGGTGTTTGTATGTCAAGTTCAAGTTTGAGAAGGTGAAAGTGGCAGTAATTGTAGCGTATGCACCATGTGAGGACAGAAGATAGAGAGAGAAAGACAGGTTTTGGGATGAGCTGGATGAAGTAGTGGGAGAAATGCCCAGGAGCTATAAAGTGATTGTGATGGGGGATATGAACTGAAGAGTAGGCACTGGTCCTGAGGATGATATAATGGGTTGCTAAGGAGTACCAGGAGAAAATGATAATGGGAAAAGACTGAAGGATATGTGTCAGGAGAGGAGGTTGTGCATTTTTAACTCGTATTTCAAACACACAGATGCACATAAATATCCATGGTATAGAGAGAATAGGGATTGTGTTGAAAGAAGCCCGATTGATTACGTGCTCGTCGAGAGGTCAATGATGGGAATGGTTGCTGATACGAGGGCTGTGAGAGGACGATGTGGAGGTCTGTCTGATCATATGATTGTGGTATGCAAGATCAAGCTGAGAGGAGTGAGGTGGATCAGGAGAGAGAGGAGCAGTCAGGGAGAAAGACTGAAAGTTGAGAAGCTGAAGATCAAAGAAATGGCGGATGAATACAGGACCAAAATAGATGACGTGTTAGAACTACTGAATTGGAATGAAATGGATCTGGACAGACTGTGGAATGCATAAAGGGATTGCTTAGTTAGGAATGATAAAGCGGTGTGTGGTGTGGTAAGAGTAACAACAAAGAAGAAAGGTACGGCATGGTGGGATGAGGAGGTAAAGAGAGCGGTGGAGGAAAAGAGAAAGAAGTGGCTAAAGTGGTTATAGGATAGGGGTTCAGTTGAAAAAAGAACTGAATATGTTGAGAGCAAGAAGCACGTAAAGAGACTAGTGGAGAGGAAAAAGAAGGAGATAAATGAGGATCTAGGAAGAAAAATGAATGCGAACTACTCTGAAAGTAGAAAGTTATTCTGGAAAGAGGTGTGGAAATGTAGAAGTGAAAGCAGTGTCATAAATGACTTTGTGTCATAAAATACTTTGTGGTTCTTTGTGCTTGAGTTGTAGTTGAGTTATATATATATATTTTAGACTTGTGGTCGAGCGGCTTTTATATCTTGTAGTAGCTTCCCCATTTGTCATGTAGTGACAAGAGAGGTAAAGAATAGTATGGGACTATTTTTATTTGTCTTGGAAATATTAACAAGTCTCTCACACGGAACGAAGTATAAGTCACGGGTAGCTACCTCCCTGTCTCGCTATCTGTCTCTCTCTCTCAAATTGCCAAGCCCTTCTCCCGTGACCTGTCTCTAGGATCGCTTGTCCCCTTCTCGACCTCTCTGTTCTATAGCTAACCTCCGTCTGAGCTCTCTTTCCTAAATTCTGGTGTAGCAGGGGTGTGTCACGTGCGTTCCTCGTGGATGGACTAGGTCTTTGTTCACGAGAGGACTGCTGACAGCTAATTGCATCATCTCCTTACTGGCCGCTGTCGTCAGCTTTTCTCAGTGTAACTTGCAGACACAATACCTTCTCATCATCTGACTCCCTGCTTCTATCTGTCTCTCTATCTATCTATTCATCTATCTATTTATTATGATTTGCAATTATAATATGGAGTCCTACCACAGCAGAAAGAAATGGGATGGTGTGAAGGATGTAGGTGGTAGATTATTAACCCATGGAGATGAAGTAAGGACCAGATGGAAAGAATATTTTGAAAGCCTGATGAATGGGGATAGAGAGAGCAGAGCAGCTGACATGATTGGTTTTGGGGGTGTGCAGAGAAGGAATGCAGTGCCAGGAGACGTGACACTCGCACAGGTGAAGAGTGCTGTGAAGCAGCTGAAAAATGGGAAAGCAGCTGGGGCTGATGAGGTGTATGCCGAGATGCTTAAATGTAGTGCAGAGAATGGAATGAAGTGCTTGTTGGAGATATGTAAGAAGGCATTGATGAGTGAAACTGTGCCTGTAGTGTGGAAAAAGGCTGTGATTGTACTCCTGCACAAAAATAAAGGTGAACGAAGTGAGTGCAAGAATTATCGTGGCATAAGCTTACTGAGTGTGGTAGGGAAGGTATATGGAAGAATTATTATAGACAAAGTAAGAGAGATATCAGAAGTCCCAGTGAGTGATGAACGGGGTGGCTTTAGGAGTGGCAGAAGATGTGTGGACCAAATATTTGCAGTGAGACAGATAGTAGAGAAGGCTTGTGAGAAGGACCATAAGGTGTTTATAGCATTCATGGATCTGGAAAAAGCATATTTCAAAGTGGACAGAGAAGGATTGTGAAAAGTTTTGCGCATGTACGATGTAGAGGGTAAGCTGCTAGGTGCTGTCAAGAGTTTTTATGATGGTAGGGAAGCATTTGTCAGGGTTAATTGGCATCTAAGTGAATGGTTCACGATCAGTGTGGGCGTGCGACAAGGTTGTGTGATGCCCCCATGGTTGTTCAATGTTTATATGGATGGGGTGATAGAGAGAAGTGAAATCACGAGTAATGGAGAGAGGGATGGCATTGGTAATGAATGGTGATGGATGGAATATCTCAAATTTCTTGTATGTTGATGATGCAGTACTGCCTTCAAGTACCGGACAAGAACTTTTTAGGCTAGTGCAGAGTTTTGGTGATGTCTGTAAGCGTTGTTCCTTGAGAGTAAATGTAGAAAAGAGTAAAGTGATGGTTATTGAGAGAGAAGGTGACTCCCAGTGCAATGTAACTGTGAATGGAGAGAGACTGGAATTGGTGAGAGAGTTCAAATACCTGGGTACAGTGATAGAAAAGAGAGGAAAATGTGGAAAAGAAGTGGAAAGTAGAGTGACACAAGGAAGAAAAGTAGCTGGTGCAATAAAGGCCTTGATAAGAAACAGAGGCTTGAGTGTTGCAGCTGCACGAGGCTTACATGAAGGAGTGTTAGTGCCAACTTTAACATATGGATGTGAGACTATGGTGTGGCATGAAAATGAAAAGTCAAGAGTAAGAGCAGTGGAGATGGGACTGCTGAGGAATGTATGTGGAGTACAGAGAGTGGATAGGATACGAATTAATGTGATTCGTGAAAGATGCGGAGTGAGGAAGTCGGTGGACACCAGAACTGAAGAGAGTGTACTGAGATGGTATGGTCATGTGGAGAGAATGGATAACAATAGAGTGGTGAAGAAGGTATATCTGAGCGAATTCGAAGGAGGGAGGAGGCGAGGTAGGCCAAGGAGAAGGTGGAGAGATACAGTGGATGAATGTGTGAGGAAGAGAGGTTTGGAAGTCGGTGAGGCTAGGGAACTGACAGGAGATCGAGCTGGCTGGATGAATTTTGTGAGAAGTGCATGGTCAGGGATTTTTGGCACCCCTTTTTAATGTGGCAGCGTCTGGATTGACTCTGTCGGATACGATTATGTGAAGCTACAGAACATGGTGAATGTTTTTGGCGTATCCGATAGAGCCAGGATTCCGGGGGCTTGAATGATGAGTGAATGGAAGCATGGCCCATTGGATTGGGCAATTTGGGGTTGTCTGGACATTGCTACTCCTCACCCTGCCCTTGGGTGGGAAAGGAGGTCCGGATGATGATGATGATTATATATATATATATATATATATATATATATATATATATATATATATATATATATATATATATATATATATATATATATATATATATATATATATATATATATATATATATATATATATATATATATAATTACTCATTTATAATAATGCAGTGCACAAATGTAGACACGTTCGCCAGATCTGGTCCCACGCCATATTCACTTCATTCATCCAGTCGTCTGCTTTTCCCCTTTCCATCAACCCATCCCAGACACCCCACAGACAAAGGCGACAGCCTCGAAGATCCTCTGTATTCCAAGACAAATTGATTTTACTCATGTTAACCATACACGCACATTTGGAAAAGAAAAAAATCTCACTAGTCAAGTTTCCTCATCTACCAATAACAGCTCATTCCCCTCCAAGTTTTTGAACGACAACAGCGACTTTGAGCCTCCACTGATGACCGACCACCCACCCACCCCAAACTACACACACACACACACACACACACACACACACACACACACACACACACACACACACACACACACACACACACACACACACACACTGCACTGTTGGATACAGGATTTTCTAAGAAAAAGGGAAATAAGAACAGTACTAAGGGGAAATTACTTATCTTGGAAGGAAGTGACTAGCGGCGGTCCACAGGGCTTAGCGCTGCCATCAGTTATGTTTTTAGTATATATAAATGAAACTGACAGTAACATTGGAAATGGAAGCTATGTTTGCTGATGATGGAAAAATACAAAGGAAAATTACTAACACAGATTCATGCAGACAGCGTCTAGAAGAATCAAATATACTTCATGAATGGAGCAATGACTAGCAAATTAATGTGAACAAGTGTCATGTAATCAAGTGAAAACAAGACCAGATTGGGATTATAAGTTAGGAAGTTCAAACCTACACACATCAGAAAGGGAGAAGGACCTAGGAGTGATTATCAATAACAGATTATCTCCGGCTGACCACATCAGTGAGAAGGTACGTAATATACATACACTGCTTGCTAATATGTGAAAAGCATTCACATATATAAAGGAAGACATGCTGAGAAAGATAATAACATCATTCATCAGACCAATCCTGGAGTATGCATCAGCAGTATGGAATCCTCATCTCAAAAAAAAACATAGATAAGGTTGAACAAGTACAAAGGACAACTACAAGATGGGTACCAAGCTTAAGGGATCTAAGCTACAAAGAAAGACTAGAAAAACTGAATTTACAAACACTACAAGAGGGAAGGAAAAGATGAGACATGATTATCCTAAATAAATGCATCTCAAGGAAAGAGAAAATAGACATAAATGAAATTATAACCTATGGGGAAGCATCAGCAAGTGGACACTGCAAAAAACTACATAAAAAGAGAGGCGATAAAGACAAGAAAATTCAGTTTCCCCAAAAGGGCAACTGATCAGTGGAATGCACTACGGAATGAAATAATGTGTGCCAAAACTCCTCATAAATCTAAGGATATGTATGAGCAAAATGGTTTAATACACTGGACAGTAAGAGCTTGACTCATTCCTGTAAAGATACAATTAGGTAAGAAAAATTAGGTAAGAAAACACACACACACACACACACACACACACACACACACACACACACACACACAAAGTATTTCACTTGTTGCATTCGTGTGTGTGTGTGTGTGTGTGTGTGTGTGTGTGTGTGTGTGTGTGAGAGAGAGAGAGAGAGAGAGAGAGAGAGAGAGAGAGAGAGACAGGTGAGGGGAGAGACGAAAGTGCAGAGGCCGGACTCTCTTTTGTAGCATTTTTTTTTACTAGTGGCTTTATTGAGAAGGGGGGGGGTGGCTGTCTAGGTGGGGTTGTAGGAATTAATGTAGCCATAGCACAAAATGTAATATTTATAGACATTAATATAACCATCGAACAATATTTAACACTAGCGTAATATGCAATACACAAGTGGTTCAGGAAGAGACACACAACATCCCCAAGCCCAGCCTACCAAGAATGTCAAACACATGATGTATCTCACCGAAGCTAGTTAACCATGTGACGGCAGTGTACTAGACACTAAACACACACACACACACACACACAGACACACACACACACACACACACACACACACACACACACAAACAAACAAACACACACACACACACACACACACACACACACACACACACACACACACACACACACACACGTCAGCTGTCAGGAAACCAGGAAATATTAAATACCCAGAAATTAGCTGTAGGATTCAGTCGGACAAGGAGACTGGGGAGAGTAGGAGACTGAGTAGGAGGCTGGCAGCTGGTCACCCTGACAATCAGTGGATCACATCACTCTATCCATGACCAGCTGTAGGGTAGGCAGTGAACAATAGAACACTGTCACAATAAAACCCCTTAACTTCACCTAAGTATGAAACCATGCAACTGATAAATCGAATATTTGCAACCTTGGGAGAAATATAGTAGGATTATATAGTCAGTAAACAATATAACTGTGTCACAATGAAGTCCCTTAACCCCAGACTGTCTCTACCTCACCTTCACTTATGATACAAAAGAGACAGAGGGGGTAGTGATACAAAGACCTAACTCGAGACTGCATTGATGCTCAGCAGTGGCTAAAATGAGAGCTATTTCTGAACTGTGCTTCACTTTGCTAATAACCAACACTTAATGCATTGAAGGACTTGCCCAAATTAGATCCATTCATTTTGGTGGAGCATGAAACTCCATGGGATGCTCTGTAATATTGCACCAATGGAAACAAGTATTATGGGTCAAAAAAAAAAAAAAAAAAAAAAATTGACATGAAACTGAAACTGACCCATCTGGGAGGCAGTTGCAACCATCTAACCAAGCTTCATCAACAAAAACTTAAATGTGTGCTGTTTCTGGTTCATGCTTGCCTTTGCTTGAAATAACAGTTTATGCAGTCACGTAGGACACTTGGCCCTGCAGCCAGTCGAAAAAAAAAAAGGGTGAAAACACGACTTACGAAAATATCAATGGACATAAAATTGAAACAGGCCCATCTGTGACTCAGCTGCAACCATCCTCCCAAGTTTCATAAAAAATCCTTTTTTTTTTAGTTTTGGCTGCAATATAAGCACTCACGCACACACACACACACACACACACACACACACACACACACACACACACACACACACACACACACACACTCTTACTTAAAGCTGTCCTTCTGTTGCAGAAGCGACGCCTATTGTATCCACAAGGTTGGTATGTTCTTCACTTTCTTGGGGTGCAAAAGTGTGTGACCGTGCAGAGTAATTCTGGATCTGCAAACCTTGCTACACAGTCGGCATGCCAAGTTTCGGTTTGCTGGGAGACCTCTGCTTTGGTTGTGCCTTCATTGTCTACGCTCTTCTCTGGCCAGCTTCCGAGCTTCTTCAAGAGGAATGGTTCCTTTGCTGCAGAGGGTTTACCATTGTTTTCTGTCCAAGTCAATGGTTTCAAGATCTTTTGGTATGATGTGTCACCTCTTCAAAGATGTCCGTATATGATATATATGTCTCTTTCTCTGGGCTGCAGCGTGCTGCAGGGAGTTGGCCATACAGAACCTGGCAGGGAAGGCAGTGCACAGGCATGCAGAGCACATGTCCGACTTAACTCAGCTGCTTTTTAGCCAGCTTGGTTTCTATGCTAGTTGACTTTGCCCACTAGAGAATTTGTGAGTGAGGGACTTAATCTTCCTATATGAGTCTAAAGATGCACTGTAAGCATCGGATGTGAAACGACTCAGGTTGTTTGGTGCAACGTTTGTAGATAGTCCAAGATTCGGCATCCGTTTAACAGGATGGAAAGACATACAGCCGTGTACACTGATACCTTCGTCTCGATTCTCAAGTTGGTGCTTTCAAAGACTTTGGATCTGAGGCACCCAAAAGGGGCTGATGTGTGGTTGATCTGTGCAAGGACTTCTGCATCAATGTTATGTTTATCTGTGAGCACACTTCCAAGGTAGGTAAAATTCTCCATCTGTTTTACATTTTCGCCACTTATCTGAAATGCAGGAGGCACTGCTGAGTTTCTTATTTGAGATACTTTTTTGTTTTATTGACATTTATTAGGAGCCCCATTGCATGGTACGGTATATGTTGGAGACGATGATGAGACTTTGTTTTAGGGATTCTGGGGAATGTACAAGGAGAACATAGTCATTAGCATACTGTAGCAAATGAGCCCAGAATTATAGTTCACACACACACACACACACACACACACACACACACACACACACACACACACACACACATCTATATATATATATATATATATATATATATATATATATATATATATATATATATATATATATATATATGCATGTATGTGTGTGTGTGTGTGTGTGTGTGTGTGTTTACAGAAGCCCTTACCTGCAGGCTTTGGCTGTGTCACCAGTTGTGTGTGCTTGGGCTTAGTTTAAACATAACTGAGGGTCATGGAAGCTTGCCTGGGGTTTGGATTGTTAGCATCCACAGATCCCCTCAGAGCAATCACGGCTAAAGCAAAGCTCAAAGTGTCTGTGAGGACAACATGGTGCATTCTCATTTTACAGGTCAGGAGGCTGTGGCTCAATTAGTCCTTCTCAGTTATTCCCGTCTGACTCTTAATTATTCATGCCGAGTGATTCAGGTGGATCCCTCCTAGGTTGCTGGAGGTTCTACACCACTAAGTCCTCTACTGGCCTTCGCAGAGTGACGATAATGCCATGTTTCTCCCGAAAATCCTCTTTCCATCACTACCCAACCGAGCAAGAAGGAAGCCCAGTCTCCTTGGTGGTGCCACATAATGTCTAATGACAACTTTTGCAGCACTGCGAAAGGGGAGGAGATGGAAGTGTGGAGATAATTGCTATAACTGGAGCACATGACTCTGCCTCTTTGTACCTTGCCGTGCCTTTCTCTATCCTACCCTGCCTTTCCCTGCCATGCTTGTATTTTCCCTGCCAACCCACTCTTTCCTTATCCTATCCTGCATCTCCCTACCCTACCCTACCCTACATTTCCCTACCCTGTTCTGTCTTTCCCTGCTATCCTATGCCTTTTCCTACCTAACCCTGCATCTCCTTATCCTAGCCTGCCTCTCCCTACGTCACCCAACCTTCCCTACTCTACCCTGCATTTCTCTACCCTATCTTGCATCTGTCCACTCTATCCAATCTTTCTTTACCTTGCATCTCCCTACACTACCCTGCATTTCCCTATCATACCCTGCCTTTCCCTGCCATGCTTTGCTTTTCCTTACGTGTATGCCCTTACCTGACCCTGCATCTCCCTATTCTGCCCTACCTTTCCTTACCCTACCCCACCCTGCATCACTCTACTCTGACCTGCTTTTCCCTACCCTATCCAGCCTTTCCTCGCCATGTTTTGGCATGGCAAGGCTGCATCTCTTTAACATACCTTGCATCTTCCTACTCATACCCTGACTTTCCCAACCCTACCCTACCTTCATCTACCATAAATTGCCTTTCCGTACTCTGCTCTGCCCTTCCTTACCTAACCTACATTTCCCTACCCTTCCCTACTTTTGTCTTCTATGCTTTGCCTTTCCCTACCTGCATATCCTTGCCCAACTCTGCATATCGCCACTCTACCCTGCTTTTCCTTATCCTACCCAGTATCTCCCTTCTCTTGCCTTCCTTTTCCCACACTACCCTGCCTTTCCCTTTCTTGTTTGTTTTTTCTTACGCTGCCATGGTCTTCCCTACCATGCCTTGAATTTTCCCACCCGACTCTGCCTTTCTTCACACAGAGGACATGCGAACGATTCAGGAGATTAAGCAAGTATGAGTAACGATTCTGATGCAGACAATGGCGTGTGACACAGGAGTCCGCTATGCACCATCGAAAGTGAAAATTATGCTCATTAGGAAGCTATTCTGGTTTGCCATAGTTAATTATCCAAAGATATGTACTGATAAAGAAAATTACTTACCTTCATAACCGATAGTAAAAAATTAAGTATTTAAATCACTATTTTGTTATAAGTGTTAACATTTTCCTTCACGTGGCATCTTTGCATAATTATGCTACTTTTAATACGTTATAAGCGACACTGCGGTAGAAAGTAATAATAATAAATGACTTAATTAGTGAGAAAACGAAAAAAGGGGAAAACGACGTGTTGCTACCGCCATTACAATTACGTTCATGTGGCATGTTTAGCGGTAAGTGTAGCGCTGACATACCCTGCCTTTCCTTATCCTACCCTGCCGATAATAACCTAGGACGTGACGAACTAGTAATAAGTGTTAGAAAACTTAGCACATACAATTGTGCTTACGTGGCATGTTTGTTACTCAGTGTTGCGCTTGCGATCTGGTTCTTGTATGGCTACATCCATAGCCACAGTGCAATGCAAGAAGTGCCTTTATCAATGAACATTAATGAATAACTCGATTTTCGGTTTTATCAAGCACGGAAACCATCTCTCAAACGCTCTTCCCCACCTGGCGTGACAGCCACTTGCAACAGTGCCTCGCACCCGCTTGAGCTCCTTGCACTTACTGACAGTAGAAAAAAAAAAAATCTTTCTCACTCGCCGTCATTTCGTCCTGGGACCAGCTACAGACAGCATGTTTATTTCAAAAGTTAGTGGAATTATTTAAACTTTCTTTACCTAAAATTTAAATATATTTAGTTTGGAGCAAGTGGATCAAAACATCTGGTCAAAACACTGTGTTTTCCCTATTTTCTACACTAGGGACGTTGATTAAAACACCTTCGCATCTTAATAGTTAACCTGAGCATCTCACGTTCCAAATCTCAGTACAAATTATACATTTGCTTTTCAGAAAACTTCCAGAAAATGCTGGGACGTAACTAGGCTAGCTGGTATTTTTTACTTGTTTATGCCTCGAGTCCATGAAGAAAATTATATGTACAATGACCAACATCTCTATGGTGATACCTTAAGAGGAAGAATTATATCCTCCGCATATACAGTAAGTATATATATATATATATATATATATATATATATATATATATATATATATATATATATATATAAAGTGTAACTTTTTATATAATGCTTATGAATGATGGCCAATAATATAAGGGATATTTTCATCCCTGTTAGAACTGGTCCCATTCTTCACAAAATTAGGTCCTATATTTACTGAAGTATATCCCTAGTCCCACGACAACTTTCTCATTGGCCGTTATTCTTTCATATAAATCTGCTGCATAATATTTCAGGCTGCCCTTTCATTACAATAGGCCTTTCAAAATGGAGATATGACTGGTAGAACAAATGTTATTATAACACTGAAAAAGTAAAAGGAATATTAGAACAAAAGTACAATGAGAGGATGCTACGTAGCGTCAATATATTGAAAGCCTGGAGAGGATAAAAAAAAAAAAAAGCCAGAATAAGCCAGAAATTGCCTCCCAGGGAGGTGATTTCTGGTGTTTTTTGGGTTTGGCGCATTTGACCCTTAAGACTCGCAACCCCTGTTGCACGTCTTAAGGGCCAGTCATGCCATCAGCAAAAACACACTAGAAATCATATCCCAAAGAGACGACATCTAACTTTTTTTTTTTATTGGTGCATTGGAACCTTAACCCGCCCCGTCCCATTGACGTATGGGTACGTTGCAACATTTTGCATTTGCCAGTCCTGGCGACATACTGGTACGTCATGCAATTGCAAGGTCCCTAATTTGCACAATTTTCAATTTTCGCGCGTAATTTTTCGTACGTATACACAGGACACCTTCCTCTATTCCTCTACAAGATGCCAAGCAGGGACAATGCCTTACACTGCATAACCTCCCCCCTCTCCCCCTCACGCCATTGTCTCGGCAATTCACCTGTTAACAGTGACCTGGCCAGTAAAGATATTCAGGGCCAGAGTGATTCCCCAATCATTGACAATGTGGAGGACAAAGTTTACATAGCATTAGAAGAAGAAACAGTCAGAAATAATGATCAGGTAATGTGGCAAAAAAAGATCAGGTATGGTGATTAGTGAGTGAGTGAAACAATGCTTATAATGCCTATATTACTGCTTGAAAACCAATATACTCTCATACTACAGTACATATCAATTCGTGCCAAGTAAATAAATAAATACCGTTTATGAGTTGTGTGAAATAGTTACCCTCCCACAGAACTCGTTTTCTTTGGTCCCAGCATGTTAGAAAACCCTGTAAGGTAAGGAGGAACTCCTACCTGGATCGAGTATTTTAAACCTCAGGTGAGCGATTTCTCTATGAATTTTCGATGTTTCTCACCAAAAGCGGAGGTTTTAGCCAAAATTTTTTTTTTTGAAAATACCTTGGGATTGGGGGATGTCAGAGGTGCGGAAAACCTCGGGACGTGACGGGTTAAGATATGCGACCCCTTGAAAGAGAGAGAGAGGCAGACAGACAGACAGACAGTCAGACAAACTCCCGTAACCAAAGAGTGCTGTAACTCCTCGTTGACACTACGTCTCACGACTTTATTCTGGCTGTGCTTGATGATCCACAATCGACTTCCCTATCTCCCCACAAGTACCCACGACCACGCTATCGCGATTGGTGGCAAGCGGTGATAACGAACCAACTACGATAAACTATGCCATCGAGCTTGGCGGCAAACGGTAATAACAACTACGATAAACTACGGCATTGAGACTGGTGGCAAGCGGTCCCAATGAACCCAACTACAGTACAATCAAAACATGCCTTAATATACTTATATATTATCGAGATTGGCGGCAGAGGTGAACTACAACAAATACGCCTTACGAGTTTATACAACGTTCATCGATATTAGTTGATACGTTCATCGATATATGCAGCAGACTACTCTCCTGAACCATTTCAATGGTAAACTACGATATCTACCTCACTACCTTCACTGAGAGTTGTGACGAGCTGTAAACGAAACCGATTAACGTCTCAGTCAAAGCAATTTACGACTCCTCTACAAGCAACAATCAGCAATTAAACAAAAAAGACTCGCTCTTAACCACCTCAACCGCAACTCCACGATCTACGAGAAACAGTAGCAGTGATAAACTACATCTATCAACAACTCTACCAGCCTGCAAGTTAATATCAACAAGTAAGGGAAATCAAACGCTACAAGTTAAGAAGAAGAACAAGCAACACAAAGGAAAATTGAGAAAGGAGGAACTGCATCTGTACTATGTTGACTGTGTTGACCCAGCATGGTGATGTTTCAACGCATCTGACTCCATTCCTCGCTCCTCCAACCTCGACCAACCTGCACCACGATCAACACTTTCTCCACCACGACTCCAACGACCATCTTCTCCACCACCACTACCAGAGTGCGGCAGTGGCTCATTAGTGTCATCATTTGCTAAGTGCAGCATAACACGTTAGTCAGCCCAAGTACCTGACAACACCAGCCTGCCATCCTGCACCTGCCTGCCTGCCAGCCTGTCTGCCTACCCCACAGTGATGACACCAAGTGCTGACGCAGTCATACCAGGACCCTGACCTACCTCAGCCAGATCTTACCAACACCCTTCATTCAATATCACTATCAGCAGCAGCAGCACCCTAGCCAGTATTCCCATCACAGTTAGTATCAGTGAGTCGAATATTTACTCTGTTAGTTTAATAGTATCACTTCACTTAAATACAACCTTATGTATATACACAGTGATAGACAATATATAATCCTTACATGAACATATAATACATACATATGAAAATCTAGTAAAACCAGAAAATCAAAATATTAATGCACACGTATCCTTCATATTACAGTGACAAGGAAAATCCAGTGAAAATGACTAACACAAATGGAGCTAGCAACAGTGTGCTATACTCAACCACACACATCAGTACTTACAACCTATACCTAAAGATGAATTTAAAAATCAACAAACATATCAAGTTAAGTTCACCTTTGAGGATTATAGTGTCAAGTGATGTGCGAAACTAAGTGAATAATGTACATATTGTAAATATTATTTATATAATTTTATATAAAATTACAAATTATGCAGTTACATAATTTATAATATCATCCAAATATAAACTGTGCATCACAACTAAGCCAATACACCTATGGTGTATCAGATGAACAAGTCTATAATATGGTTGATTCATGATATGATTGTATTGCTAGTATTGTATTAGTTATATACATATGTATCAGTTATGTAGCTACAATGACCACACTTGTGATTCCTGAAGTTATGTTACATTTGGTACAATTATGTAACAGTTGCATTAACAATATGTAACTACAATTTTATGGTAAACACAATTGTGTAACAATTGCATTAACAGGATGTAACTACAATTTTATGGCAAACACAATTATGTTACAGTTGCATTAACAAGATGTAACTACACTTTTATGGCCAACATAATTATGTAACAGCTGCATTAACAATGTAGCAGGTGCAGTAACACAGTGTTATATTACAGGCACTTGCAAAACAGGTGCATTAAAATGATGTAACTACAATAGCATTAACACAATGTAACTGCAATTAAACAATATTCATACAATTATGTTACTTTTACAATATTATGTATTTCACTAAATTAGGATACAAGTTGATTGTAATGTGCATATGGTATGCATTGATGTTATTACAATATTTACTGTCGTTGATACGACAGTGGGCGTGACCGAGCGATATGTAGACATTTTATAGGCACTAGAATATATCTCATAACACAATGTACAGGATGTAGTTTTTGCTGGAGACATACACAGTTTCTCACTAGGAATGCCAATCCACATAATGTCCATCCACAATCTTGTTGACCCAGACCATCAAGAATTCTTAACCATATGATGTATTTCAAACATCCTCGTAGTCCAGACGACCAAGAATTTCAAGACGTATTCAAACACGTGGAGTAACCAGCCCTAGTCGGTTAGTCCACGTGAATGGAAATCTACTAGACACTACATCACACACACATACATCCTTTTCAAGCTGTATATAATGTAGGAGAGGTTCCCTTCAGATCAGAAAGGGGAGAGAGGGGCTCGAGAGAAGGCCCGACACTAGGGTCATTAGGAGACTTGGCCGTCACGCTCCGTTACGCTGTAACTCACTCTTGATAAAACTGTGCAGTAAAATTTGTAATTCAAGAGTGCTGTAACTCACCTCGTTGACACTACGTATCACGACTTTATTTTGGCTGTGCTTGACGATCCACAGTCGACTTCCCTATCTCCCCACAAGTACCTATGACCACGCTATCTTTACCCTACCCTTCTCTTTTTACCCTACCCTGCCTCTCCTTGTCCTACTCTGACTCTCCTTGTCCTACCCTGCTTCTCCTTATCCTACCCTACCTCACCTTGCCCTGCCCTGCCTTTCCTTATTCTACTTCTCCCTTCCCTACCTTCCCCCATCCTATCTTTTCATGTCTCCCCCTACCCTTCCCTGAGTTTTCCTACACTGTCCTATATTTCTTTATCCTACCCTGCCTTTTTACATAACGAGTAATACGTGGTAGACAAGTACGTAAATAAGTGACTAATTTTGGTGAGGTCACGTGCTACATTTCAATCCCTCATGTGGTAACTCTGTATAATTGTTATTTCAGTATTGTGTATGTGACTGTATAAATAAGTAAAAATCGATGTGATATACTTAGTGCGAAAATACAAAAATTACCAGAGAAACGCTGTGTTGTCACCTCAGTTACCATTACAGTCATGTGGTATGTTTAACGCTGTGTAGAACTTGTCGTTTTGCTTATGTGCATTATGACCATATCACAGTACAGTGTAAGAACTGTCTTTCGAACTAAAACTTAGCTAGTAACTTGCATTTTAGTGTTATGAATCACATGTTAAACATCTTCCAGCTAATTGAGTGGTAGCCACTTGCAATGCTGCTTTGCACTGTCTGGGTGAACCACACTGACTCACCCAACCGGTGACTTAACGATGTATGCTGCAGACTATATCCATCTCTGACCACAATTTTGTTATTATCACAATGTTCCTTTGCAACTTCAAGTAGACACGGTAAAAAAAAAAAAAAAAAAAACACCTTGTGTACGGCTGTCTCTCATCTTGATGTTCTCTGCTTGTATTTATTCTTGTAGGATAGAGTTGACGATGGTCTGGTTTTCCTTCTGTAGGTGGAACAAGTTATCATACCGGAGAGCAAAGTATGCTTTTATGTTTTTCTCCTCATATTTGGGCAGAGTTGGCAGTGTATGGTTATTTTTTTTTTTTTTTTTTTTTTTCCGGCCTATCAACCATTGGGGCCGAAGCCCCTGGTTATTAAGGCCATATATATATATATATATATATATATATATATATATATATATATATATATATATATGTATATATATATATATATATATATATATATATATATATAGACATTTAAACATATATACATATATATACAAACATAAATATATACATACACACACACACACAAACACACACACACACACACACTTCCATGCATACATACAGACACACTTTCATGCAAACATACATATATATATAATAATTTTAATCTTATTTATTTTTTTGTATTTTTATTTTTTTAATTTTTTCTTGGTTTTATATTTTTTATACCTTATATTATAAAGAAAAACTAATCTAAAGACCCTAAAACTAATCACCTAACAGACAAATCGCTAACCTATACTAAATCCTACAGAGACAAATAGCTAGACCTACACTAATGGTAAAAATACCTCGACTAACAGAACACCATCGACTGCAGATATGTAATGCCTTTCTACATTACATACCTGCACTCATCACCTGGTGACTGTCAGTCGAGGCACAACCTAATATAGGGGACATCAGTATATGAAAGGGAACCAGACGAGTCAGGAACATTTCCATATACGTCAGCTGTCGTTCCTAATTAGAATAACTTAGGCAAGATAATATAATGTATTTACATAATTTGTACAGAAAGTGAAGAACCTCCCCCAGCAGACCACCATCGACTGCAAGTGCCCAATACCTTCCTATATTGCACACTTGCACTCATCAGCTGGTGACTGTCAGGCGAGGAACTTGGCTTAATGTAGTGGACATCTATATTAGAAATAGATCGGCGGGAGGAGGAACTATTTAAAATATGTCAACTGTCAACCCTAATTAATATTACAATATATACATATTTACTGTTCATAAAAACCATAACCACGCAGTAAAAAAGTCACATCACTCTGATCACTCTGGTCTCTCTCAAGAAAGCCATCAATTTATCAGTCATAACAGTGTCCCCATCACCCAGGATGGTGGAAAGGGTGAAGGGGACGTCTACTGCGCCGCAGTAATTTATAAGTGAAGCACGTTCACGAATAAATCGCCGACAGCGCAGGATGATATGACTAATAGATAACACCGCATTACAGATGTCACAGTGTGGTGGGAAGCGTCTTTCCATATATGGTTTTATGTGGGTTAAAATGGTGGCATTAAGCCTTAACCGTGCCAACACTTTTTCTTCTAGGCGACTGGGATGGTTGGCAGTGTCCCAGTCGCCCAGGTACGGCTTACAAGTAGGAATATTTAGTCTGGTCCACTGACCTTGCGACAGAAGATTTATTGATTTCTTTCCGAGAGATAGACTCGACCGTAGATCACGAGGAACGTCCCAAGTCTCCTCGAGCTCTACAGCCGACTTTGTAAGTAAGTCAGCCTCCTCATTGCCGTAGATACGACAATGACCAGGCACCCAGATCAGCGTGAATGACTTGTTGCATGAATGCAACTTATTAACGATGCGGCCCTGGATCTCATGAGAGTCCGTAGTGCAAGATGCAATTGCCTGAAGGGCTGATTTTGAATCATAAAATATGACAAATGAGTCATGCCTAGAATTGAGAGCATAGTCTATGGCTTTGTCAATAGCAAAAAGTTCTGAAGTAAACACAGATGTATGAGTCGGCAACCAATACCTGAGGGCACATTCAGTCGACTACACACTTGCACCCACACATTCACTCGACTTGGAGCCGTCGGTGTACAATTGATGGGACCCCAAGTAACGAACAATGATGTTACGAAACAAGTGGTGGACCTCCGCCTCCGGTGCCTTGGCCTTTGGTGCTGTGAGCCATGTAACATTGACTGTAAAGCCGGGTGGCTCCCAAGGCGCTATATTTTTAAGCACCAACTTGTCACAGTCACTGGGGTCCACATCAAGCTCCTGAGTCAGTAAGTGGAGGCGAGCGGCAAGTGGCCGACGCATCCCCCGCAGAAGGTGGTGGCATTGACGCAGGGGGGTACAGGCCACATTGCCGATATTACTTTTCCTTAACGTCCTTATGCCGTATGACAAGGCCAGGTGGTCACGGCGAATACGGAGGGGAGGCACATTCACCTCCACTTCCATACGAGTCACACGGGTACACTGGACTGCTCCAAGACACATTCGCAAACATTTATTCCGTAACACATCCAATCCTTTCAGAGTGGCATCGGATGCCGAGCCATACACCTGTGCGCCATAGTCTAGCTTCAATCGAATAAGGGACTTATACACCATTAATAAAGATTTTCTGTCGGCACCCCAGGTAGTACCCGCTAGGTACTTGAGGACATTTAACGGTTTATCACAACGAGCAAACAAAGTATTAACGTGAAGTTTAAAATTCATTCTACGATCAAAATGTATTCCTAAAAATTTTACAGAATTTTGAAAAGGTACCGCCTGATTATCCAAAGTTAAGCACAAATTAGGTACGTTACGATTAGTGAAAACTATAGCGGCACACTTACGTATGGAAAACTTAAATCCCCACTGCAAGGCCCATTGGTGGACGGAGTCAAGGGCTGCTTGAATCCACCCAGCCGAAAATTGTGCATTATGGGAAGAGTGCCATATTGCACAATCGTCAGCATAGAGCGAGTATTTAAGATTCCTCGGGATGGGAGCTGATGACAGAATATCATTGATCATAATACTAAATAAAGTAGAACTAAGCACACTTCCCTGTGGCACCCCGTTTTCCTGGATAAATATATCCGATGTTACGTTACGGGGCTATTTGACAGAGAAAGTTCTGTCCCTTAAGAAATTTGAAATAAAAACAGGTAAATTTCCTCTTAAACCATAAGCATAGAGCTTCATTAGTATACCGTGTCGCCAGGTCATGTCAAAGGCTTTATGGATGTCCAAGAACACCCCTATCATGAATTCTTTTTTGGCAAATGCCTCTGCAATACAGTGCTCCAAATTCATTAAATGATCTAGTGAACTTCTGTATTTACGGAAGCCACACTGTTGATCATTTAACAAATTCTTCGACTCTAAAACAAAAAGAAGCCTATTGTTAACCATACGTTCCATGACCTTACATAGACAAGAAGTCAACACAATAGGACGAAATGAAGTGGGATTCATAAGACGACCAGCCTCTTTGGGTATCGGTATGACGTGCGCAAAGTGCCATGAGTTTGGGAACGTTCGAGACGCCCAAATCTCATTGTACAATGCTAACATCTTAATCAGGTTGTCCTGATTAAGATGCTGGATCATACCGTACGTGATGGTGTCTGGTCCAGGGCTGGTGTCTTTACAGGATTTAAGGGCAAGGAGCAGTTCATCTAGCGTAAACTCTTGGTTGTACGGGGAGTTTACGTCTGCTGTGGCAAAGTCTAATATCTGTAGCTCAGCCGTGCATTTATGATGTTGGAAACGTGGGTCATAATTGGCTGAGCTACTTACATGAGAAAAACTCCTGGCGAGGATGTTAGCAACGTCCACGGGCTCGTCATAGATGTTATTATTTACTTGCAAGGTGGTGACTGGGAAATATGGGCCTTTATTATTTAATATTCTTATGGTGGACCAGACTTTACGTAATGGTGTTGTACGAGTCACCGTGGACACAAAGGACAGCCAGGAGTCACGTTTGGCCCTTCTTATTATTCTCCTTGCCTCAGCCCGTGCCTGTTGGTATGCAATAAAATTGTCCTCAGTGGGCTGACTATCAAAAATCCTGTATCTCCTATTGCATTTTCTTAATGCTTGTCAGCAATCCGGCGTCCACCAATGTGCTCTATGCTTTCGCATGAACTGTAGAAGTCTTGGGAATAGCAGCCTCAGCTGTGTGTAATATGGATTGGGTTATATTTTCGACCTTAACATCTATGGTCTCCCCAGATATATCTAAATTGACGATCCTTGAGAAGGATCCCCAATCTGCTTTCTTATAGTTAAATTTTGGAGGTGGAGGGTCCGAAATGATGTCACGTGTATAAGAAAGACAGATGGGTAAATGATCACTTCCCAAGGAGTCGTCGTAAGGGTCCCATGAGAAATCTTGATGTATACCAGGGGAGGCCAAAGATAAGTCAATGGCCGAAAAGTTACCAGTACGATCATCTACACGAGTCGCTCTACCATCGTTCAAAAGACAGAGGTTGGACTGTAGTATTAGGTCGGCTACTTGCTCCCCACGACCATCAATCCTCAAGCTACCCCATTGATAGTGATGGGCGTTAAAATCGCCCAACACTAACTTATTGCCAGGGAGATGTTCAAAAAGTGAATTTAAAGCATCACTATCAATGGGGCCATGTGGAGGACAGTACAGAGAGCAAATAGACAGATACGTGTTATTAAATTTTACTCTGCACGCGACAGCTTCCAGAGTAGAATTTAGAATCACTTCCGTTTGTGGGTGTGATTTGTGTGTGTATATGGCAACTCCGTGACCTTCATATCTTCTATACGAGTGATAGTGTTTGAACTGTGGGGGATCAGGATGATCCTCCAGGCGCGTCTCCTGTAAACAAACAACATCTGGCCTGTGTATTGACAGCAAGATTGCTATATTGTGGAACTTATTCCCGACACCTCTACAATTCCACTGTAATAGAGTGAATGCGGCGGTTTAAGATTTACGAGGGTGGCCAGTATGCTTAGTATTTTTATGCCCCCCGCGTCCAGGCGAGTGGCTACCGGGGGACCTTTCCCGGTTCTTGTTCATGGAGACTTCCATATTGTCATCAATGATAAGGCTCCCAGACTCCACCGAGGAAGAGCTATTCTTTCTCTCCCTCGTTGGACCAGGAGCGGGAAGGACATGAAGACGTGACTGCTTAGTGAGGGGGGTCAAATTAATTTTGTCAGACTTGTCAGGCTTCTGTTTTGGCCGCACTGACTGTGAAGGAGCAGCGGCAGCCTGAGAGTATGATGTAGCAACAGGGATATCCGTAAGAGAGTTGGAACGTACAGGAGGCTTAGACTGAGAGGTAGGGCGTGGGGCACGAGGAGGGAATGTAAGGTCAGTCTGTGTCTCAACGGTGCACATCACGGGACGGGACACAACCGCCGATGCATAGAAGATATTAGGCTTGGGAGTTGCATGCAACTCCTTCACCTTCTTCCTTGCACCGTAAAAGGAAATGCCCTCAGTTGCCTTCACTGTGCAGACCTCTTTCTCCTCTTTCCACTTGGGACAAACCCTCGAGGAAGTGGAGTGAGCATCCTTGCAGTGAAAGCAGCACTCAGTCTCGGATGAACAGTTGTCAGCAGAGTGACCCACAGCTGCGCACTTGCCACACACGATGTTGGAAGCCCGACAAGCCTTTTCATGGTGTCCATAGAGCTGACATTTTGAACAACGAAGGGGATTCGGGATGTACGGTCTTACATTTACAATTTCATATCCTACTTTGACATTTGTAGGTAGCAAAACTTTGCCAAAAGTGAGGATAACTGTGGCTGTCTTCGTCCTTACACCTTCCTGATAACGAGTGATGAATCTGGCATCAATTACATCCTGATGAGCAAGTTCCTGTATGATTTCTTCCTCACTCATCACCATGAGATCCCTGCAAGTGATAACACCCTTGCAGGAATTCATGGATGTTGGGATCTTGGCCTCGATATCATGGCAGTGAAACTTATGCAGCTTTAGCAAGTCTTTAATTCGAGAGGAGTTGAACGTCTTAACCAGGAGGTCTCCATTTCCAAGTTTTTTTACTTGTTCCACCTCTCCCGCACAGTGGTCAATCACCTTCTTGACAATGAAGGGATTGAGTCTGGACAGGGGAGTGGAACCTAGAACATGAAGAGTTACGAAGGTCGCGTTATTTACAGGGATGTCAAGCGGGGAACGAGTCTGGCGTCCGTCAGTCTGGGGCCGGTCAGTAATGGTAAGAATGTCGTCAGGACTACCTCCCCCCCCTTCAGTAGGGGGGTCCATCATAGCTACCACTTCCCCCCTGAAGGGGAAGTGGGAAGAGAGAGAAAAACGACCAAGGGGCAAAGTACCTGGGGAAGACCCACCTAGGCTGAGATTACCCTCTCAAACCACTCTCGGGAGGACGCGCCTGTGTGTGACTCACACCCCAGAGCGATCAGTGGGGGGTACACTCCAGAGGTGAGTAAGCAAAGGCAATCTCAGAAATTAGATATAGACACCTACTATATCTACTAAGGCCAGGGAGGAAAATGAGGTCTAGCTAACCTAACTTTATTGAAAAACGCCCTAGTGGCGGACAAAACAAAGCTAAAGCCGGTGAGGCAACCCTGCAGCTAGACGAGAGCTCAGAAACACGTCTTCACTCTTCGCAACCATCCATCAAATTCCGTATGGTTAGTTTTTTTTTTTTTTGCCTATCGACCATTAAGGCCGGAGCCTCTGGTCATTAAGGCAGATATATATATATGTATATATATTGACACATATATACATATATATACAAACATATATATATACATACATACATACATACACACATCCATGCATATGAACATACACACTTTCATGCACACGTACATATATATATAATAATTTTTATTTTATTATTTTTTTGTAGTTTTATTTTTATTTTTATTTATTTTTTATATTTTTAACCTTATATTACTTATAAACAAAATACCTAATTTAAAGACCCTAAAACTAACAACCTAACAGACAAATCGCTAACCTATACTAAATCCTAAGAGACAAATAACTAGGCCTACACTAATATTCAAAAAGCCTCGACCAAGAGAACACCATCGACTGCAGATATGTAATGCCTTTCTACATTACATACCTGCACTCATCACCTGATGACTGTCAGTCGAGGCACAACCTAATATAGGGGACATCAATATATGAAAGGAAACCAGACGAGTCAGGAACATTTCCATATACGTCAGCTGTCGTCCCTAATTAGAATAACTTAAGCAAGATAATATAATGTATTTACATAATTTGTACAAAAATTGAAGAACCTCGCCCAGCAGACTACCATCGACTGCAAGTGCCCAATACCTTCCTATATTGCACACTTGCACTCATCAGCTGGTGACTGTCAGGCGAGGAACTTGGCTTAATGTAGGGGACATCTATATTAGAAATAGATCGGTGGGAGGAGGAACAATTTAAAATATGTCAACTGTCAACCCTAATTAAGAGTATAATATATACATATTTACTGTTCATAAAAACCATAACCACACAGTAAAAAAGTCACATCACTCTGATCACTCTGGTCTCTCTCAAGAAAGCCATCAATTTATCAGTCATAACAGTGTCCCCATCACCCAGGATAGTGGAAAGGGTGAAGGGGACGTCTACTGCGCCGCAGTAATTTATAAGTGAAGCACGTTCACGAATAAATCGCCGACAGCGCAGGATGATATGACTGATAGATAACACCGCATTACAGATGTCACAGTGCGGTGGGAAGCGTCTTTCCATATATGGTTTTATGTGGGTTAAAATGGTGGCATTAAGCCGTAGCTGTGCCAACACATTTTCTTCTAGGCGACTGGGACGGTTGGCAGTGTCCCAGTAGCCCAGGTACGGCTTACAAGTTGGAATATTTAGTCTGGTCCACTGACCATGCCACAGAAGATTTATTGATTTCTTTCTGAGAGATAGACTCGACCGTAGATCACGAGGAACGTCCCAAGTCTCCTCGAGCTCCACAGCCGACTTTGCAAGTAAGTCAGCCTGCTTATTGCCGTAGATACGACAATGACCAGGCACCCAGATCAGCGTGAATGACTTGTTGCATGAATGCAACTTATTAACGATGCGGCCCTGGATCTCATGAGAGTCCGTAGTGCAAGATGCAATTGCCTGAAGGGCTGATTTTGAATCATAAAATATGACAAATGAGTCATGCCTAGAATTGAGAGCATAGTCTATGGCTTTGTCAATAGCAAAAAGTTCTGAAGTAAACACAGATGTATGAGTCGGCAACCGATACCTGAGGGCACATTCAGTCGACCACATACTTGCACCCACACATTCACTCGACTTGGGGCCGTCGGTGTACAACTAATGGGACCCCAAGTGACGAACAATGATGTTACGAAACAAGTGGTGGACCTCCGCCTCCGGCGCCTTGGCCTTTGGTGCTGGGAGCCATGTGACATCGACTGTAAAGCCGGGTGGCTCCCAAGGCGCTATATTTTTAAGCACCAACTTGTCACAGTCACTGGGGTCCACATCAAGCTCCTGAGTCAGTAAGTGGAGGCGAGCGGCAAGTGGCCGACGCACCCCCCGCAGAAGGTGGTGGTATTGACGCAGGGGGGTACAGGCCACATTGCCAATATTACTTTTCCTTAACGTCCTTATGCCATAGGACAAGGCCAGGTGATCACGGCGAATACGGAGGGGAGGCACATTCACCTCCACTTCCATACGAGTCACACGGGTACACCAGACGGCTCCAAGACACATTCGCAAACATTTATTCTGTAACACATCCAATCCTTTCAGAGTGGCATCGGATGCCGAGCCATACACCTGTGTGCCATAGTCTAGCTTCGATCGAATAAGGGACTTATACACCATTAATAAAGATTTTCTGTCGGCACCCCAGGTAGTACCCACTAGGTACTTGAGGACATTTAACGGTTTATCACAACGAGCAAACAAAGTATTAATGTGAAATTTAAAATTCATTCCACGATCAAAATATATTCCTAAAAATTTTACAGAATTTTGAAAAGGTACCGCCTGATTATCCAAAGTTAAGCACAAATTAGGTACGTTACGATTAGTGAAAACTATAGCGGCACACTTACGTACGGAAAACTTAAATCCCCACTGCAAGGCCCATTGGTGGACGGAGTCAAGGGCTGCTTGAATCCGCCCAGCCGAAAATTGTGCATTACGGGAAGAGTGCCATATTGCACAATCGTCAGCGTAGAGCGAGTATTTAAGATTCCTCAGGATGGGAGATGATGACAGAATATCATTGATCATAATACTAAATAAAGTAGGACTAAGCACACTTCCCTGTGGCACCCCGTTTTCCTGGATAAATATATCCGATGTTACGTTACGGGGCAATTTGACAGAGAAAGTTCTGTCCCTTAAGAAATTTGAAATAGAAAGAGGCAAATTTCCTCTTAAACCATAAGCATAGAGCTTCATTAGTATACCGTGTCGCCAGGTCATGTCATAGGCTTTATGGATGTCCAAGAACACCCCTATCATGAATTCTTTATTGGCAAATGCCTCTGCAATACAATGCTCCAAATTCATTAAATGATCTAGTGAACTTTTGTATTTACGGAAGCCACATTGTTGATCATTTAACAAATTCTTCGACTCTAAAACAAAAAGAAGCCTATTGTTAACCATACGTTCCATGACCTTACATAGACAAGAAGTCAACACAATAGGACGAAATGAAGTGGGATTCATAAGACGACCAGCCTCTTTGGGTATCGGTATGACGTGCGCAAAGTGCCATGAGTTTGGGAACGTTTGAGACGCCCAAATCTCATTGTACAATGCTAACATCTTAATCAGGTTGTCCTGATTAAGATGCTGGATCATACCGTACGTGATGGTGTCTGGTCCAGGGCTGATGTCTTTACAGGATTTAAGGGCAAGGAGCAGTTCATCTAGCGTAAACTCTTGGTTGTACGGGGAGTCTACGTCTTCTGTGGCAAAGTCTAATATCTGTAGCTCAGCCGTGCGTTTATGATGTTGGAAACGCGGGTCATAATTGGCTGAGCTACTTACATGAGAAAAACTCCTGGCGAGGATGTTAGCAACGTCCACTGGCTCGTCATAGGTGGTGTTATTCACCTGCAAGGTGGTGACAGGGAAGTATGGGCGTTTATTATTTAATAATCTTATAGTGGACCAAACTTTATGTAATGGTGTTGTTCGAGTCACCGTGGACACAAAGGACCGCCAGGAGTCACGTTTAGCCCTTCTTATTATTCTCCTTGCCTCAGCCCGTGCCTGTTTGTATGCAATAAAATTTTCCTCAGTGGGCTGACTATCAAAAATCCTGTATCTCCTATTGCGTTTTCTTAAAACTGGTCTGCAATCCGGCGTCCACCAATGTGCTCAATGCTTCGCATGAACTGTAGAAGTCTTGGGAATAGCAGCCTCAGCTGCGTGTAATATGGATCGGGTTATATTTTCGACCTTAACATCCATGGTCTTCCCAGATATATCTAAATTGGCGATCCTTGAGAAGGATCCCCAATCTGCTTTCTTATAGTTAAATTTTGGAGGTGGAGGGTCCGAAATGATGTCGCGTGTATAAGAAAGACAGATGGGTAAATGATCACTTCCCAAGGAGTCGTCGTAAGGGTCCCATGAGAAATCTTGATGTATACCAGGGGAGGCCAAAGATAAGTCAATGGGCGAAAAGTTACCAGTACGATCATCTACACGAGTCGCTCTACCATCGTTCAGAAGACAGAGGTTGGACTGTAGTATTAGGTCGGCTACTTGCTCCCCACGACTATCAATCCTCAAGCTACCCCATTGATAGTGATGGGCGTTAAAATCGCCCAACACTAACTTATTTCCAGGCAGATGTTCCACTAGTGAATTTAAAGCATCACTATCAATGGGGCCATGTGGAGGACAGTACAGAGAGCAAATAGACAGATACGTGTTATTAAATTTTACTCTGCACGCGACAGCTTCCAGAGTAGAATTTAGAATCACTTCCGTTTGTGGGTGTGATTTGTGTGTGTAAATGGCAACTCCGTGGCCTTCATATCTTCTATAGGAGTGGTAGTGTTTGAACTGTGGAGGATCAGGATGATCCTCCAGGCGCGTCTCCTGTAAACAAATAACGTCTGGCCTGTGTATAGAAAGCAAGATTGCTATATTTTGTAACTTATTCCCAATACCTCTACAATTCCACTGTAGTATAGTGAATGCGGCGGTTTAAGATTTACGGGGGGGGGCCAGTGTGTTTAGTTTTTTTATGCCGCCCGGCACCAGGCGAGTGGCTACCAGGGGACCTTTCCCAGTGCTTACTCGTGGAGATCTCCATATTCTCATCAATAACAAGTATGGTTAGGTTCAGGAACTCTGTTTTTATCCTTCGTGAACTGTTCTGATGACATGTTATTGAAGCTGTTCGTAATCTTTAGGATAGCAAGTGGTCCTCCATACAGCCTGGAAAGTTTTTGAAGAATGCCGGCTTCCCCTACCTTGCAGTGATTTTCCACTAGAGTACAGAGGGCAGTCTTTGTACGTTGCCTCAAACTTTCATCAGTTTTTACTTCCCGAAACTGGTTCGTAGTTTTCTCCAAATACTAAGCCTATAGCTGCCACACCACACACACACACACACACACACACACACACACACACACACACACACACACACACACACACACACACACTGAGAGAGAGAGAGAGAGAGAGAGAGAGAGAGAGAGAGAGAGAGAGAGATTTTACTCGATATTATTTTCAAACCAGACAATAATCAAATGCTCTTGTATTTACCGTTGTTAACTGATTTATTCCATTCAGATTTGTTCTCCAATTTACCCGCAAACATATAACAAATGCAACAGTTGTAATGGTGCTGGGGAGGGACGCCTTCATGTGGTGAAGTTGTTATAACTTGGCTGTTTTTACCACTTTGTTCTACAAACGTCCCTCAGCAAGTTTCCTATCGATTGAAAGAAGGACAGTGGACTGCAGGAGGAAGCCAACTTAAGTCTGCAGCCCACCTGGTTCAGGTTTCGGATGAGCCTGCGGCCAGAGTAATGACAACGGCTGATATTATTGTAACATGTCTGTCAGCTAGCCGGACATTATTTTTTTTTAACTTGACAAAGGAAGGACTGTAGCAAGAACTATTACCCACAGGTGCCATGAGGCGTGTCGTTGATTTGTGACAACTCTAGGTAAAGAGAAAACTACAGAAGATAAGGAAAAACACAAGGGATCGCGAAATTAGTTAACCCCTTTTGTCCATATGACGTATTTTCTATTACCGTCGTGCCTTTCAATTTAATGCAGATTTTTAAAACTTAATCAGATGGTTATAACCCTCCTTAATTCGCTGAGGATTGTGGCGCTCTCTTACACTGAATAAAATAATAAAATTCTAGTAAGAAAATAGTGAACACATCTTCAGGCAGAAGAGGAAAAAAAAATACATGTATTATCCGTATTATGCAGAAAAACAAGAGCCCCTACCATACTGTAAGTACTTAATGCCATGCCAAACCTTGCCTAATGCACAACCCGCAACGGTCGATGTTATATCCAGGTTTCCATTTGTACAGGTGGGTGAACAGGGACGAGGAGAAAACAGACTTTGTTGAAGAGACTAACCTCAACCAAAATCGAATTTGGGAACTTCCATTTGCGAAGTGGACATGTTAATTTGTACACAACTTGCCCACGGAAACAAAAACCACTTTCATGTTTTTGTATACTATTAGGCTGGTGGTATTTGCATGTGTGTGTGTGTGTGTGTGTGTGTGTGTGTGTGTGTGTGTGTGTGTGTGTGTGTGTCTGTAAGAGAAATGGGTGCAAACACGGGCAAACGCAAATCTGCCCACGAACATCTACGTGGTCTAGCCCGGCAGGCGGCGCCACTCCGGCACTGTTGGCACATGTACGATATAGTATATGTACGATAAATTCACCTTCGGTACGATGTACAATAGCTTTTTTTATCGTACATTTTGTACGATAATTTTACGAGTTCTTCAAAAAGAGAGAGAGAATATGGCTGAAAATCAGGTTCATCTCTTTTTGATAGCATTGGCTTCATACCAAGGTCTCAGGAAGGAATGAAAATGGGTATAAGCCAAGAGGGAGAAACATTCGTACTCGTGACTAAATAATAAAGCATACCATCGTCATAGCAAGGCGTATTCTACTTTACGTTGGAGGGTTCCTTACTACATTATCTTAATGATATACTGTATGTGCTTTCTGGGGGGAGGGTAAGAAATAAGAATCTAAGGATAAAAGCCAGCAAAGATGTTTTTCCCACAAATAAATTAAAAAAAAAATGTAAAGCCTAATTTGAGATCAGTATATTTTCCAGATCTTTAAACGTTATAATGTATGCTACTGATGTAAACTATTTCGATACTAGAAAGACTCGTTTAGCATACAAGCCAATAACAAGATGAAAAGTGCAAAGATGTGCTACGAAGCCTCCCAGTCCACCTAGAATATGGCCTTCAGTCTAAATTTCAAAATTGTCAGACTTATAGCGTTGCCAGTGACAGTATTTCAAGCTCAGCAAAATCATTAGGTAGATAAATAACAGATTAAACAAGAAACATACGAAATGAAACTGAACACAATATTACCAATTTCCCTACCAGATAGCCACCCTTCCCCATGCGGTATCAATTTAGATAGGTAGATAGATAGATAGATGGACATAGGTAGATAGATAGATAAATAGGTAGGTAGGTAGACATACTGTATGTTGGAGTTGTCTCAGCTGTTGGAGGAGTCTGACTATGACTAAGGGGTGAGGACTAAGCGGGTTAGAGCAGAAGAATATAGGTGGACTGGTGTGCCAACTTGTCAAGTAAGAGCTGTGAAGTGTAATAATTTGATTCACTTATCAACAGTAGTGAGAGATTTACCCTTGTTTTGTAGTATAAACAGTCTAATATACTAGTAATAATTTTTTAAATATATATATTTTAGTTTTACTATAACTGTAATTTTTTATATCCCATTCATTACTTTAGACAATTTCCAAACTTATAGTCACCTATTGTTAGTCAGAATAGAGTTAATAAGGGTATAACTGTAGTGGATGAATGACTAAAGATGATTTTTAACCCCTTGATTATGAAAAATATCATCGTAAAGTTAATGTAATCCTCTAATGGTATCCAGAATAAAATGAGACTGATGCCGTGGTACTTAAAGGGATACAAATGGTTTGCGTTTGCGTTTTTGCATTTGCGGAACTGCAAATTTCAAGAATTTTGCGGATCTGCGATTGCGGAAGGTATTTTTTTTTCTTTATTTTTGGATTTGGGTTGTAGAACTGAATTTTCGTTTGCGGTGCCCACCTCTGCTCTTCATTAAAGTCCTTACAAACAGAATAACCAGTTTCAAAGAAAACCATCCTCTTGAACATGCAAGATTCCAAAGCGAGAATTCAACTACTGATCATTGACAGACAATAAATCAGCTGACTGAGAAAACTACAGACTATAATAAACCACTGTGCTTAGGTTTTGTTGATTATGAAAAGGCTTCCGACTCAGTGAAGCACATAGCAATTATAAATTCATTTTGAGAACAAAGAGTAAATGAGAAGGTTGTAAAACTGCTACTGTTACATTACACAGACTCAGAAAAAATTAAGACTGAGAACGGCATGCATCAGGGAGATACAATTTCATCAAAGTATTTTCAGAAAGCTAGAATGGGATAACAAAGAGGCAAACATAGATGGTGAAAAGCCAAATCATTTATGATTTACAGATGACATTGTCTTTATCTCAGAAACAGGAGACACATTGCAAGGAGTTTTAAATGACCTGAAAGAAGGTCTCACAGTAGGGTTAAAGATGAACCAGAATAAAACTAATGTTTAATCCTAAACACCAAAGAGCGTTATCAGCATAAGCGAAGAAATTCTTGAAGAAGTCGAGGTGTACAACTACTTGGGTCAAACACTAAAATTAACAGAAGACCATGACAGCGAAATAAAAATACGCGTTACAGTTGGATGGGAAGCGTTTCATAAACTTAGAGATATCATGAAAAGTAGCTTGCCAATATGTATGAAACGAAAGTAAATAACGAATGTATAATTCCAGCTATGACATACGGTTGGGAGACCTGGAAACTGACAAAATAGATGGAAAATCAAGTAATCTGTTCTCAAAGGGCAATGTAAAGACCAGTGTTGAGAATATCTGTAAGAGACAGGAAAAGATCAGCTTGGGTGGGATAGCAGAGTAAAGTCAAAGATATTACATTATATAGGAACAGAAATAGAGGTGGGCAGACCATGTAGCAAGTATAATGGATAACCGATGGAGCAAGAGGCTGACTGACTGGACTCAAAGAGACAGTAAACCTAGATAAAAAGGCCAGACAGGATGTGGAGAGATGAGATGGAGAAATTTGCTGAGAAAACATGGCAGAGACTAGCTCAGTTAAGGAACTCGTGCAGAAGGTTTCGGGAGGCCTTTGTTCACCAGTGAACTTGCAATGGCTGATGACGATGATGATGATGATGATGAAATATATATGTATATACACACACACACACACACACACACACACACATATATATATATATATATATATATATATATATATATATATATATATATATATATATAGATAGATAGATAGATAGATAGATAGATAGATAGATAGATAGATAGATATAGATATAGATATATGTACAGTATGTATGTATTGTCCAGGGGGATTTTGTGCTCTAGGGATATTGTGCATGGAGGGATATTGTCTGGTGGGATTTTGTCCTCTGGGGATATCGTGCATGGGGTGATATTGTCCCCAGCTTGGGGATATTGTCCTAGAATCGAGTCTTGATCGTTTTGTCAGAAAAGTCTTCATTTTCTTCGGCTGATTTCGTAATTGCCTTCATGAGCCATTAGTGTAAGAGAAGACACCTCTGATAAAAAGAGACTTCGTCTGTTTACTTTTCTTTCCAAACAGAAACAAATAAATGTGTGTGCGTTCATCTAAGTCCAGGTTAAAAAAATCATCCTATGATAATGAAACGCCCTACTGTCCTGTTACCAATTCTCTTCCTTCTATTCATCAATGTCTTTCGAAGCTGTAGTGAGTGACGGACAGAGTTAACGTGGAAAAGAAAAGTCAGTGTTCTGCAACTGTATGTCAACTGTGCTTAAAAGGAATAAAACCCAGAAGCGCTCATCTGCCATTGATTAACCACCTGGCCAGTCAGCGTGTCATTCTTGACGTATCTACAAACCATTAAGGTTGTAATGATTGGTGTCAGGAATGGGATGAAACTATTGTTGTAACAATTGGTGTCAGGTGTGGGGATACATTCTCAGAGATGGAATCGGATGAACAGGGTGACAAAATGGCAGACGTGTCTCTTGCAGATATGCTAAATAGAGTTCAAAGCAAATCATGAAAAAGAAATGAAATATTTTGAAAAAGAAAAGAAATTTAATGATGATGAAACAGATAGATAGATAGATAGATATAGATAGATAGATTGATAGATAGATAAATATAGATATATATAGATGTAGGTAGATAAAGAGCAAAAGGAATCCCAAGCTCAGCACCACACAAGACTGAGGAGCTGCAGGATGGGACCAGGAAAGTGAAGCAACAAGGGGTGGTATACAGAGAGAGAGTAAGTGACCAGGTAAGAGAAGTGAAGGAAGAAGTTTCCAATGTAATGGGAGTATAGTGAGAAGTGATATGGGGGAAGTGAGTAATGGGATAAAAGTCCTTGAACAGTGTTTGGATGAGGTTCAGTACCCAGCATACCCCTCAGGTGCCAGTGAAAAGTGCATGGAGGGAGATGGTGAGATTGACGGTGTATCATGTCCAATCATCGTTGACACAGAATCAGAGAGGCAGCAGTAAGTGGTGAGTTATAGGCAGCTTCCAGAGACTTTGCAGTGGCTGTGGGAAGTTACAGGACACTGCACTGGGTTTTGCGGACCAGTGGATGTTGGGATGCAGAAGGGAGGTAAGGCCATGCGTGGTGCCAACACTGGTGAATCCTGCATCTTGGGTTTGGACTGCCTGGTGTCCTTCCACTGCCTGTTTGACTTTCATCCGATGCTAGACGGAAGGAGCATTCTGCTGATGGTCGTGGAACATGGAATTTTGGCAGTCATGACCAGATGGACGATTGTACATTTATCCCCCATGAGTCAGAGATGCTGCTGCCCTGCAAGAGCTACAACATGCTGCACACTTCCCTGGGATTGGTGGAGAACAGGAGCCATGGCAGGATAGGAGGGGGAGTAATGGTGAGGAGGACACTATTTGATCTTATGGCAGAAGAGGTACCCGTTGTCATAGCAATCTTTTCATTTTGTCCTAAGAAGACATATCAGGGCACAATTCTGGGGTTGCACCAAGAAGTCGATCCAGAGTCAGTGAACAATGTACTCCCGAGTAACATTAAGTCTCTGGAAGAACAACCCGACCACATTGCCAAGAGTGCCCAATGTCTGGAGATGTTACAGATGGAGAAGCTGGACTGACTATGTGACGTATGGTGATGTATACTCCACAGGAGACCTGGGTCTGGGAAGTGCACTTGGAGTGAGGCTGAGGACCTGCTGGACACCAGAATTGAAAGGAGGGCCCAGAGGAGTGACGGAGTCATTAACGGGACTGGCGATCCACGACTTCTTGCCAAGGACAAGGAAACAGTCAGCCATCCCTTGCTCAACACTCAGGATGCTGCAAGTAACTGGGATGACTCGATGGACAGTTCAGGAACAGAGGGTGCTCTGGACTCCGTGGGACCTAGACAGGAGAGGCAATGGTGACGACCTGCTAGGATGAACGATTATCATGTATATGAGGCGCTGAGTTCATTACCGGCCTAAGCGCGAAAACCACAAAACGCAAGAAAATGCGTTTAAAGTCTGGCGACTTTAAAACTTTGATATCTCGGTAACCGCTTGTGTTATTTTGATGTGTTTTGATTTTAAATGTAGCTTATGGTATTTCCTTTGTTGCAATAACCTGTATTTTGTGCTATCTATCATTAATCATGATAATATCGTGTGAAGAAGTACAATTTTGCCCCCTGCTGCTGGACTGATCAGCTAAGAAAATATTTTTATCCTACTAATAACTACAGAAATACATCATAAGAGGTCAATAATATATTAACATAATGTCCCAGGAGTGTCATAATGTGGAATAAAATCAAAGTTCTTTGACATAAGTATTATTATTTTCACAATAATAGCAGTTTAAAGGTCGGAAACTATGTGTGTGTTTTTCTCGAACCACCAATAAACACGAATCACATCACAAACATCAAGAAAAACATAATAAATTATAATGCTGATAATAATAAAAAAGTAGGACAGTATTCAATGTATGAGGATATTATTAGAAAACCCCTGTAACCTGAGTGAAAAAAAAAATGTAACCTGAATAAAAAATGTATATATATATTAATCCACAATGGCACGCAATGTGGGTGAAAGGACAATACTGTCCCTTCTCCTCTCCCCTCCACAGCTGCTGGTGGGAGTAGTGTCAGGCGTCAGCTTATTGGCTAGCTGCAATGCAACCCGACTATCTGATTGGCCAGCTTCGAGGGGGTTTAGGAAAGGGGCTGGGTTATAGCGGTAATACTCTCACATTGGCTTCAACACCAGGGGGAGTCAACAGAAAAAACATAGGACAGGCTGAAGTCATAGGACAAGCGACCATACAGCTGGCAGAATTCTGGACCCAGTCGCCTGCCTTGAGCACTAGTACGGAACCAGAAGGGTTTTTTTGCTGTGTGGCGCGATGACACAACACACATATCTACTTAACCAGGATTTTGACCCCTTTGTAGGTTGTTTCTTAGCACTTTTTTACTTCCAACGTATACACGGATGGATTGGCTACTTGTTTGTGCATGTAGTTGCTTGGTTGCCGTTTTGGCGCTTAGCCCGGTAATGAACTCAGCGCCTCATATACTTGTACTGTATATAGGTAGGATTAGGTGGTTGTGTTGGGGACAACACAGTTTTGAGGGTGGGGCAGTGTTATGCTGGTAGGATTAGGGTTGTGTTTAGCATCTGAGGTTGTGGAGAACCTTCTAGATATTAAGTGTTCTGTCGTAGATTTAGCTTAATGTTTACATCTGGAGGTGTGAAAAACGTCTTGGAGATTTCGGTATGTCTGGTTTATTTTCTTTCTATCTTATCGTAGGAATTTATTCTTGTCATTATTGTTATCAAGCTCTGTTTATTTAAGTGCATTATTGCGTCAGAATATGTGAGTTCTCTACTAGGCTCTTGAATGTGCTGGGCTGTACTGTTAGGAGTATTTAAAGAAACCGTCCTACAGCCAAGACAGTTGAGTGTTAGTCAAGTAGCCATGAGTGACAGATGGAGTAAGTTGTGTGCAAGAGTTTAGTGAATCAATGACAGGGTTAGTGAGTCAAACAGTGAGGATAATCATTGAAGGATGGAGTAGTCAGACAAAGAATCAATTAGTGAGAGTTAGTCAGCCACTGAACGAGTAGTTGTGAGTGGAGGACAGAATTAATGTGGGAGAGAAAAGTCAGTGTTTTTCAACCGTACCTCAGCTGTGCTTAGAAGGAATAAAACCCAGAAAAGTTCTTCTGCCTTTGATATACCGCTTTATCAGTCTGTGTTGTTCTCAATGTATCTACGAACCACAAAGGTTGTAACAATTTGTGCCAGGAGAGGAACGAATGTGCAGTACTAATGCCTGTCCCTTCGAAGCTCATGCGCATCTCCCTGTAACATCTTAAAGGCTTAAATTTACAGAATATTAAATTTCAATGTATGAATTGTCAGTACAAAGAACGATGATAACAATGAATAACACCCATACCTTAGGCTAATAAATACAAGTGACCTGTAACAGAGTTCAATAAGCCAATTTAAAATAATTCAGTGGGACGATGTGAAGGACTTGTATGAATTGCGAGTGTATGATCGTGAATAATAAAATTAAATACATTTGGAAAGGTACTTTCTAATGGTTCTGATTTTTCTGGGTAATATTCTATATCTCTGAGTTCGATACGACCATAAAAATAATTCATGACTAGTGCTAACCCCGAAACCATTTGGACCGAGGGTAAGAGAGACACCATAGCCTCCACTTCATCAGCCAGTAAGAAGCCAGCAGCATTGTCGAATCGCTTGCTATCTGTAGGGTCTCTAAGCCACTCCTTCAGCCTTTAGTTCGGACATATATAATCTACATGTCCATCTATCTAATCCCATGCGACTTAATTCAGCTTACAGTAAGTGTATTATCCTTAGGATGTAAAAGTTAATGCTTGGATCATATGATACAAAAGAATACCACGATAATGAAAAATAAACGAGTAAAAAAAAAAAAAATCTAACTAAAAAATTTACCATAGGTAGACGTTTAAGGGCCATGGGCAAGGTGGAGTTAAAGAACATTTCTGGGAAAGGATTTACAGAAAGCATTGTTGCAGTATGGAAATGGGAGAGCATGGGAGAACAATAATCCAGCCACATACAACAGACTTCCATATGAAAGAAATGACGGATATATTAGTAATAATAAAAAAGAAAGAATAGGTCTCTTTCTAGCCCCAATACAAAATTATAAGTAGCAACGAGCGGGTGGTTACGACACTGACCGAACAATCAACATTCTTCAAATCGGGACATGTCTTGTATTCATTTTATGCTATCGATAACCTATGTTATTCAGCTGTGAGTGAATGATAGAAGCATAAGTGTTACACCTGCCATCAATAGCCCCTTCGTGGTGGATACAGGGCTGGTATTTTGTTTCGTTTATGCTAGACGTTCCGTTTATGCTAGACATTATATTATATTCACTGAGAGTCAGACATGAGAGCATGAGAGATTTATGTGCAGTCATATCAGATATGTCACTGACGTATTACTGTACATAAAAATGCAGGTAGACCGTACGTTTGAGTCAGGCATATCATATTTAGTTAGTGGGGTCGCATGTTGGATGGCGAGGGTTTATACTAGCCGTTTTCTGAAGCAGAAACTCATTCACGGAATAGATTAGTGTTCACGTTGAGAAACCAAGAAAAATGTGTTTTTATTCGTCAATTGCAAATGCATGCTGTATGTAGTATTAATTTCGTAATGAGAAATCCTGAGAAAGACTCAGCAGCTCGAAAAAAAAAAATAGCATCCCCCCAGCGAGAGGAATCAGAATTAACATTAAGAAAAAATAGTTCGTATCCATTGTACCCTCGCGGGACTGAATTCACTTGCCAGGAACATAATTTGCATCCCAATTAGAGGCTCACGTAAATGGGTTTATGGAAATCAACCTCTCACTGGGTTGGTAATTATGCTTGTAACTGGGATGACATCCTTTGCATTTTTATGTTGCCATCTCCAGACGATTTTATGTACAGTAACTTAGATGTTATTTTACGAACCAGAGTGTTAGATATATTCGTCGCTAAGTTTCCATTACTAGAGTGCTCCCCTAAGCCATTAATCCAATCAAGCAGACGTTATTAGTCAATAGTTTCTTGCTTCTACCAGACGATTTTCATCAGCTCAGGAGTGTAGCCCTATAGAGAAGGGGGGTTAGTTAAAGCTATATCTATCCCTTCCAGTTCAGAATGTATCCTCTAAACTAAAGCAGTTGGAGGGTAGTAAAACGGGAAAAAAATCTATGTCACTGTGATGAAAGGTTAACTCCTCATATACAAAAGGATAAGAACTCAAATGCCTCAACTAACATGAAGTATTCTGAGTCTGCGTCATGTTGGATTAAACTTGCCATCTCTCCAACTTGAATGTTAAATGGTATGAGGAGACCAATACAAGAATATGGTGCTAGTCGCGAAGAAATGCTATGTAATAAATGCAGAGTCCTACTATTTTCTTAGCCTGCCTTTGACCTGTAATAAGACATTAACATTGGAATATGGTGCTAACAAAGAAGTACTGTGGAAAAGATGTCGAGCTGTAATACTGTCACATTCTGCAATTTCCTCTAGGAAGAGATGAACACTAGTGTACGGTAATAGTCACGAAATATACTACGGAGAAAATAAAATTAGAGTCGTCGTACTGTGTTGTTCTGACACTCAAACAAACTAGCGCCACTTCAGGACAGTAATAAACACTTTCTTACAATGTACGACCGAACAGTACTGTGGAAAGATGTAAACTGACATACTTATTTAGTTGCCCTTCGAAACCTCTTCCTCGACAATTGATATTCATGTTCAGACTTTATAAGGCAAATGAAAGTGCCAGTTTAACTTTTAGATCTGAATTTTAATGAGAGAAGCTGGCTATGCTACAATGTGAGAGTTAGGCCAGAATCTAATCAGCTTAAGCTTTTATGGACTTTAATGTCTAAATCCAGGTTTGTGAACAAATTTTACGTAATATTAAATGTCAACATAATTTGTAAAATTCAAGTTATGAAAATTGATTAGAAACAGGCGATAAATCTTGATCATATCTTTTCACCGACCTGTTTAATCGATTCCTGATGATACTTGGTGAATTTATTTAACAGATAGTTAGTCATGAGAAACTGAGTGTTAATACTGGGACCATAAATATTCTTGTAGATGGAGCAAGTCTAATGTTGCATGCTAATGCCACACATTTTTGAGTACCTGACAGTCAGTCATAAAAGCCTGATATTATAGAATCAGATTGATGCCCAAACTTGTGGTTCCAAGTATCAAAGCTGTGCTGTATAACGAGACATCGTTACGCCTTGTTCCAGATCAGTATCCAAAGTATCTTGCATTTTTCCGAAACTTGTCACTACTGTTTTTTAGCAGAACAATTATGAAACTCTTACATAGTACTATGGAACATTTGTTGAACCCCGTAAGTCGTATCGCTGGGTTTCGAAAGCCATTGCTTACTACATCTTTGTAAAAAATTAAGTGGATCAGTATTTATGTCCACACCTGTACAACTACCAAAATAATCATCGGCTCTCTTACGTTTCATTTAACGATATCCAAGTGATTCTTTCACAGATGCTACCATGTGTCTGGTAACTCTGAGCAGCAATAAATTTAGAACAATGTCAAACAATATTACTTCATCCTCTCCCGCCAGAATACGTAATATATATATATATATATATATATATATATATATATATATATATATATATATATATATATATATATATATATATATATATATATATATATATATATATATACACTGGCATACCTTTCCATTAATTTTAGGTGTGATTTCTGCAGGGAATGGTAATAGGCAGAGTCTTACCTCTTCAGATCGAAAGTTTTTCCTTAGGTGGATAATAAAGAGAACATCATGACTTTAATACACGATAACTAAATAAATTTATTTACGCAGAATCAGAGCTCTTTCTCCTATGTATCAAAGTGTAGTTTTGATTATTATTTTCTGTGACTGCACGGCGCCTATAAATCTCCGTTGACATCACAGAATAAGTGTTTCAACGTTCAGACGGAAAATTAACAGCACAATGGAAGGTAAAACTCTCTCTCTCTCTCTCTCTCTCTCTCTCTCTCTCTCTCTCTCTCTCTCATCAAACACGATCTTTAAACCTTCTTACACTCAGTTAAAAGACAAAGGGAACAGAGAAAAGAGAATCAACAATGGAAGTCGCAGAAGGAACGCACACAAAGCGTTAATGATGGCAAAAATCAGAGGCAACGAATATCCAACACATCATAGCACTGCAGGGAACCCCTATTATCGGACAATGGGACGTGAAACTAAAGCACAAAAATAGCAACAGAATAAAACGAAGGAAGATTGAAGCAGACACCACACAAAAGAAGTTGATAAATTTTGCAAGAATTAAATGAACGAAGAATTCTAACAAGACATTGTATCTTTGTCACCTCGTGAAAGGGAAAACAAACTTGGAAACAAACAAAAAGATAATGTCATTGCCAGATCACCAGACAATGGGGCACATTGTTTGTAACCATTTGTAAATATTATATAGTATGTAAATATAGTATGTAAGTAGTTGTAAGTAGAATCCAAGTAGGGCGTCACCGCCCAGTGTTATGTCTATGAGCACTTATATTATGTCTGGGATTTGAATGAGTCACGACTTCCGTAGTCGCACCGCCACTCTAGCCAGAGGGACCCGGCGAGCAGTAGCTGTCTGTAAGGGTCTGGGGTTGAACGCAGATGCTGCCCGGTGTTGCTGTACAAAGATTCAAGATGGTGTTTAATATATTGTCAGAAAACTAACTCCTACACTTTGTCTTCACCTATGTCTGGCATCAATGGGCGTTGACAGCATTAACATTTGGTGGAAAGCGAGTGGGATTATAGTGATTTTACGTCATCTGTGGGCCGGCTTAACTGTGTCTGTCTTCCCACGCTGCTGTCGCTGCTATTCTTCCCACGACGACACACAGTCTATCTCCGCCCTAGCCTCGAGCCCTGTTTGCAGTCTTGGTGTGGAATCGTCCTAGCAGCTTCATGTAATTTTGGGAATATCCTCCACATTAACACCCCACCTACCACCACGCCACTACAGTCACGTAAGCCTCCTGCTCCTATCAACCAACAACCTAGCTTTGCCTGCTTGTGTTCCTGTCCGGCCTGCTGTACGAGTTAGTCTCAGCCCCCCACAAACTCCAACCCAGACCCCACTCCAGGAAGCAGCCCCCAACCGCCGCCTGACGTCGTTACGTCATTGTTTTCCCCACCCACCACACAGACCGACGTCACCCAGGGAGCGTGGCCACTCACACCGAGCTACGTCACAGTCTCCTGCTCCTATCAGCTTCTCGTTCTGCCCAGTGGTGAGAAGCCGCCCAGTGACGTCACGGACACTTCCACCCAATCACGAGGAAACGAGAGCCTCACTTTTTCTCCAGCCTTGGCATGGACCGCATCTCACTACAAGTATTTTCTACCTGCATTTTCATGCAATTCCTCATTCCATCACATTAACCCCTTAACCGCGGGTGTCATTACAGAATGACGGCGACAAAACTGGACCAAACCGCGGGTGGCATTCTGGAATGATCGTGAATATTTTGAACACCGCGCGTTTTCCCGGCGCACAAATATTCTCACGCAAGAGTAGCTGTCGAGTTCTTTCACGCCAGCCATCCCACACCTCCCTCCTCCAACCCCGAGGGGACCCCCCCCACCCCTGCCCTGACCCGCGTCAGTCAGTATCTGTCCAGCTCTGTGCGTGATAATGGCGCTCCGTCCCGACTCATCGTCGCTCGCTTCCTCCTCTACAATGTTTAGTGCTAGTGTTCCCTCTACCTCTACACCGGTAAAGGAACTGCCGACGGTGAGGCAGAAGGGGTTGAGCACTCCTGAAATTAGAACTGAGCTGGACAAAACAGTAAGTACTACTCTTGATTGTGGCAGTGAAAGTGACACACTCACAGCAAGCAGTGATGATTTGGCAGTGATTGGTGGTGAACCATTTTCCATTGATAGTGACAGTGATGAAAGTGATCGTGTTGATTCCCCCCAACCACCCCCAACTTACTCTGGGAAAGGAAAGGCTCCTATGGGCAAATCTGGTATTGCACGTGGGAAGGGAGTGAAGCGCAGGCTCACGTCTCCCACACCAGGCCCTAGTACGCATTTCCCATCAATTTCCCGTTCCCCTAGCCCCAATTGCCCTCACATCATCATCATCATCATCTGTCGTGCCCTCTCCTCAGTCTACATCATCTGAGGAGTACGAATTACCAAAGCCTGCAAAGCGAGGGAAGGCAGGCCGTGCAGGCCGTGCAGGCAGGCCTAGAACAAAGGGGATGCGTGGCAGTTGGAGGGCAAAGCTGGGCGATAAGCGAGGCGATAAGCGAGGTGATAAGCGGGGTAGAAAGGGTCAAGTTTCACCACGCACCAGGTCAGAAACCCCCCGCCTGCCCCCATCCCAGTTCCCCTCACCCGCGCCACCCCCCCACTCACCGCCCCCGCACTCACCCCCCTCCCCGTTGCCTCCTGCCTCACCCACCTCCCGCTTGCCTCCTGCCTCACCTCCTGCCTCACCCATTGCCTCTACATCAGCTCCTTCTCACGGGGAAACGAGTGAAATGCAACCTGCCCCTGCCACTGAACCACGCACAGGGCAAGTTGATGCATTTGTTTGGACTGACGGTGGAGATTTCCAGCCACACAATCCACCGTTTGATATGACAAATGCTGGAATACAACCTGCCTTCCCATGCAACGCAGGTGATGAGTTTGTTGATTACTTCCTGGCCTTCCTTGATGATGAAATTGTGCAGCATGTCAGCGATGAGACCAATAGGATTGCAACTCAGTGTGCAGCACAAGGGCTGGGACCTATTGGCTCGCCAAAGCAAGTGTCGTGGTTGCCTGTCGGGATCAGAGAGCTGTATGTTTTTTTTGCACTCATGTTTTTGATGCCCCATATAAAGAGACATGAGTTGGAGGAGTACTGGCTCGTGGATGACATAACTACTATCCCCATATTCGGGAAGTATATGTCACGGGATCGGTTCCGACAGCTGCTTGGGTACCTGCACTTCGCTGATAATGACAACCCGTCCCAAACTGACCCTTTGTGGAAAGTGAGGGATTTCCTCAACAAGATTAGGGATCGATTTATGCGATTTTTCAGGCCTATGCAGAAAGTCGTCATAGACGAGTCCCTGGTATTGTTCAGAGGACGTCTCAAATTCAGGCAGTACATCCCCAGCAAACGCCACCGCTTTGGGATAAAGTTCTTTGTGCTGTGTGACTGTGAGACGGGGTATATAATGGATTTTGTCATTTACTCGGCTAGCACAATGGATGTGAACAGGAAAGACCCCCTTGGCTTCTCTGGCTCCGTTGTAAAAGTGCTGATGGAGAGGTATTTTGGTGGTAATCATGTGCTGTACACAGACAATTATTACACAGCACCGAAACTCTCCAAATACCTTGCTGAACACGGCATTGGCACTGTTGGCACTGTACGGAGCTATAGGAAAGAGTGGCCTAGTTTCCCCGAAGCATCATCATCATCCAGGGGAGATGTTCACCTGAAGAAGTCAGAAAAGCTTCTTGCGATCAGGTGGCATGACAAGAAGGTTGTCAATATGATCAGCACCATCCACAAGGGGGAAATGAAGAGAACTGGGAAGGTCAGCTACAGGACGGGAGAGCCAATCATGAAGCCTGATGCCGTCATTGATTATAATGTAAATATGAGACTCGTTGATAAGTCTGATATGATGATTGGCGAAATAGACTGTCTCAGGAGAAACACCCGATGGTACAGGAAGGCTTGCCTGCACATGCTCGATATGTGCATGCTCAATGCCTTCATTCTTTACAAGACACAAGTCGGGGGCATAAGGCAACCATCACTGAGACAGTTTTCCAAGACTGTCGTTCAGCAGCTACTTGAACGATTTGGTCAGGTGACGGCATTGATCCCGAGGCGACACTCTGACACACAACCTGACCGTCTTGAGTGCCGCAATTACATGAGCCGGCACCAGCTTGTGAAATTGCCTCCTAAAGCAGGCGGCAGGTTGTCACAGGGCCGCTGCAGAGTATGTTCAACCACCACACGAAGGCCTACGACGAGAAAAATGAGCACACACCAGTGCCTTGAATGCCAAGTCGCTCTATGTGTAACTCCGTGCTTTGCCGAGTACCACTCTCTGAGTAAATACTGAAAGTGACAGTGATATATAGTGATGCGACAGTGACGTGCTTTGCCAATAATTGTATAATGGATAATGTAGTAATAAGGGATATTTTGCCTAGAAAATAAAGGAAATATTGGCCAGTATAATAAGTGATATTGTAATAAGAGAATCTGCGGCACTTGTGGAATTCTGCGGCACTTACGTAATTCTGTGATGCGCCAGTGACGCAATATAGTAATAAGTGCATTGTAAATATAATGTACATTGCCCATATTATATGTAAAATAATATTAGAAGTTAGAAAGAATGAAAAGATCGCAGGAAACGTCAGTGAGCGGGTGCCGGCGCAGTGAAGTGAGGCCCAGCCGCAGTGAAGAGCGGGCGCAGCCGCAGGGAAGTGCCTTTTACCTACCTCAGTGAACACAGAGTGGGTGTTTATCGTATGTACAGTGTTCATATATGTTTATATTATTATTATGAGAGAGTGGTTGGCATTTGGTACTGGTGTGTGGGGCGTAAAATAGTTATTTCACACCCCTCACTTCTAACGGCTCTCCCCGTCCTGTGAAAGTCAACAAAGTCATGAAACCTACATCAATGGAAAGCTGAAGGTTTGTACTTTCTAATGGTACCTTATTTTTTTCTCTAGCTTTATTCTGTGCAGAGTTATTAAGGTTTAAAGGTTTGTTTACATTTGGCTGAAACCCCCGCGGGAGAGGACAGTCAGACCAAAACAATACCCGCGGTTAAGGGGTTAAGTAAGTGTGTGCTTTGAGTGAACATAAATTTGCTGAAGTAAGTTTTAGTGATTTTCCTAGTCATATAATGATTTCCACCTTTCACAGAACGTAACAGTTATTAAGTACATGGCACACTACATACTCGTACTGTTCACTCCATGCCTCTAGCTCTAGAATATTAGTGTGTTGCGGGACAACTCAGTCAGCATTACCAGTGTGTCCCTGCATCATTTTCTACTTCAAGTGACTCAAGTGTCTTTTTTTATATCGTGTCATCTTTATAATTAAATTAAACAATATGGCGGATGAATAACTTCACACGCGAACTTTAATGTGTATGCACTAGCGGACGGAAGTGTTCTTGCGCTGTAATATTGGAGGCGCAAAACAAGGACCATTCGTGGACTTGTAACTAAAGTCTCTTTACACTTCAAAGGTTCCAGACGTACAAAGGGAAATCCCAACTCTCTTGACTAACTCTCTCAGGCTCCTTTGATTCGCTCTCAGATTAAACAGTACAAAAATATCGTCTGGCTTTAGGTGCCAACTCAAAAGTTGTCCGGATCATAAGAGGGTAAATGTTGAAAGTATTAACTCTGTCAGACTGATATAATCATGCAGCTGATTAAAATCGTGTCGTTAGCATTAATACAAATCTAAAATTGTCTCGATCATGACAGGAATAATGATATTATTAGTAATCAGACTTGTTGAACTCACACTCTCCCTCCTAAAATCGCCTAGCAGTAATGAGAATAGAATACTAGAGTTGTGACGACCATGAAAGGGTTGGTATTAACGAAGAATGTTCTCATTCCGTATCGAAAAGGCTTCAAACACGAAAAAGAACTATTGATATCTCACTCTCTCTCTCTCTCTCTCTCTCTCTCTCTCTCTCTCTCTCTCTCTCTCTCTCTCTGTATATATCTAAACAAGTATAGACAGATATTCGCATATATATATATATATATATATATATATATATATATATATATATATATATATAAAATCATCATCATCAGCCATAACTAGTCCATATATATATATATATATATATATATATATATATATATATATATATATATATATATATATAATCATCAGCCATAACTAGTCCACTGCTGAACAAAGGCCTCCCCCAACCTTTTCCACGAATTCCTTGACTGAGCCAATCTTTGCACGTTTTCTCTGCAAATTTCTCGATCTCATCTCTCCATCTCATGTCTGGCCTTTTTCTGCTACGCTTACAATCTCTTGGTGTCCAGTCTGTCAGCCTCTTGCTCCATCGGTTATCCCTTATTCTTGCTCTATGGCCTCCCCACCTCCATTTCTGTTCTTTTATAACTTCTCTAATATCTTTTGACTTTAGTCTGCTCTCTCACCCAAGTTGATCGTTTCCTGTCTCTTAAAGATATTCCCAACATTGACCTTTCCATTGCTCTCTGAGAACAGATTAATTTATTTTCCATTGATTTTGTCAGTTTCCAGGTCTCACAACCATACGCCATAGCTGGAATTATACATTCGTTATATACTTTTCGTTTCATACAAACTGGAAAGCTACTTATCATTATGTCTCTATGTTTATCGAAAGCTTTCCATCCAATTTTAATGCGTCTTATTATTTCACTATCATGATCCTTCGTTAATTTTAGTATTTGTCCCAAGTAGTTGTACTCCTCAACTTCTTCAACAATTTTATCGCATATTCTGATGACGCTCTTTGGTGTTCGTGGACTAAACATTAATTTTACTCCGGTTCATTTTCAGTCCTACTTTGAGACTTTCTCTGTTGAGATCATTTAGCATTTCTTACAATGTCTCTGCTGTTTCTGAGATTAGGACAATGTCATCTGCAAATCTTAAATGGTTTAGCTTTTCTCCATCTATGTTCACTCCTTTGTTTTCCCAGTCTAGCTTTCTGAAAATACTTTCTAGGCATGTTGTAAATAACTTTGGTGAAATTGTATCTCCCTGACGCACGCCCTTCTCAATCTTAATTTTTCCGAGTCCTTATGTAATTTAACTGTAACAGTTCCCTCTTTATATATGTTTGCGAGCAGTTTTACAATGTTCTCATTCACTCCTTGTTCTCACAGTGAATTTAAAATCGCTATGTGCTCCACTGAATCAAAAGCCTTTTCGTAATCAACAAAACCTAAGCATAGTGGTTTATTATATTCTGTAGTTTTCTCAATTAGCTGATTCATTGTATGTAGATGATCGGTGGTTGAATACCCGCTTCGGAATCCTGCCTGTTCACGAGGTTGGTTCTCCTCCAAAATTGTTGTTATTCTGTTTGTAAGAACTTTAGTGAAGAGTTGTAAATGATTGATAATAAGCTAATGGGTCGATAGTTACTAAGATCTTTTGAATCACCTTTATTGTAGAGTAAAATAACTATTGCATTACACCATGTTTTGGGAATTTTCTTCTGTCTGATATAGTGGGTAAATAAGTGAGCAAGCTTATTTTGTACTTCTACTCCTGCATCCAACAGTAAATCTGTTACTATTCCATCTTCTCCCAGAGCCTTCCCTCTTTTCATATTTTTAAGAGAAATATTGACTTCGTCTGGTGTTCCCTCAGGTATTTCACTTTTGTCAACTGAAAAGTGATATATATATATATATATATATATATATATATATATATATATATATATATATATATATATATATATATATATATACGACATTTTTTATCAAATATGTAAGGAACAGCTGCTCTGTGGGAAAAAAGAATAACGTAGCTTTTACATTACAAGGAACGACCATAAAATTTTGGTGAGTTTCTATTTTTTTGCCCCTCAGTTTTGGCAGAGCAGTGAGAGATAATGAAAGCGGGGTGTAATGAGAGAGAGAGAGAGAGAGAGAGAGAGAGAGAGAGAGAGAGAGAGATGGCGCTTGCGGTGGTGAGGAAGGGAACGAGAGAGGGAGGGACGATAACGCAGACGAAAAATTTATACATAATTTAGAAGAATATATAATCTCATTAGTTTCCACTGTGGTTTTGTCCCGTTTAGTTTGGTGGCTTTTTTTCTATTATCATTGTTAACACAGGACGTTTTAGATTTAGTGGAAACGATTTCCAGTCATAGGAAATGAGGTTTATGAAATCGTTGCCTCATCCTTACCAGTTCAAGAAACATGTCTCTGGCAAGTTTTAAAAATCATCTCTGGTTTAGAAATTATGTAGCTAACAATTCCTTCGTAAATTTCGATCCTTCACTATACAATATCCTTTCTCAAATTTGTTAGATTCAGTTTATTTACCTTCCTCCCTGTTCACCCGCCATTACAGTGTTAACGGTGAGATGCGCCTTCAACTACTCCAGAATGCATTCTAGGGAGAGACTGTGATGGCAAACGCTTTTGGTCTTTACGACTCTTGTAATCAACTGGCATTATTCGAAGCTTTTTTGTTTACTGCTACTTCTACCCATCCTCGTGTCTTCCTTATCTTATAATCACCTTCACCTCCTAACACTATCCTCTTAAATTCCTCACTAGCTTTACTGAAGTACACACGCGTACCCTTTTAACCCTCTCATATTTTTTTAAACATATTATAGCAATACATTTAACGCCAGACGATTTTGTTCAGCTGAGGCTGAGTTATGGGCACCTGGGAAAATATGTGTGGTTGAGGCAGCTCTCATATTTTGTTCAGCTCAACGCCACACGATCAAATTCAGTTAAGAGTGAGTCATGGGAGTCAAAACGATAACTGTATTTACTGATGTTTGTTAATTTATCTCCACTAACGCTTTGATTATGATTACTAACTCCTTCTGTGTGTTGTTTCTGCATCATCATCTCTACCGCTGTCTTCTTCCCAAATTATAATCATCATATTATATCAGTATTTTTTTGCTATCCCCAGACGATATTTTTCAGCTTAGAATTATTATTTTTTTTTTTTTACTGAAAAGATTTGATATAATCTCCATTAAGACCCTCACAAATGAATGCTCTTCCTAAACTGATTAATATCATTCGGATATTGACACACACACACACACACACACACACACACACACACACACACACACACACACACACACACAAATGCAAGTCAAGTGATTACCAGGGTTCACAAAAGTATGATTTATGTTTCTACTGAGTTGCTTATTTCATTCTTGCCACCCACATCTGTCCACGGTGTGTTTTATTAAGCCTTCATTTTTATTGCCTTTTTTAGATTGCTTTGGAGTATGTGTCGTTTTCCTCGTAACTTGGATTACTTGTTTTATTGGGCCACGGTGATAGTTTGTTAAATTTCATGGCATCTTTGTTTCCTCTTAGTCATACAGCATCTACTTTATGCTGGCTGTGAATCTTCCGTTTTTCTGTTTTGCTTCTGGGAATGTATCCTTTAGCTGGCAAGGAAAAATTCTCTATTTTGTGGTCAAGAAGTTATGGTAATTTATTATATATATTTGCCTCTCAGAATTTTGTAACCTTTGTTATCTCCGTTTTTTGTATTGTTTGAAAAGCTTTTTGGTTGGTGAGTGGTATCTTTATGGATCCATGTAAAGGATTCTATGGTCCTTGGTATTACGATGCTGTTTGGCTGAATTTCACCATCTCTTGAATTCTTGCTTCGCCAAACACAGTATGTGCTGTTTGTTTTTATATTTTATTTATTTTTGTCTTCTGCCTTTTAGGATTCATGCAGTATTGTTAGGTAAGGCAAAGGTCTGTTCTGGAGATTCAAAATGGTGTGATATCGTGCTCTATATCGTTGTTTCTTTGATTTTTTTTGCCTTAGCAGATCCATATAGTTGAGTCAGAATCATCTCTTGTTGGTTATCGGTGTTCATAACTTAGAAATGTTGTTAATGCTGTCAACGCCCCTTGACGCCAGACGTAGGTGAAGACAAAGTGTAGGAGTTAGTTTTCTGACAATATATTAAACACCATCTTGAATCTTTGTACAGCAACACCGGACAGCATCTGTGTTCAACCCCAGGGCCCGTACTTATAAAAACTACATCACAGTTAGGTGAAAGTCATAAATGTGAGACTTAAGGAGCACCTCATCATAACTAAGTCGAGACTTTGTTAGGTCGAAGTCACAAGCTACTGAGTTAGCGGTTGGCGCTGCGTAGCACTTGAGAGTTTCGAAAAATGAAGAAAAATCTAAGAAAACAACAGAGAAAAGATGCTACAAAAAATCAGAAATTACAACGATATTTTCTTAAATGTTTTCAGGGTAAACAGATTAATGTCATTTTTGAGGAATTATTAATTTACCACTTTGTGTTGTGGACGAGGACATGTTGCCTCTCCTCACCACGCTGTAAACACCGCCACCCAAGCATGGAGAACTCCAACAGTGTAACAAGCAAACGTTCCAGAAAGCAAAATTGGACCCCCGGTGCCACATATAAGCTGGCACAGTTGTATCTTGAGAACATACGCGTGCTGAAGGGGGTTAAAGCATTGTTTCTTGTCGTTGGTCTTGTTAGTGTCTCCTGCACCAAATCGGTCACAAAAATTATGCCTGCACGGTCCAAACGATATCTCTTGACCAGTTCTGCATCACTTAGCTCGTTAAGCACATCTTTCCTTTCACGAAAACGTCTTGGTCGGCGCTGGCGATTTTGTTGTGGTGGTGGTGCGGCGGCCATCTTTACTCTTATGATCGAGTCATAAGCCGCGTCCGAAGCGCTATAACCACTCGGGAGGGGTCTTAAGCTATGACTCAGTTTAAGTCGAACATAAGGAGTTATGACTCGCTCCTATGAATTTAGGACAGACTTTCGCCTTATGACTCAGTCTTAGTGTTTTATAAGTACGGGCCAGACCCTTACAGACAGCTACTGCTCGCCGGCTCCCTCCGGCTAGAGTGGCAGTGCGACTACGGAAGTCGTGACTCATTCAAATCCCAGACATAACATAAGTGCTCATAGACATAACAATGGGCGGTGACGCCCTACTTGGATTCTACTTACAACTACTTACAACTACTTGCATACTATATTTACATACTATACAATATTTACAAAAGGTTCCAAACAATTTTCCCCCTCATTGAAAAGTTTGTCCTGACACAGTGGTGAGGCATTACAGTCTGAGTATACAGTCAACCGGGACTACATGGGAGTATAATAACAAATGAGATATTACTACATAATTCACAAAGGTGGATGTAAGAAGGGATTAATATATTTACAGTACGTGGCCATGTTGGAAAAATAGCATAAACATATAGGTTTGGTCAATTTACAAATGGATGTTTTAATATATGCCGGTACTTATGTAATCACAAAATTACTTTTACTCAGAACTACCATTTTCCAGGTCTTCTGGTTGTCGCACTAACCTTGTTGCTACACGGATCTCATGCAACCTTTTGTCCATTCGCTTGAGACAACAATACAGGATACAAACAATTGCAATAAAACCTAGAAAACATAAGACAACCGGAGGAAATACAAAGACCGGATGTGACCAGGAACGGTTAAAAGATGAAGAGAACTGGTTCATAATAAAATCAAACTTGTTTAGATAGGTCAACATACGTAGGTTCTCTGATGTGATAGAAAGATTGTCTGTTGGTAGATGAAAGGTAGTATTAATAGGTTTGAAGATGTCATACTTGTGGGAGCGAAGTGCGAAGTGATAATGTGTGGCATGGGCTATTATAGACTCAGACTTTACTGTACAGTAATCAGGGGCCTTATATAAACCAACTGCGGATAGTGAACGTACAGGGGTTCCTGGACAAATAAGACTGACAGGAGTTGAGACACTAATGAAGAAATAGCGGATGTGATTTAGACGAGCATGGTGTACCTGGCCTTTGGGGGCAGGAACAAAGGTACAGACAGGTTGTACTGAGAAGTTACGGACTAAGGCAGATTCGCAAGGAGCAAAGCTGTCAGGAAAAATTGTTAGGAGGTACGCAGCACAAACTCGAGAGTTGGGTGTGAAAAGGGCACATCTATCGAGGTCACCTGAGGAAAAGCAATATAGAGATGATCATGGGAGAGAAGAAAGTACTCTGAAGAGACAGAGGCTTGTACCAGGGAGTTATTGTACCAGAAGGGAAAAGGAATGATGTGAAAGAGATCGAGTATGATGGAAGAACGAAGAGGAATATGAACAATTATATCTTTATATGGAATGTGGCTTCTAGTATTGGGTAGTAGTGTTCTAAAGAGGAAAATGAAATCATAGGAGACAAGCCGAAGGTTGAGTGAGCCCATTCTAAGGTAGAACGAAGGTCAGAGATAGATACTAAATCTAGAGTGACACGGATATCAACAGCATTGACTAAAATACGAATTAGGCTAGAAACTTGGGAGACAAGAGAGTCCAGAGAAACCTGCAAATTATCTACATGTAATTTAACATACATCAACTCGATATAATATTTCTCTTTGATACTTCATGTTTAAGAATAATTGTGAAATTATTTAATGTACTGGTAACATCATTTAAATGGGAGGTCATCTGTTGTAGCATAGAATGTTGAACACTTAACACCTTATTTTGAGACTCCAGTGCGTTAGCTAATTGAAATCAATCTTCCTTGAATCCAGAAATGTCACGGGTAGTCGCTACACCAAATAATCCGCTGAGGATTTCTCCTCCTAGATCAAAAAGTCCACGTTTCACTCGTGAGCTACCCACAGGCTTTTAGTGAGGGAAGGAATCTTGAAGATGGTTGAACTGATAACGAATATAATCAAACTTCCAGCAGATGGGTAGGTAGAGTGGGTACAAAAATGTGTCTGTGGGATGTCGATTTTTAATATCTGACAGGAGTCCCTGCAGGTCGTCTAGCCGACGTGCAAGGTCAGGCAGGGCGATGGCCACGGCGGCCAGCGGCTCTAGGTCGTAGTGCAATGAGACTACATCTTTCACCACCATTACCTCGCCTCCTGCGCCAGCCAAGGGCCCGGGCCATACGGCGCCATCGTCCTCACCCGATCCAGACCCAACCAGAGTCAGCACTGTCAGCACGTAGACCCACAGCATCTTTCCTGTAAAATGAGGTGATCTTAGAGGTGATGTTAATACAGATGATAACGACAGTGTGAGATGATAACGTTATGCAAGAGACTTAGTGGCAGAACGCAATTTGGCACGATAGTCATTAACAGTAAGGGAAGGCTGAATAGTAATGTCAGAAGGAAGATTTAGAGAAGAGGAAGAAGGCTGAGTAGGAGTTTGTTGTGGGGATGTGGTTTCTCTTAGTGGCTCCTCCAAGACTATGCGTTTTGATGCACGTTTGAGATGAACTGCATGCACCCATGTCGTCTCTGCCTTGTGCGGTTTTCTTAATTCGAATTTATTACCCTTACGAGATATGACACGGAAGGGGCCCAAGAATTTACTGTTTAATTTGGATTCTCTGTTAAGATCTTGGGCAAAAACTAAGTCACCTACTTGGATGTTAACATCAGTGGCAGCGGCATGTTGGTTACGTACCATCTCATTTGTAAGGGCCAGATTATCCTGAACATATTTATGAATTTTCTGGAAGTTGGACAGGTTTACTCGCACATAGTTATCGTAGTCGTAGATCGGATCAGGTTTGGATTGCGACAGTGAATAAGGTAGTCTTTTGTCAAAGCCGTATATGATGAAGAATGGTGTTTCCCCAATTAACTTATTGATGGATGAATTAATTGAGGCAGCTACTTGCAGAATCCACTCATCCCAGGTAGAAGTCTGATCTCCCACTATGTGATGCAGACTCTCCAATATCTTTCTATTCTGGCGCTCTACTAGGCCATTCGAGGCTGGATGATGGGCCACTATATTGCATTTCTTAATTCTGTATCGAAGACAAACTTCTTCCAGTACTGAATTATTGAACTCTGACCCGTTATCAGTTAAAATTACTTCTGGTGTTGTGAAAGGGCAAATTACTGAATTAATAAAGGCATGTGCAACTGCGTTAGCAGATTTTTCACGCAATGGAACTAAGATAACAAATCTAGAGAAATGATCGACTACCATTAACAGATAAACGAAGCCAGATTCTGTACGAGGCAGCTTCAGAAGATCAAGAGAGACAGTTTGCCAAGGTTTTGATGGTACTGGGTACTGCAATATAGGAGCAGGTTGACAGGTTGTCCCCTTGTGACGGGCACATGATAAACATGCATCGCAGTGCGCTTCTATATCCTTTCTCATAGTGGGCCAATAATATGACAGACGTGCTTGCCGTAAGCTTCTGTCTTTGCCAGGGTGTGATGCATGAGGGGTGTCGTGGATTAAATGGAGGGCAGCAGGAATTAAGTCTATTGCAATGACTAGTTGCTTAACTTCGCGACTGTTACCTTTCAGTACTGAGTCTTTATAGAGCAATTCATTGTTGAGGAAGAAATCAGATACAGGGACTGGTAACTTTGGCAGAGAGGAATCATCACGTGACTCTAGGAAATATATGACCTGTGACCATACGGGGTCCTCACGCTGGAACCTATGTAGTGTGTCATAACTGAACGCCATGTTTACGTCGCAACTGGTTGAAACTGTGGCAACATGCCGCGAGAGGGCATCGGCTATGACACTGGATTTCCCAGGAACGAATTCAAATGTTGGATAATAGTCAGTCACAGAGACTGCCCAACGTGCAAGTCGACCTGTAAGGATACGTCCCCGAAACAAGTCACATAAGGGAAGATGGTCTGTTTGGATGTGAACAGGATAACTGTAGATGATGTCGCGGAAATGTTTTAGAGACCAGACCACGGCAAGGGCTTCCCAGTGAGTTACACTGTATTTCTTTTCCGCAGAGTTTAGCACACGGCTAGCATAGGCAATGACACGTTTCTTTCCTTCGGAGTCATATTGCATGAGAACGGTACCTAGGCCAACTCCGGAAGCATCAGTACAGAGAAGAAATGGTTTTGAATAATCAGGGAATGCCAAAACTGGTGATTGTGCTAGAGCATTTTTCAGTGTTGTGAATGTGGTTGCCTGTTCATCAGCCCACACAAAAGGCGCATCCTTCTTTAGCAGTTTTGTTAACGGTGCAGCTATCTGAACATACCCTTTAATAAATCTTCTGTAATACTCACTGAGACCGAGGAAACTGCGTACAGCGTCGGTGTTGGTTGGAGTTGGGAAATTCGTCACGGCTCTAACCTTGTCATATGATGTATGAATTCCGTGAGCGTCAACAACATGTCCTACGAATTGGAGTTTCTTACGTAAAAAGTCGCACTTTGGCAATTTGATCTTAAGTCCAGCTTGTTTGTGTCTAGTGAACACTTTGGCTGACTATTCTAAGTGTTCCTCCACCGAGTGACTAGCGATTATGAGATCATCTAGATAAGCAAAAACTGAGTGCCCTATCATGCCGGCGAAAACCGTATGAATTAGCTGCATGAACGCTGATGGTGCATTTCTCAAACCGAATGGAAGTCTACGGAATTGGTAATGTCCGGATGGAGTACTGAAGGCAGTGATAGGACGAGATGATTCTTCCATCTCGACTTGCCAATAACCACTTAAAAGAACTAGAGAGGGAAAAAACACAAGTGTTTTCACCTAAGGATTCCAGCAAATTAGTGAGTACAGGAATTGGAAATCTGTCCGGGACAGTCAGCATACTCATGCGTCTGTAGTCTATTACTGGTCGCAACTCACCACCTTTCTTTGGAACCAGAAATAGTGGGCTGTTCCACGGGCTATCAGTGTTCAATGACCTCATTATCCAACATGTCCTGAAAAAGACGATCGGCTTGTTGACGTTGGCTATGTGGTAAACGGTAGGCAGGTATATATATATACTGGCTGAGTTCTAGGGTGTAATGTAATGTTATACTTTATCAAGTCTGTCTTGCCCTAGGGCTACGACTTCACGATAGTCTCGCAAGAGATTAATTAATTGAAGTCGGTGTTCTGGGAAATCACTTTGTTTCACATGAGATTCAAGATTAGATGGAATATTGGTGGACTGAGCAACTGAGCACACATCGGCAACAGGGTGTGAGAAATCCTGGCACACACGTACGACCACTGGGTATACCAAGAAATCGTCAATTTGTGTTCCCGTTCGTAAGGTGAACGCGACGTTTGTGGTGTTGGCAATGTATAAGTAGCATAAACCACCCTCTAGCACCGTACACAACGCCGACTCATAAGCTAAGCCATTCATACACGTCTCTGGTAAGGTTAGTACATCCACTCCTGCTTTCGTACCCACAGCACGAACAGAGACCTTGTTAAATTTGTGCGGCAACAAAATTGTGCGCTGATTTGTTACTGCACATCTTATCTCTGCATGTTGTAAAACATCAATCACACTATCTGAGATAGTTAAATGAGACGTGTCTGAGTCAGCGAGTGTGCCACTGTCAGAGGGGTTGATACGATCCAGTTGAATGCTCAGAGGATGTAGTACTAGGTGGTAGTGTACTTGGCTGTTCAGTTAATGGTGTGTGTACCTGTTTACTGTTTAGTAATGTTGGAATCATGTTAGCTTTAATAACTGAGTTGGTTTGGGAAAGTACCGGACATGGATATTCCATACTAGATATTGGGAAACCATTGACAATTATTTTACGAGAAGCAGAGAGGAGAGCAAAGGCTTCTTGAGCCATTGTCAAAAAGCCCATGAGAGTGTCTGCTGGATATTTAAGATCATTAGTGACATGAAACTCTACGTCAAAAGGTCTTAAGACTTTATCAGGTTGTACTTCTAGTGTGATCTTTCCTTTGACTTGAAATTCTGGGCCATCCACACCGCATAGGCGAATGTCAGGTGGTTCGAGGAGCCCAACTCTTTTAGTTATTTTCCTGATGTTGTTTAAAGAGGTATCGGAGATCAGTTTTACCATAGATCTGGTGTCCATAAAGAAAGAGCTTTGTACCCCTTTGCTCCATCCTAGGATGACTAAGCCTAAAGATGTTATAGGTCCTACCTGACGAATAGGGAGTTGAGTTTCTGTTACCTTATTTTCAGACACCGGCTGATCTTCCGCTGTTAGGTTACATTTCTCTAATGCAAGCGCTCGTCTTCCCCGGACTGACGGCTCTTAAGGTAACGACACTCGCCCGTGGAGTGAGTTGTGCTATTCTTATGGTATTTGCATGTTAGACGTTGGGACTGCGAGGGTGTGCGCGGGCGTTCCCTTGAGCAAAAACGTCTTCTTTTGCGTGCACAGCTAGACTCTCGATGACCTACATTACCGCAGTGCCAGCACACAATTGAGGATTGTTTGCTTCGTCGCAGAGTTGAATTGTCACGACCGCTAGAAGGTGAGCGATAGTGTGAGTGAGACCGATTACTAGGTTTGGTTCATGTAGTTGGCCGCAAACGCGAGGAACCAGATGAAGTAATGATGGTGTGTAGTACTCTCGCAGTACCACAGGCAGAGGGAAATGGTGAACTGTAAGAATTGACCTGGCGAGTGAAGTCTGTTCCTGACCTTTCTACAATAGCCTTGCTAATGTCCATTATTTTGTCTCCGGAGTTAAAGCCAAGTTGTAGTGCTATTTGTTTTTGGAAGTCCGAAAGCCAGTTGAGAAATCTGAAGTAACCAAACAAGTCCACAAAATTATTCAATGCAATCATGACCCGTTGCGTTGTGTTACCCGTTGAGTACCACGGAATAATTGGTGCAACTCTGAACTCGTCGCCCTCATAGTAGCGGCTGCCTCAATTACTTTTGCATGTTGGGGAAGTACCTTCATGTCCTCCTCCATTTGCTTGAGGAGATTAGTTAACCCTATAAGAGTTGCAGCAATGGAATGTTGGCAACAATATTGAATGAGACGTTGGCGAAATGCGTCAAACGTTTGACAATCTTCGAAGTGCCCCGCACGAATAGCGGCTCCTATCAGTGATCTGCCATGGTCCAGTCGATTTAGGAGATAAGAAACTTTCCAAGGGTTCAATTGTGATTTGCCGATGATGAATCTCATTTTCAACCTCTCTGAGAAAATCGTAAATAGAAACTATACTATCCTCTCCTGTGAATTTGGGTCTATTAACATCATCCAAATATATGGACTGGGGAGGTGGAGGCTTCTGAGTCGTCATCATAGGAAGAGGGTGAGACCGCGAAGGTGAGGAAGTAGGCACAGTAGTGAACTGAGACTGTGTGGGAAGGAAGTGTCGTGGCGGTAGTGGTGTGTGTCGTGGGTAGCGGTGGTGTATGTGTAGTAGTAGGGAAGGATGAAGTCTGTGGAGAACACTGAGTGGTTTCAGGAGAATTAGTTGGAGAAGATGATAGAGTATCTGGAGTTAATATATCTGGGTAGGAGTAACAGGAGCAGTAGAAACCGGCAGGGAATTTACGGTTGGTTTGCTATAAGTTCTGCCACTTCGAAGATTTACATTATCACTACATACAGCGTGATCTGTGTTACCGTCCGATTCAATAGGAGAGAGATCTACCTTTTTAAAAAGGGACATTAACAGAATAGAAAGTAAGCAAATGAAACTAAATGAGGAAATGGATGAATAAATGAGAGAATAAATAAAAATATTTGTAATCTGTGAAGAAATTATATATATACAATGAATATGAGTGAAAATGGATGCGTTATTTACAGCTGAGTATAATTGGGAGAAAATGAAGTAGGAGTGAGTGAACGAAAAATTCTGTCAATGAAAATGCAATGAATGGATGAGAGTAAATGGTGAAAATATCACAATATATAGAGACAGCTTGGCTTCTCTGTAGAAAGGGATTGATTAAAGACGTTTCCCTGGTGTTTTGTTTATGTGCTAAATGCATATGATAAGTAATGGTTACCATGCGGTACTGCTAGTGCCGAATATAATGACAAAATTCGTTATAAATCACCTCACGACCTTACATCGACGAGTCCTTAAAGTCAGTCGTTTCCCCGTCAAAACTGGTTAGGTTAGGTAAGATTATAGTCGGCTCCTCACTCTTTATGCTTGCAAGACGCTTCCCAGTTATTTTGTGCATATACTTAAATTTTCTACATGATTATGACAAAGAACGATTACCGTAGGGCACGGACATAACTGAATTTAGGACAGTCGTGGATCGCTTGCATGACCTTGGCTGATCGTTTCCTCGAGAAAGACTGGTTAGGTTAGGTTACGGACGATACTCTTTAAATGCACATTCTTGCTGTTTTCCTTTTATTCTGCAGATGTATTCTAATTTGCTGAATGAATTTGTTACTGAATTTTTACCATGGGGCACAGGTATAGCAACATTTTAGAAAAGTTCATCAATATTATTGCCTGCAAAAATACAGTAACCTCAACGTGTCCCTCATTTCCCCATGAAAACACGGACGGGTCCCCGTACAGTACACCTTACAGACATTTCCCTGTTATTTTATACATGTACTCTACTGCAGTGAATGAATGCGATAAAAAACCGTTGCCAAGCGGCACAATTAAGGCTGAATATTATGACAACATTCATCGTAAATCGTTTTCACGACCTAATATCGACAAGTCCCTTAGTCGGTCTTGTCCTCGTCAAAACATGGATAAGTTAGGTTAGGTTATGATCGGTTCCCCGTATTGTATGCGTACAAAACATTTTATTGATACATAAATGATAGGTGAATTACGGAAAAACGTCATATGGTTATATATTTAAGGGTATCTGTTTGTTTTATTGAGGAATCGTACCAGAGAACGTGAGAAGAGAGAAGTTAAATATTATCACCAATAAACAACTGCATTTTCCCACTTAAGTAACGCAGTATTGCAAATACTTGTATTTCTGCTAACGATCTTGCCTACGCTGTTTGTTTGGCGGCGTTACAGCACCCGAATCAATCATAAATATATTATTCCGACATGGTCTAATTTCTAGCCTACATAGTAATTTGTTGAAAATACCATACTTAGGCCCAAAATGTTCTTTCTTTCATGATTCACCATAATTCATCGGCCTTCATATTCTCCCTCGTCATTTTTGTGTGGGCATCTTGATTGAGTGAAATGAGAAACACTTAAATAACCTCATCGGAGTAACTCAAGTTTGTTGTCTGCAAAGTGTACTAAGGAACGGTAAGTAGTTTAGTAGGTATCATTTAAGCGTGTGTCTAGAGTTAAGTAGACCTCGTGAAAAAAATCGTCTGCAAAGTGTACTTACCGATACTTATATACTTTCGTAGATACGACCCCTGGACCACTTCTCTCCTCCCCTTTCCTCTTCTCTTCTCTTGTTTGCATCTGTTCTTTTCTCATCTCTGCTCTTTATTGTCTTCTCTTCTACTTTCCTGTTCTCTTCTAACTTCTACTCTCTTCTCTTTTCCTCTCCTGTCCTCCCCGCTCATCCCATCTTGCCCATCTGTCTTCTGTTCTTGTTCCACCAGTTCGCTTGTCTTTTTTCTCATCTCTTTCCATCATCCGCGGTAAGTTGACGGAGTTTTGTGCAGAGCACCCTTCAAACGTGTTTTTGTGTTCCAGGAGCAGGACTAGACGACGTAACAAGGGCCGTTGATGCCATTTCTGAAGATGCAGAGAATGATAGCCTTGTCATTACTCATACAGGTACCAATGGCATCGTATGAATTCGTTCGGAGGAAATGATGGAGAATTACAGGAGCCTGATCCGGTGCTACAAGTAAAAAAATCTAACAATATTTTAACTCAAGCATATTCCCAAAGATTGAAGCAGGACATGTTATATTCAGTAAAGCTTTCAGTATAAATAACAGTTAAATCACTTTGCTTGCAGGAAGGCATGGAAGCGACTGACATATGAAACCAATATAACGAGCAGTACACATTATTCTCTGACAATGGCTTTGACTTGAACACAGTTGGTTTTGCCCATCTCGGTCGTTTGCTTTGTAACGCAGTAATCTTTTTCAGGAGAGAGAGAGAGAGAGAGAGAGAGAGAGAGAGAGAGAGAGAGAGAGAGAGAGAGAGAGTCATCACAGGAGGTGAACAAACAAATCAAGGCAGATATCATACAAACTGAAAAAAAATTTGTAACGTAATGTCCCCACATCATAAAGGAAAATACGTTAAATCTCCTCCATAAGCGAGCGCAGTCTGTGTAATATACATTCTGATATAGAGGCTCGTGTCTTTTCTGTAGATTATGATGGAACTGGTATAACAGAATCATGGTTGAATACTGAAGACAAGTTTCTCGCTGAATTTGATTAACAGGTATTCACATTTCTAGTAGTGAATGGAAGGGCAGAGTATGGGGCAGCGTGTTGCTTCATCCCAAATCAAGATTCCATCCAGTCATAATTACCAAGCCATCTATTGAAAATATTAACCGTATTTATTTGAGAAGAGCATGTGGAGTCACATGGAGAGCCAGACTGACAAGGAGCATTGTGGTGTGGAAATGGGTGTGACAAAATGCGTTAGGAGAAATGGTGGTTTGGCTATATAGAGAGGATGGAGAGCGACAGACTGACGAGGTGAGTGTATGTGAGTGAGATGGAGGGGGGGAGAGGAAGGGAGAGGCCAAGGATGATATGGAAGGATGGATTGAAGAGATATATAAGAGAGAGGGGTGTGAGCTGGGAGCAGGGCAGTGAAATGGCGGGGGACGGGGACATGCAAGCGATTTGTCTGTGGCCACACCATACGGGATTAAGGCGTCTGACAATAAGTAGACAGACTTTCAGCTGAGAAATGATTCTCAACAAAAAACTGCACTTGGTTTATTTCATTATCTACCTGGACAATCACTTTACAGTGACAATGAAATCTACGAAATATATATATATATATATATATATATATATATATATATATATATATATATATATATATATATATATATGAAGCGATGCCAAGGCAAAGCTAACCCGTCCCCGGCAGTCATTTAGTGCTGACCTATAAACAAACAGGATATCTGGTCAAAGAGTTCACTTATCCAATTTGGAGTAAATTGGGTGAAAATTAACTATTTTATGCCCATTTGAAATTTTAGGCCCGACCCATCTGTCTTTGACATCTTATAACTAACAGGGGATGACCCCCATGATGGAATGAAGCATGTTATAAAATGCAGATTTGAAAGATACACTTTTAGGTTTTGGTTTCATGTCGATATGACGAGTTTGAAAGGAGCCATGGCGAAAAAAACTATTTTTACCCTTCCCTGTTTTTTTTTTTTTTCTTTCTTTCTTTTTTTACACATTTTGGGCCTACAGCCTGGGTCTTGGTTCAGTTTGGCCCAAAATTTTTGGGTTATCAGGAGGTCATAGCCAATCATCCCTGTAATTTTAGTGAAAATCGCACCAGTAGTTATTGCGTAAAGTTGTTAACAGAGACAGACAGACAGACAGACAAACCGAGTGGAAATAATACCCGTCCCCGAGCCCCTTCGGGGTGGGGACGGGTTAACTGTGACACGGTATCAACATTTAAAAACCGCCTAGATACGTATATGTTTCCTAATCCCCAGTTAAGTGTGCTCATTTCTGAATAATACGTTTATGAACTAAGATGTCTTACAGTTCAAAAAATGGACGGTGTGACAGAAACCACAAAGCAACAACATGTCCCTTAAGTTGACGATGTCTTTGCCTTGCAGGTTAAATAATACAGAATATATATTCTGTTCACTGTTTCCTATTAAATTTGCATGACAGCTTATCATTGCTGCATGGTGTTCGTTCTCACTATTTCCTGTCAGTTTCGAGTGGAGGGTTTGGTGGATAGGGAACCTTCCTGCTTTCCTATCCTTGTCTTTGACAGATTGAATATTTGCGTTGGTTACAACGTATCATGCAAAAAACAACCTCGAAAGACCCAAAAGTCTGTTGCAGTTTGCCTTGATTTAAACTCCTCCGTACTCTCTCCAGACTCTCCTCTTTAACCCGCCTCTCTGTCTTCCCTTCTATCCTTCTCCCCTCTCCTTTCCTCACGTCCTCTCGTCCTTAATGACCTACTTCACCAGATTTTAATCACTTCATCCGCGAATCAGTACAAACACTCACACATTCTGATCATGATCTTCCGGTCAGTTTTTGTGTTCTAAAACAAGCAGACTGAAGCAAACGCTAAATGTTGAAGATGGGTATGTAGCATGAGAGAGAGAGAGGGGGGGGGGAGGGAGTTTGTGATACTACTGTCTAATTTACACAACTTCCTCCACCAGGAACCAGCTTACTCACTGTTATTGCCTCATCTTTCTCTTTTTTCTCTCCTTTTCTCTACCTCATCTCCTTCATTCTTTTCCCTCCCGGTTCCAGGTTTTTCTCTACTTGTCTAATATTTTCTCATCTCATCTTTCATTTCTCTCTTTGAGATCTCTTCTCTCCTCTTAGACTTTCTCCTTTCCTTTTCTCTTGGCTTCCTCTCTCTCCTCTCTTCTCTTTAATTTTCTTCTCCTGTACATTTTCCTCTGATCCTGACCTATCTTGTCTACTTTCATCCTCTCCTATCCTCTCGTATCGTGTCATCTTTCCACTCGCTCCTTCCCTCATATCTCCTCTCCTTTCCTCTCCTCTCTTCTACGCCCTTCACTTTCATGTCATCCTCATTTCTTATTTTTTATTTAATCTTCTCCACAACTGTATTTCCTCTTCATTCCTTTCCATTTTTTCCTTTCATCCAGCCCCTTCTTCCGATTCGTCTTCATTTTCTTCCCCCCTCTCTTTTCTCTCCTTTGCTTCTCACTGTTCTACTTTTGCAATTTTCTCCTCTCCTTCCATAATTTCCTTTCTGGCCTATTCTCTCCCTCCTCTACCTATCCTCTTCTTTTCTTCCTGTATTTTCCTACCCCTTTCTTCTTTCCTCTGCTTCTTTACTTTCCTCTCCGCCCATCACTTCTCTTGTTTCTCTTCTTCTCCTTTCTCTAGAATCCTTTTTTTTTTTTTTTTTCACCTTTTCTACCTCTCCCCCTCCATCCCCTTACCTCCAGATATTCCTTCTACTCCCGTCTCCTCTTTCGTCCTCCGCTTCTTCTTTGCTCTCCTCCCTACATTTTGAATTCTTCCACCTTTTCCTTTCAGTTGCTTTTCTCTCCACTTCTTCCTCCATATCCTCTCCTTTCGTTGCTCCTTTCCACTTTCCTCCACCTTCTTTCCTCACTTCTTTCCTGGTTCCTCCACCATTTCTCCCTTTTGCCAACCTTCCTTTCCTTCCCCTCAGCTTTCATTGTGTTTTCTTACGTCTCTCCTCTCCTTCTTCCTCCACCGTCTCACCTCCCCCCTCGCTTCCTTCCTCCACCATTTCTCCTTTCTCATTTTTCCTCCATCCTTCCTCGTTCCCTCCCACAACCATCCCTCAGCCTGGTCCATTAAGGAGTCAGTTCAATGAGGTTTAAGTCGTGTGAGTAAATACGCTTAATTGATCTCCCCCCCCCCGACACACACACACACACACACACACACACACACACACACACACACACACACACACACACACACACACACACACACACACAGACAGACAGAGAGGGAGAGGATTTTAACAATGTAGTATTTGGAAAGGTTTTTGAAGTATTAGTATTAGGGTCAGTAGTCGTCGTATAGTAGTAGTAGTGGAAGTAGTAAAAGTAGTAGTAGAAGTAGTAGTAATAGCAGTAGTAGTAGCAGTAGAAGAAGAAATAGTAGATGAAGTAGTGGTAGCGAAAGATAATAATAATAATAATAATAATAATAATAATAATAATAATAATAATAATGATGATCATGATGATGATGATAATAACAATAATAATGATAGTCTATCTATCTATCTACAGCCAGCCTCCTTAATCCCGTAAAGGGTGGCCACAGGCAAACCTCCTACATGTCGCCCTGTCCCCTGCCCTTTTGCTGCCTTCCTCCCAGCTCACACACACCCTCTCTCATATACCTCTCCACTCCATCCCTCCATCTCATCCTCAATCTCCTCCTTCCTCAACCCCTCTCCACCTCATTCATATACACTCTCCTCGTTAGTCTCTCGTTGTCCATCCTCTCCACATGGCCAAATCGTCTCATTGTATTTCTCCTAACGCTTTCTAATACATCCACATTCACACCACAATGCTCCTTCACTTCCTCATTTGTCAGTCTGTCTCTCCACGTAGCTCCACATGCTCCTCTCGTATAACTCAATTCCACTGCTATCGCTCTTGACTTCCATACGTGAGAGTTGGTATCACAATATTTTCATGCAGCAACTTCATTACTGTCATGTTCACTTCCCTATTACTTATCATTGCATTAAAAGAAACATCAACTTTTCTTCCCTATTGAGCCCTTTCAAGCACTTCATCCTCTAAACTTTCATCCATACTCATCACGCTACCAAAGTACTGAAATGCATTCACATTTTCCGTTTTCTCACCGTGCAGCTTCACTGTGCATTGATTGAATTCACTTCTCTTTAAGACCACAACTTTTCTCCTCCTTACAGTCATCTTTAAGTTCCATTTCTTACACATTCTCCCAAACTCATACTCCAAGCCTTGCAGTTCCCTTTCGTCTTCACTTAACAATCCAAACGTTGCCCTCTCTTATCAGGGCCGCTTGAACATCCACTGCCCTACCTTGTATCTTTTTGATAACCCTATCCATATACAAGTTCAGCAACCGTGGAGACATGGCACATCCATGTTTCAATCCAATATTGTGATAGGAAACTTCACTCACTTCACGATCTACATACACTGCAGTCCTAGCGCCATCATACATACTATTCACGGTATTCAACAACTTCCCATTTACTCCAGATATTCATAATATTTTCCACATTCCTTGTTTATCCACTCTCATATGCTTTCCCCAAATCCATAAACGCAGCATACAATTTCTCTCCCGTCTCTAGAATAATTTCCAATAAACACTTATGGATGAATATCTGATCTACAAACCCTCTTCCCTTCCTAAAACTTCCCTGTTCCTCTCCAACTGCTGTACTTCATTTGATATATTCCTAACTCTGTCAACAAGTACCTTACCATATACATTTCCTGTAACACTACGACAACAGCCCTTATGATACCACACTCTTCTTTTCCTCTTTTTCTTTGTACAGGAGAACAATTTTACCTGACTTCCAACCTTCAGGGGCCCTACCTTCCTCACAGGCCAACCTGCACACCTTCTATATCCACTCCACTACTATCTCTCCCCTATGCTTCAGCATTTCACCACACATTCCACCAATTCCTGGGACTTTCCCCATTTTAACAATCTTCATTGTTTCCACTACTTCCATCCTACTGATTTTTTCCTCCCTTCTCATCTCCCTCCTTCTTTTATTACTCAGTCCACATGCAGTATGAAAAACTACGGAGACGTGACACTTCTCTGCTTCAGTCCAACACTCAGATCAAGGAATTCGCTTAGTTTATTATCCACACGCACACTGTTCAACAGTTTTCCATCTACTCCATATCTTATTCCCTACCTTTCTACTGTCATATGCTTTCTCCACAATCATGACGACAGTACACAACTTCGTTTACATCTCCAGGCACTTTTCGTTGAGTATCTTAGAACGAGTATCCTAACCATGCAACCTGTTCCTCTCCAAAATTCTCTAGTTTTCCTCCAACTAATTCCTCGGTTATTTTCCTAACTCTATCGATAAGAATCCCACCATATTTGCTTTGTCATAATATTTCATCTCTCATGCTTCGTTCTTTCCACGGCTGAAACATATCTCTATGCCAAGGCAATGTTCTTATGTTCCTAATGTTTCACCTCAGCTACTAATCACTTTTCGCTGTTGGCTAATATTTCGAAGTTGAGGGAGGCTTAGCATGTTTCTCTGCCCGTAAATTATTCTCATCGATACGATTCATGAGGGAGAAAAGTGACGGACTCTCATCATAATTCTGAAGAAGATGCACTGTAAAGTACGTTTATCTCCATTTTTTCAATATTTTTGTCCTTTTGCCAGCTTAGTTTACCGAGTTCAGTGGCAGAAAATGACAATCCTACTGCCCCACATCCTGCCCGTAGCAGATCTTTGTGACAAGTATATTATTTTAGTGCACAACTGTTTTTACAGATCTGCTATTTAGATTGAAAGATGGCAATTTTAGGCCAAGTTATAATAAAAAGAGTATAGTTGGTGAAATTTTGTTAAGTGGTGAGGGGAGTAAAAGTGAGTAGATGGAGAGAACACTTTAATAAATTGTTGAACATACAGTAGAGACTGAAAGTAATGCGAGTATAAGTGACTAGAGAATGGCTGGGAGGAGGAAGGTAAGAAACGAGAAAGAAATCAGTAGGATGGAAGTTGTGGAAGCAATGAAGAAAGTCAAAATGAGGAAAGCCCAAGGAATTGATAGAGTGTGTGGTGAAATGCTGAAACATGGGGGAAATAGTAGCGGAATAAATGTGAAAGATGTGCAGATTGGCCTGGGAGGAAGGTAGAGTCCCGGAAGATTGGAAGTCAGGTATAATAAATCCCCTGAACAAAGGAAAAGGGGAAAGAGAACTGTGTAGTAATCATAGGGGCATTTGTCTTCTTAGCGTAATAGGAAAAGTATATGGTAGGATACCTTTTGACAGAGTTAGGGAAATAACAGAGGAATTAGTTGGAGAAGAACAGGGAGGTTTTAGGAAGGAAAGAGGTTGTGCAGATCAGGTATTCATTCTTACGACTTTGGTGGAAAAGTTCTAGAGAAGAGAAAGAAGTTGTATGGAGCCTTCATGGATTTAGAGAAAGCATATGACAAGGAGGATAGACAAGGAATGTGGAAAGTATTAAGATTTTATGGAGTAAATGAGAAGTTGTTGAATGCCGTGCAGAGTATGTACTGTATGAGGGTGCTAAGGCTACATTGTATGTGAATAGTGAACCGAGTGAATTTTTCTATTTGAAAGTTGGATTGAAACGGGGATGTGTCAGGTCCCCATGGTTGTTCAATCTGCACATGAATATGGTTATAAAAGACATACTAGATAGGGCAGTGGATGTTGGAGTTGCCCTAATGAGAGAGGGCAGTGTTTGCCCATGAACTCTTGTTTGCGGATGATACTGTGCTGTTAAGTGAAGACGAAGGGGAGCTGCAAGGCTTGATGAATGAGTTTGGGAGAGTGTGGACGAAAAGGAATCTGAAGGTGAATGTAGGGAAGAGTAAAGTTATGGTCTTCGAGAAAAATGAAGCCACTGAAGGTACAGTGAGGCTGGATGAGGAGGAAATGGAAAATGTGAGTGAGATTAAGTACTTGGGTAGTGTGATGTGTAAGGATGGAAGTTTAGAGGCTGGAGTGCTTGAAAGGGTACTACAAGGAAGAAAAGTTGCTGGTTCTTTGAAAGCAGTGATAAAAAACAGGAAGAGGCGGTGGATGAATCGGTAGAGAGGCGGCCTGCAGTCCTAATGGACCCAGGTTCGAATCCCGGCTGGGACAAAACAGTTTAAGGATTTGAATTTCATAAAAGGCAGACCTTTCTGATCAACCAGTTGACCCGCCGACATGTCATAAAAGTACCCCCGCTAATACCAATACACCAGTCCTGTATGAGACAGCCCTAGCATGCATTCAATATGGATGGTGGGTGTTAGCGCCGAAGTGGTGACATGTGGAGATGTAAGAGGACTACTGGGCCCCAAGAAGGACTACTGGGACTTGGGAATAGGCACTGAAGCCTTTGCCCAGGGTCGGACAAGTAAAATAAAAATAAAATAGAAAAATAAGCTGCTGCATGACAGTATTGTGATACCAACTCTAAAGTATGGAAGTGAAGTTTGGATTTTGTTTGAGGGACACAAGTCATGAGCTTGAGCAGTGGAAATGAGTTACTTGAGAGGGTCATATGGAGTCACATGGAGAGACAGACTGACAAATGAGGAAGTGAAGGAGCGTTGTGGTGTGGATGTGGATGTGGTGGGAAGCGTTAAGAGAAACACACTGAGGTGGTTTGGCCATGTTGAGAGGATGGAAAGCGAGAGACTGAAGAGGACAGTATATGTGAGGTGGAGGGGGAGTGGGAGGGGGAGGCCAAGGATGAGATGGAGGGATGGGGATGGAGAGGTATAGGAGGGAGGGGAGAGTGAGCTGGGAACAGGGCAACAAAATGGCGGTGGACAGGGAGACATAGAGGCGATTTGTTTGTGGCCAACCGTCATGGGATTAAGGCATCTGGCAGTAGACAGATAGATAGACAATCCCTTCTCTCTTCATGACCACCATGTCTGCCTTCCATATGCTTCTCCGACACCCTCCATCCGAGGTGATGTGCAGTTAGTAATTCTGAAGTTTCCCAGTTTGTATTGTTTGTATAGCCGAGAGAGAGAGAGAGAGAGAGAGAGAGAGAGAGAGAGAGAGAGAGAGAGAGAGAGAGATTCCAGCACATACTTCCCTGCCAGACTCATGGGGGAACAAAGGAAGAGATTTAGTGGTCATTACTGTCACACTGCCATCCTCTTCCTTCCCTCGGGTCTCTCTCTCTCTCTCTCTTGGTGATGCAGGATAATTACTGTCGTTTTTAATTTCTGCTGTCGATGAAAAGTCAGCATCTGAGAGAGAGAGAGAGAGAGAGAGAGAGAGAGAGAGAGAGAGAGAGAGAGAGAGAGAGAGAGAGAAACAGACAGACAGACAGACAGACAGACAAAGACAGACAGACATTCAGACAGAAACTGTATGTATAATTTTGTTTATGTTATTATCGTGATAATCATGATGATGATGATGATGATGATGATGATGATATTTAATGTTACTGTTAAAACTTTTCACATCCCTGAGGGAGTTTTCTTGTTTTTGTCAATATTCCTATTGTTCTTTCCGCTGAATAAGGTAATGGCCATTACTCGGGGGCTCTCTGGCCTAGAGCCTTGAAACTTAGGTTGTTTCTCAGCTGTTTGCTTCTTTTGGCCAAATATATTGACAGTCTATAACCAGATCACCAAATATTATTCATAATGTAAAAAAAAAGGGGGGGGGGTGCAGGTGCTATTTCAATAACTGCTTAAGCTAGAAGGGTGAAATTTCATTGCAATATAGCCTTTAGGCGGCCTCTTGTGGAAGATAGAATGGTTCCAAACGGTTGAATATTCTCTGATACTGCATACGGTAAGAAACTGGTACGGATATTCTGGATGTCACCTAATTTCCCAAGAAGGATTAGAGCTAGAGCCATTAAACATGGAAGACTGTAATGACATGAGGTGAATTATGCAAGATCAGTGACCTTGATCTCAAGGTCCTTTTATAGCTCGGCTTGTAGTAATTAACGGCTATGGGAGTTTTTTTTTTTTTACTCGAAATTGTTTTTTGACAAATTTATGGTCTTCTTCTTCTTTCTCATCTTCTTCTGATTATTAATTATTATTACTATTGTTATTATTATTATTATTATTTTTACAATTATTATTATTATTATTATTATTATTATCATTATTATTATTATTATTAGAAGAAGAAAAAAAAAAAAGGAGGAGGAAGTGAGAGAGAGGAGCAGTCAGGGCGAAAGACTGAAAATTGAGAAGTTGGGAATCAAAGAAATGCCCGGTGATTACAGGACCAAAGTAGAGGAGGTGTTAGAATCAGTGAATTGGAATGAAATGGATCTGGACAGCTTGTAGAATGCCGTTAGGGATTGCTTAGTTAGAAATGCAAAAGCAGTGTGTGATGTGGAGGGAGTAATAATAAAGATGAAAGGTACGACATAGTGAGATGATGAGGTTAAGAGAGCAGTGGAGGAAAAGAGGAAGATGTGGCTAAGGTGGTTACAGGAAAGGGGATCAGTTGAAATAAGAACTGAATATATTAAGAGCAAGAAGAACGTAAAGAGACTAATGAAGAGGAAAAAGGAGGTGAATGATGATCTAGGAAGAAAAATGAATGCAAACTACTCTGAAAATAGGAAGTTACTCAGGAAAGAGGTGCGGAAATGTAGAAGTGAAAGCGGAAAGAAACGTGATGGTGTGAAGGATGTAGGTGGTAGATTATTAACCCATGGGAATGACGTAAGGACCAGATGGAGAGAATATTTTGAAAGCCTGATGAACGGGAATAGAGAGAGCACAGTGGCAGTAAACATGATTGGTTTTGGGGGTGTGCAGAGAAGCAATGCAGTGCCAAGAGACATGACACTCATACAGGTGAAGAATGCAGTGAAACGGCTGAAGAATGGGAAAGCAGCTGTGGTTGATAAGGTGTATGCGGAGATGATTAAGTGTAGTGGAGAGGGTGGAATGAAGTGCTTGGTGGAGATATGTAAGAAGTCATGGATGAGTGAAACTGTGCCAGCAAAATGGAGAAAGGCTGTGATTGTACCCCTCCACAAAAATAAAGGCGAGCGAAGTGAGTGCAAGAATTATCGTGGCATAAGTTTAATGAGGGTAGAAGGGAAGATATATGGAAGAATTATTATAAAGTAAGAGAGATATCAGAAGTTCTAGAGGGTGATGAACAGGGTGGGATTAGGAGTGGCAGAGGATGTGTGGATCAAATATCTGCGGTAAGACAGATAGTGGAGAAGGCTTGTGAGAAGGACTCTAAGGTGTGTATGGCATTCATGGAACTGGAAAAAGCATACGACAAAGTGGACAGAGAGGGATTGTGGAATGTTTTGCGCATTTACGGTGAAGATGGTAAGCTGCTAGGTGCCGTTAAGAGAGTTTATGATGGTCGTGAAGCAAGCATAAGGGTTAATGAGCATCTAAGTCAGGGGTTCTCAACCTGGGGTACGCGTACCCCCAGGGGTACGTGAGAGGAATTTTGGGGGTACGTGACAGGTTTCTCAAAATACTTCGGTTTTGAATAACTTCAAACCTGTTTGTAGAGAGTGGCCTACATGTGCTAGGCTAGATGTGTCCTCCACTAGAACCAGGACACTAAGTGACAACGTTAACAAGGAAACTCTTGGAGTTATGTCATTTGAGAGAAAGCTCTCTTGGACTACACTTGCCACACAACCTTGCAAACCCATAATACAGTAGTCACCCTTGCGCTTTTTCTATCGATCACGTAACTCCTCACGCGTACCGAGCAGGTACCAAAGTGAGACGCACTGTTCGCCTCTCATTGTCACCCACTCACCACTCTTCCCTCACTACCCTCACCCTCAGGTTTCCAGTGTATTTGTAGTCTGATTTTTTTTCCTCGTTTAAGTTGTCATGGATTTTGCTTGCGGCTACGAAGTCATGTGCCTACACTGCAGCCATAATAACTGGTAATGGTTTCCTTCTACATACCGCTGTGAGCAGGGATTCTTAGCACTGTGCTTGAAACAAGTTACGTTCACGTCTTGCAGTCAAAGACGACATAAGAGTGGCTCTTTCAGAGACTGTGCCGAGGATTGACTTGTTGGTAGCAAAGAAACGGGCCCAACCATCTCACTGAATTAGTATATACTTGTATTTTAATGCAGTCACACACACTGACTTCCCTATGAGTAAGTAACTAGTTACTAATAACTAGTTGCGAGGCTTAACAATCAGCATTAGTTCGCAGTCAGTGGAACACAAAGCCTTAATTCTATTTTGTTACTTTTTTCATGCTAGTGACGCTAGTCACGCACACTGTAATTTCCCCATGAGTAACTAGTTATAAGCTGTATATAGCACCACTACCTCACAGTCACAGTTATTGGAACAATGTGTCTGATTTAGTACTGTTTTATTATTATTTTTATGCTATTCACACACACAGTGACTTACCTATCACTGTTACTAGTTACAAGTTGCAACTAGCTGCAAGCAGCACTAGTTCACTGTCACAATGATCGAAAACTGTCTGGTATAGTTCTGTTTTAGTAAATGTATTGCATGCTAGCAGCCAGTCACATAGTGTTTCTCTATGACAGTAACTAGTTCCTATCAACACTACCTCTAGTGACATACTCACATTAACTGAAAAGTTTGTCTGCTCCACATATATAACACAATTTAAACTTAATAAACTAAGTCAATAAACCATGCATTTCTTTTTACCCTTCCTGATGCTGCATTGTGGGTAAGGGGTACGTGACCAATACTGAAAGACTTCAAGGGGTACATAAGATTAAAAAGGTTGAGAACCCCTGATCTAAGTGAATGCTTCACGATCGGTGTGGACATGCTACAAGGTTGTGTGATGTCCCCATGGTTGTTCAATATATATATATATATATATATATATATATATATATATATATATATATATATATATATATTTATATATATATAGAGATGGGGTCTATCTATCTATCTATCTATTGCCAGACGCCTCAATCCCGTTTGGGGTGGCCACAAACAAATCGCCTCCAAGTCGCCCTGTCCCCCGCCATTTCACTGCCCTGCTCCCAACTCACACCCCCCTCTCTCATATACCTCTCCACCCCATCCCTCCATCTCATCCTCGGTCTCACGAGTAATGGAGAGGGGGATGGCGTTGATAATGAATGGTGATGAATGGAATATCCCAAATTTGTTGTATTCTGATGATGCGGTGCTACATGCATATACCGGAAAAGAACTTGGTAGGCTAGTGCAGAGTTTTGCTGATGTCCGTGAGCATCGTGCCTTAAGAGGAAATGTAGAAAGGGGTAAAGTGATGGTTACTGAGAAAGAAGGTGACTTCCAGTGCGATATTACAGTGAATGGAAAGAGACTGGAATTGGTGAGAGAGTTCAAATACCTGGGTTCAGTGGTAAAAAAGAAAGGAAAATGTGCAAAAGAAGTGGATAGTAGAAGGAAGAAAAGTAGCTGCTGCATAGTAGGCCTTGATAAGAAACAGTGGCTTGAGTGTTGCAGCTGCACGAGGCTTACATGAAGGAGTGTTAGTGCCAACTTTAACATATGGATGTGAGACTATGGTGTGGCATGAAAATGAAAAGTCGAGTAAGAGCAGTGGCGATGGTACTGATGAGGAATGTATGTGGAGTACAGAGTGTGGATAGGATACGAAATAGTGTGATTCGAGAAAGATGTGGAGTGAGGAAATCTGTGGACATCAGAGCTGAAGAGAGTTATTGAGATGGTATGGTGATATGGAGAGAATGGATAACAATAGAATGGTGAAAAATGTACATCTGAGCGAATTTGAAGGAGGGAGGAGGTGAGATAGGCCAAGGAGAAGGTGAAGAGATATGATGGATGACTGTGTGAGGAAGAGAGGTTTGGAAATCGGTGAGGCTGGGGAAATGACAAGAGATCGAGCTGGGTGGGTGAATGTTGTGTGGAGAAGTGCATGTTCAGGGATTTGGCACCCGTTTTTAACGTGGCAGCATCCAGAGTGACTCTATCGGATACATTTATGTGAAGCTACAGAGAATGGTGAATGTTTCTGGCATGTCTGATAGAGCCAGGATTCCGGGGTCTTGAATAATGAGTGAATGGAAGCGTAGCCCATTGGACTGGGCAATTTTGGGCTGTCTGCACGTTGGTACTCCCCACCCTGCCCTAGGGTTGGAAAGAAGGTCCAGATGATGATGATGATGATGATGATGACAATTATTATTATTATCATTATTATTATTATTTATTATTATTATTATTGTTATCATTATTATTATTATTATTATTATTGTTTTCATTTTTATTATTGCTCACCTAGGAAAGCGATGATGTATTTGCATGTGTGTGTGTGTGTGTGTGTGTGTGTGTGTGTGTGTGCGTTTCTTTTTCTGATAATATCTCATAAGGATGTGGGCAAATTGTATCCAAAGTTTTTGATCAGTAATCCTGGATATATGCCTTGTTTGTTAATAATTTTGGCTAAGGTATGATAATATGACTCCAATTGCCAGAGGATTATGCAAGAAAGACTATGCTCTGACTTTTTCTTTTAGCTTACCATTGATCACCATTTTCTATCATACCCTCAATAAAGAGAAAAGCTTTTTAAAGAGTAACAATTAGAAAGTTTTCAAAAGCTTGTTATACTCAATGACTTCACCAGCTTAATACCCCTGACTTTAGGCTTCTGACTGCAAGTGTGATAATTCATTTGGAGTAAACAGCAAATTTCTATGAATTTTCTTTCGATTTTGACAAAGTTTCTATGATATGCCTCGAGTTACCAGGGAATACTTGATTTATTGTTTATTGAAGTGATGGCGGGTGATATGCATTCGTTTTCTTATGTTTGTCAATATTCTTTTTATTCTTTCTGCTTAACAAGTAAACGTAATGGGGTGTATATAAGCCCGTACTGCTTAGAGGTAAAGGGGGGATCCTTACTTTGGCTCAGTGGTAACGTGCAAGCGTATAAAGTGTTGGGGCCTGAGATCGAATCTCGGCCAGAACAGTGATTAATTTGTTAAGTTTCAGTTCAGTTATATTACATTGGTTGGCAGTGGTGTGGGATGTGAGGTTGGACTTGGTTGGCAATTTGTTGTTGGTCCTTGGTTAGCTGACAGCGTCCCTGCCCTTACATCCTGGGGATGGGCTGTTTCGGTGTGGTCTGCAGCCTCCCCATGGTGGCCTCCGATGCTTACGCTACCTTGCATGTTCAAAACTCACCAAAATAATCACCAAGGGAAGAAAAGAGGAATGTAATGGGGTGCATATAAGCCCGTGTTGCTTAGAGGCAAAGGGGGGATCATCTCTTTCGCTGAGTGGTAACGTGCACGCGAATCAAGTGCGAGGGCCTGAGATCGAATCTCGGCCAGGACAGTGTGATTAATTTGTTAAGTTTCATTTGAGTTATTACATAAATGGCCATTACTCAGAGGCTCTTTGGCCTCTAGCCTTCCAAATTTGTCAAGTTAATTGCCTCACTGGTGACATCTGGTCAAATTTGATGGTAATCCATTAACCAGATCACCAGATATGATTTAGAATTGAAAATACGGATTCCATGACGGTGTCTCAGAAACTACTTAAGCTAGTAATTTCAAATTTTTCTGCAATTTATCCCTAAGGCTGCCACATTGTGGAAAAGAGAATGGTTCCAATTGGTTGATTATTCTCTGAAATCACCTAGAGTCGAAACTTAAAACTTTTCCTGATATTCTCGATGGTACCTAATTTTTAATGAAGGATTCAAGCAAGAGCCATCAAGTTTGGTGGACTTCTAGACCGTAATGACCTAATGAGACACGCACAAGTTCAATGACCGCAACCTCAAGGTCCTCTTCTAGCTTGGTTTCTGATAGGGAATGACTGTGAAGTTTTCATTATCAAAATTGTCCTTTGACAAGTTTACAATGTTCTGATGATGTTTAATACTTCCAAGAAAGAAGTTGAGAGGCGGAAGAGAGAGTTATATGTAGAAAGAAAGAGAAAGATGAAAAGATTAGTAAGAGAGAGTAAGAAGAGAGCAGATGAGGAATTTGGAAGGAACTTGAGTGTAAAGTGGAGGGACTGTAAGAAAATGTTCTGGAAAGAGGTGTAAAGAGACGGTGGAAATGAAGTTAGCAGGGGAGTGAAAGACAAAAATGGTAGATTACTAGTGGAGAAGGGAGAAAAAGTGAGCAGATGGAGAGAACACTTTAAGGAATTGTTGAACATAGAGGATGGAAGTAATGCGAGTATAAGTGGCTGGGGAATGGCTGGGAGGAGGAGGGAGTTGAGAAGACAGGAAGAAATCAGTAGGATAGAAGTTGTGGAAGCAATGAAGAAAGTTAAATTGGAGAAAGCCCCAGGAATTGATGGAGTGTGTGGTGAAATGCTGAAGCATGGGGGAGAGATAGTAGTAGAATGGATGTGGAAGATGTGCAGGTTGGCCTGGGAGGAAGGTAGAGTCCCGGAGGATTGGAAGTCAGGTATAATTATTCCCTCGTACAAAGGAAAAGGGGAAAAAGAAGTGTGTGGTAATCATAGGGGCATCTGTCTTAGTATAATAGAAAAAGTGTATGGTAGGATACTTATTGACAGAGATAGAGAAAGAACAGAGGAATTAGTTGGAGAAGAACAGGGAGGTTTTAGGAAGGGAAGAGGTTGTGTAGATCAGATATTCATTCTTAGATCTTTAGTGGAAAAGTTTCTAGAGAAGGGAAAGAAGTTGTATGCAGCTTTCATGGATTTGGAGAAAGCATATGACAGGGTGGATAGACAAGGATTGTGGAAAGTAATAAGAATATATGGAGTAGATGGGAAGTTGTTAAATGTTGTGAACAGTATGTATGATGGTGGTAAGGCTGCAGTGCGTGTGGATGGTGAACTGAGTGAATTTTTCTCTTTGAAGGTTGGGTTGAAACAGGGATGTGTCATGTCTCCGTGGTTGTTCAATCTGAACATGGATGAGGTAATAAAAGAGGTACAAGGTAGGGTAGTGGATGTTGGAGTGGCCTTGGTGAGAGAGTGTAGTGTTTGGAAACTCCCTGTACTGTTGTTTGCAGATGACACTGTGTTGTTGAGTGAAGGCAAAGGAGAGATGGAAGGTCTGGTGGATGAGTTTGGGAGAGTGTGTAAGAAACGGAATCTAAAGGTGAATGTAGGGAAGAGTAAAGTGATGGTCTTTGAGAGAGGTGAAGTCAGTGAATGTACAGCGAGGTTGGATGGTGAGGGATTGGAAAATGTGAGTACGTTTAAGTACTTGGGTAGTGTGATGAGTAAGGATGGAGGTTTGGAGGGTGAAGTGGTTGACAGGGTACAGCAGGGAAGAAAGGTTGCTGGTTCCTTGAAAGCAGTGATAGGAAACAGGGAAGTGAGCATGGAAGTGAAAAAGTTACTACATGACAGTATTGTGATACCAACTCTAACGTATGGTAGTGAAGCTTGGACGTTGCTGGAAGGACACAAGTCAAGAGTGAGAGCAGTGGAAATGAGTTATTTAAGAGGAGCCTGTGGAGTCACATGGAGAGACAGGCTGACAAATGATGATATAAAGGAACGTTGTGGTGTGGATGTGGATGTGTTAAGAAGCATTAGGAGGAATACACTGAGGTGGTTTGGTCATGTGGAGAGGATGGAGGGTGAAAGACTGACGAAGAGAGTGTATGTGAGTGAGGTGGAGGGGGGAAGATGGAGGGGGAGGCCGAGGATGAGATGGAGGGATGGGGTGGAGAGGTATATGAGAGAGGGGGGTGTGAGTTGGGAGCGGGGCAGTGAAATGGCGTGGGACAGGGCGACGTGGAGGCTATTTGTTTGTGGCCACCCCGAACGGGATTGAGGCGTCTGGCAATAGATAGATAGAGATAATCTATCTATCTATATACCTAGGCTGCTTCCCCCAAGGAAAGGGAGGTAGCCGAGACAGGACGACTCACTCTCCATTTACTCATCCATTCAAACACATTCATTCGCATCTTAGCCCCAAAGGGGAGAACGGACAGATCCTCACCGCACCACACCGCACAAGGGTCAACTGGGCAATGCAATCAGTGACATCCGCAGCAGGGCCCGACAGCAGAACTGGTTTACCCCTGCCACATCATAACAGACCCATCCCCTTACCCGCACCTGACCTGAAATAGATGATCAGACCAAATGCGGGAGAATATCCCCTCAGGGCTGCGTCATCACTTATTCATTCACAATTTCTCTCCATTTATTTCTGTCACTCACAGCCACTCTTCCTTGCTCAACAGACATCCCTCTCGCATCCAGCGCTCTCTTCACACTGTCCATCCATCCTATTCGTGGTCTTCCTCTCAGCCTTACACCTCTCACATCAGATCTAGTTATCTTTTTCACCAATCGCTCATTATCCATTCTCTCCATATGCCCAAATAGAGATAATAATAATAATAATAATAATAATAATAATAATAATTATTATTATTATTATTATTACTATTGTTATTACCCCAGCGCTCTCCCTACTTTTTTCTCTTCCTTTTCCTTTCCTTCCATTTCTTCCTTCTTCTCTTTTTCCTCCTCCACCTTATCATCATCATCATCATCATCGTCGTCGTCGTCGTAGTAGTCGACTGCACTTCCTCCTCCTCCTGTTTCTCATCATCACCATCGTCGTAGTCATTGTCTCTCCCTTCCTCCTCCTCCTACTCCTCCTCCTCCTCTTCCTTATCATCACCATCTTAGTCGTCGCCTCACCCTTTCTCTTTCTCCTCCTCCATTTGCTCCTCTCTGAATCTCCGAGACAGGAAAAATAAAATAATGTCAGTTTTCATATCTTTCAGAAATTAATACTTTTGAAAAACACAGAACCACTTGGTAGTAAAGTAACTCCTACATAAATGCACAATAGTATTCTCAGTACGATGGTGTCTATATTGGTTGATGCTGCTGCCTCAGACGATTTCCTTCAGCCAGGGGAGACCTGCTTTGTTGTTGTGGCTGTTGTTGTAGTTGTTGGCGTTGTTGTTGTTGTTGTTGTTGGTGGTGGTGGTGGTAGTGGTGGTGGTGGTGGTGTTGGTGTTGTTGTTGTCATTGTTGTTGTTGTTGTTGGCGTTGTTGGCGTTGTTATTGTCGTCGTTGTTGTTGTTGTTATTGTTGTTTTTGTCGTTGTTGTTTTTGTCGTTGTTGTTGTTTTTGTTGTTTTTGTCGTTGTTGTTTTTGTTGTTTTTGTCGTTGTTGTTGATGTCGTTGTTGGCGTTGTTATTGTCGTCGTCGTTGTTGTTGTTATTGTTGTTTTTTGTCGTTGTTTTTGTCGTTGTTGTTGTCGTCGTTGTTGTTGTCGTTGTTGTTGTTGTTATGGCCCTAGGAACACCTGAAACATAAACCCGTTAGATTACGTCATTAAACTGCTCTTCTCTTGCAGTGCCCCACCCCCTTTCCGGGTGAAGGGAACCAGTTTAATATGCTGGCGGTAACAAAGACTGAGTAAGTTATGTTGGTTATAAAACAATGACTCAGGAAAGGCAAACTATCTCATAAAGAATCAGACCGGCAGGGGTTACACGTTTGCTGTATAAAGGACATCATAATAGTAGTAGCAGTAATGGTAGTAGTAGTAGCAGCAGTAGTAGTAGTAGTAATGGTAGTAGTAGTAGTAGTAATAGTAATAGTACCGTAACTGTTGTAACGCCAGGCTCAGCTGAATGTAAACCCTGTGGTCTACATGTCAAAGGTGTCCTTATTCAGCTGTCCACTATCTTCATTTTTAGAGGACAGGGACGGGTCTTAGGGACGTTTGTATAACAGGGCATCTTCACAGGCCGGTCATATCAGTGCGACCAAGTGAAAGCCTCCCTCTTCATCACCTGTCATAGCAATGTAGGTGTTAATATGTTTGTAGAGAAATCCACTTAGGAGGGAAATGTCGAAAATAACTAGTCCAGAATACCTGTAGCCAGATGCCTTAATCCCAGAAGGGGTGGTTACAGAATAATTGCCATATCACCCTGTCCTCTGCCATCCGGCTGCCATCTCTCCAGCTCACACCCACTTTACTCACACTCGTATACCCCTCCACCTCATGCCTACATCTCATCCTTAGTCTCCCATTCCCTGTCATAAGTTGTATAAATTTATGCAGTGGAAGCAAAGACGGTGAAAATAACCCCTCTATGATTATTAAAAAAAATCTTTAGGCAGAGGAGTAATTCTTGAGAAATGATTAAAATCATTCGAAGCAGCCATAATGCACTAAGAATACTGTGACTGTAGTGCCGGAAAACGTCAAACGCTCTCATAAATCTTGCAAAACAATAAAAAAAGGAAAACACTATATTGACAGAGAATTGGGTTATGAGAAATGGCATAATGAATTTCGTGCACTAGACTCATAAGAGGGAAGGCTTATTTTGCTGCGTATTTTTAGTTAGGGGCAGACTATTCACTGCAGAAAATGTGTAGGTGGAGAGAGAGAGAGAGAGAGAGAGAGAGAGAGAGAGAGAGAGAGAGAGAGAGAGAGAAATGTACAGCCGCGTTCATGAATCCCGACACACATGTAGTCGTGTTGTCTACTGTTGTGGCCACCATCGGCAGGATGGTGAACTTATTTCACTTGCTACCCGGTCCAGCTGTATTCAGTGCGTTAGGCAGTAAGAGTAAAAGTTCCATATTCCAAAAGTAGCTAGCACTACAATAGACAACACGCCCACATGTGTAACGGGACTCATGAACGCGACTTTACTTATCGTCTCCAATTCGGTTAATAAATCGGACTTAGTAAAATCGTGTGGAGATACGAGGAATATGAAATACGTCATCGGGCTGAGAAATTAAGTCCGTGAACCACTGAAACCTAGACTGAAGAGATAGATATTAACGATAGCCTTAATAAAATACCCAAGTGGTCCTTTATGATCACAGGATTAATTAAGGTGGTTTTTATCCCGTTTCTGTCTGGGAGGATCATTCAACTAGGGAAAAAGAAATATCTCTCGGCGTCAGCGTTAATAAAATGTCTTACTAAGATCTTCTCAGGCCTTGATATTTAACGCCCTCAATCCGATGATGTTTTTTATACTATTCTTGTTACCTCATTACGATTTGATTTAGCTTGGGAGAGGCGTCTGGACCTCCAAACATATAGTTAATCCTGTCAGTACTGTTGTTGGTTTGTTTTTATTTGACAGAACTGGACTAATCCCACAACTTAACCACTAAGGTGTGATGACAGGAAATTCAGTGAGGCTTAGATATGAGGCAGGAATGAATCTCCTTGATTACAGGTCAGATCAACCCTCCAGGCGACTACCCTTGGCTATCGGCTGAGTGGGAAGCTTTCATAGTCTACAGTAAATGCACTGCAGTGTTGAAGACAAACGTTGATTTTTTTCTGGCTCTGGGTGCGACTTCACAGTACTTTTCCTGAACCCCAGCAGTCCTCTGACGAACCACACAAATGCGCATGTCACCACTTTGGCACTAATACCCACCGTCCTAATTGTTTACAGGCCTAGGCTGTCTCATTCAAGACTTGTGCACTGATACTGAAAGGTGTGTTTCCATGGATTTTCAGTCCGTCTTGTGGAAGAATAAAAGAGTTTTCATTTTTTAAAGAAATTCAGTTAAGCAAAAGCTTTCTTCCCCCAGCATGGGACCGAACACGCGCCATTTCGGAAAACAGACGACCTCCAAACCACATGTCATTGGAGTGAAGGGGTTAATTACATAATATAATGATAAATAATATATATATATATATATATATATATATATATATATATATATATATATATATATATATATATATATATATATATATATATATATATATATATTGTAAGCTGCTAGATGCCGTCAAGAGTTTTTATGATGGTAATGAGGTACGTGTAAGGTTAAATGGGCATCTACGTGAATGGCTCACATCCAGCGTGGGCGTGCGACAAGGTTGCGTGATGTCCTCATGCTCGTTCTATATATGTATGGATGAGGTGATTAGAGTAATGGAGAGAGGGTGTTGGTAATAAATGGTGATGGATGGAATATCTCAAATCTGTTGCATGCTGATGATGCAGTGCTATTTGCAAATATCGAACAAGAACTTGGTAGACTAGTGCAGAGTTTTGCTTATGTCTCTGAGCTTCGTGCCTTGAGAGTAAATGCAGAAAAGAGTAAAGTAATTGTAGTCAGGAGAGAAGGTGAATCCCAGTGTGATGTTACTGTGAATGGAGAGAAATTGGAATTGGTGAAAGAGTTCAAATCCCCGAGTACAGTAATAGAGAAAAAGAGGAAACTGTGCAAAAGAAGTGGAAAGTAGAGTGACACAAGGAAGAAAGTAGCTGGTGCTATGATGCCTTGATAAGAATCAGAGGCCTGAGTGTTGCAGCTGCTTGAGGCTTACATGAAGGAGTGTTAATGTCAGCTTTAACATATGGGTGTGAGACTATCGTGTGGCATGAAAATGAAAAGTCAAGAGTGAGAGCAGTGGAGATGGGACTACTGAGGAATGTATGTGGAGTACAGAGACTGGATAGGATAAGAAATAATGTGATTCATGAAAGATGTGGAGTGATGAAATCTTTGGACACCAGAATCGAGGAGAATGTACATGGCAAGGTCATGTGGAGAGAATGGATAACAATAGAGGGGTGAAAAGGGTATATGTAAGATAACAGAAGGAGGGAGGAGGCGAGGTAGGCCGAGGAGAAGGCGAAGGGATATGGTGGATGAGTGTGTGAGAAGGAGAGGTATGGAATTAGGGGAGGCTAGGGGACTGACAAGAGATTGAGCTGACTGGATGAATGTTGCGAGAGGAAGTGCATGATTAGGAATCTGACACCCTTTTTAACGTGACAGCGTTCGGATTAACTTTATCGGTTACGTTTATGTGAAACTACGGAATGTGGTGAAAGTTTTTTGGCGCATCAAATAGAGTCAGGATTCCGGGGGCTTGACTGATGAGTGAATGGAAACGTGGTCTATTGGACTGGGCAAACTTGCTTTGTCTGGACGTTGCTAGTCCTCACCCTGCCGTCGGGTGGGAAAGAAGGTCCGGATGATGATGATGATAATGACATATAATTCATATACATGTTGTTTTCAGATGTTTTTGTTGGGTTTACAGAGACTAATAACTGGAAGGATTAGATACAGCCTTCACTGACCTCTTCTCTGCTGTGAATCCTTGCTAAGCCTGAATAATATCGTCTGCTGGTGTACTGACTAATGAAAAAATAAGCATGGAACTGACACTTTAACAACGTTATCTGTTTCCGTATATATATATATATATATATATATATATATATATATATATATATATATATATATATATTCAGCCAATATCATCCCACTCAAGAGAGACTTTTTGTACTGGAGAACTAATATATTGGCTTAAATAATCTTTTCCTTGGAGCTGCCATGGAACAATGGTTAGCGGAATCATCTCGTGATGCGCTAAACCAAATCAGCTATGGCGGACGTTTAAAGTGAATGTTGTAATACGTTCTTTTACATGCTTTGCACCCTGTTTGTTGTGCCGATGATATGCAAATTATGACAGACATAAACACAGCCACTATAACACTTCTCTCAACACATGAAATACTCTTCCTACGCACACCGTAGGATTATTCCCGTTCTTACATGGCCTGCATGGAAAGGGCTAATTATGGCTATCATCCTTCCTACTAGAATGTCCGGTCTTGCAGTGGACCTAGTGATTATGTACACATACAAAACCCTTTATACAGGTACACATACAGAACAATTTATACAGGTACACATACAGAACCCTTTACTCAGGCACACACACAGAACCCATCATACAGGTACATATACAGTATAGAACCCTTTTACAGGGACACATACAGAACCCCTTATAATGGTACTCATACAACACATATTATACAGGTACACATACAGAACCCTTTATACAGGTACACATACAGAACCCTTATACAGGTATACATACAGAACCCTTTATACAGGTACACATACAGAACCTCTTATACAGGTACACATACAGAACCCTTTATACAGGTACACATACAGAACCCTTTATACAGGTACACATACAGAACCCTTATACAGGTACACATACAGAACCCTTATACAGGTACACATACAGAACCCTTTATACAGGTACACATACAGAACCCTTATACAGGTACACATACAGAACCCTTTATAGAGGTACACAGAGAACCCTTATACACGTACACATACAGAACCTTTTATACAGGCACACATACAGAACCCTTTATACAGGTACACATACAGAACAATTTACACAGGTACACATACAGAACCCTTATACAGGTACACATACAGAACCCTTTATACAGGTGCACATACAGAACCTTGCTGCTGGAGGTTCTTTTGAACTTGTATTAAATCATCTGGAGCTACCTTGAATATCATAAGTGCACAGGACAGAGATATATCTAGAGGAGTAGACTGTAGCACCAGTCGAGCAGGGCAGTACTCCCGAGGTGGATGGAAAGCTGATGACAGGGAGTGCTGGAGCTCCCGTTTCATCAGCCCTCAGGACTAGTTCCTGACCATCCCCCTTTGCTGAACTTTTTCAGTGTCTCAGTTACACAGAGAGTAGGATCTCCAGTACAAATTTCTCTAACTATCTACACCAAACTACATGCACAGTACACACTACACTTCCTTTCCCAAAATTCAAAAAATTATGGCGTCTCTTCACCAAGCCTCGGAGTCCCCGGGGGGGGGACCATAAATGCCCCCACCATCCGCCCCTCTCCCGGTGACGACTCGAGGTGCCTGGAACCACTGTCTGACTCTCTTCTTCTTCATTTCTGCAACATTCGCGGCCTTTCCTCTAATTTTCGTTCTGTTGAGCACCACCTCTCCTCCTCTAAACCTCACCTTCTTTTTCTAACTTAGACTCAGCTGTCTGAGGCAACTGACAGCAAACCCTTTTCTGTATCCTCCTACTTTCTCTATACTCATTTCAAAGCCAAAGGTGGCTGTTGTGTATATATACGCAACGACTTATCTTGCTCTCATGTTCCTGAACTCAATTCTTCTGAATTCTCTACACTCTGGCTTCGGCTTTCCTGTCATTCTCTGACTAAATATATCTGTGCTGTTTACTTATCCCCTAATTCTACTGACTATCAAAAATTCTTCGACTATCTTACTTCTACGATGGAACACATTCTATCCATTTCTCCTTTCTCTGAAATCTCCATTCAAGGAGATTTCAATGTTCACCACCACCTTTGGCTCTCCTCTCCTTTCACTGATCCACCTGGTGAACAAGCCTACATCTTTTCTATCCTTAATGACCTAGGGCATCTTGTACAGCACCCTACCTGTATCCCTGACCGCCTAGGAGAGAGCTCCAACATACTTGACCTCTTCCTCACAGCTAATCCTTCTGCTTACTCTGTTAATCTTTTCTCTCCATTGGGCTCCTCCGATCACAACCTTATCACCTTAACCTGTCCTATCACTCCGGTACGGCCTGTGGACCCTCCAGGGAAACGTCGTCTGTGGCATTTTGGAGCCGTGGACTGGGAGGCCCTCAGGCAGCACTTCTTTGATTTTCCCTGGAATGATTATTGCTTCCATGGCCGTGAGCCATCTGAGTGTGCCTTGCACATTACGGAGGTTATTCTCTCGGGCATGGAAGCATACATTCCTCTCTCATATCCTTTGACTAAAGCAAGAAAGCCTTGGTTTAATCACGCTTGTTCTAATGCTGTCCGCAACAAGGAGAGGGCCTACAAAAGGTACCGGAGCCAACCCACCCCAGAATCACATCATCTTTACGTTTCTGCCCGGAATCGTGCTAAGTCTGTTCTTCGCTCTGCTAAAAATAATTTCATCCATACTAAATGCTCTCAACTCTCCAACTCGAATTCTTCCCGCTCCTTCTGGCACCTTCCCAAAAACCTTTCTAACAACTTTACCTCATCATCCTTCCCTCCTCTTTTCTACTCTGATGGTTCTGTAGCTATTTCTTCTACTGATAAAGCAGATCTCTTCGCACAGACTTTCTCCTCCAATTCCACATTAGACGATTCCGGTGCTGTTCCTCCATCACTTCCCCCCTATGACTTCCTCATGGCTGAATAAAAGTTTCTTCAGTTGATGTATTTTCTGCCATCACTGGCCTCAGTACTAACAAGGAATATGGGCCTGATGGGGTCCCTCCTGTTGTTCTCAAGAACTGTGCTTCTGTGCTTACACCCTGCCTAGGCAAACTCTTTCGCCTTTGTCTGTCAACTTGTACCTTTCCTTCTTGCTGGAAGTTTGCTCTCATTCAGCCAGTCCCAAAGAAGGGTGACCACTCCCAACCCTCCAACTATCGTCCAATTGCTTTAACGTCCTGTATTTCAAAAATTTTCGAGTCAATTCTCAATAGAAAAATTTTAAGGCATCTTTCCTATCACAACCTTCTTTCCGATCGTCAGTACGGGTTCCGTCAGGGACGCTCCACTGGCGATCTTCTCACCTACCTTTCAGACTCCCGGTCATCCTCCTTTCGGGACTTTGGCGAAAGCTTTGCCATTGCACTTGACATCTCAAAGGCTTTCGATCGAGTCTGGCATAAATCTTTAATTTCCAAACTGTCCTCCTACACTTTCTATCCTTCTATCTGTGCCTTCATCGCTAGCTTCCTTTCTGGTCGTTCTATAGCCGCTGTTGTAGACGGCCATCGTTCTTCTCCTAGATCTATCAACAATTGTGTTCCTCAGGGCTCTGTCCTATCACCAACTCTCTTCCTTTTATTCATCAATGATCTTCTAAGCTGTACATCTAACCCTATCCACTCATACGCTGATGACTCCACCCTTCACCTTTCCATTCGGTTCCTGCAACGCCCATCGCAACAGTTACTTCAACAAACAAGGGATGAGGCTATGGCACACCTAATGTCTGACTTGGCTCATATCTATGACTGGGGTAAAAATAATATGGTTGTTTTTAATGCATCTAAGACTCAGTTCTTACACCTATCAACCCAACAAAATCTTCCACAGGTATACCCACTAATGTTTAATAATATTCAGCCTAATCCTGCATCATCCTTGAACATGCTTGGGGGTTTCATTTACTCGGGACTTATCTTGGAAAGATCATATTACATCTCTTGTAAAATCTGCTTCCAAGAGATTGGGTGTGCTAAGCCGACTCCGCTCTTTCTTTACCCCTTCACAACTGTTGACTCTATACAGGGGTTTTATCCGCCCCTGTGTGGAGTACAACTCTCATGTGTGGGGAGGCTCCCCACATACAGCTCTTCTCAATAGGGTGGAATCAAAGGCTTTTCGTCTCATTAACTCTCCTCCTCTTACTGACTCCCTTCAACCTCTGTCTCTTCGCCGCACTGTTGCATCTTATCTCTTTTCTATCACTACCTTAATGGTCACTGCTCCTCTGAACTGTGTGCTTGCATTCCTCCATCTCTACGACGGGCGCGTAGCACCCGTCTGGCAGCAAACTCTCATCCCTTTTCTGTCCAACTCTCTAATGCAAGAGTTAACCGTTACTCCCAGTCTTTCATTTATGCAACAGGTCAACTCTGGAACTGTCTCCCTCTGTCTGTATTTCATGCTGCCTATGATCTCCAGTCTTTCAAACGCAGTGTGTCCAGGCATCTCAAAATGATCGGATCTTGAATTTGGCTCTCTATTGTATTTTGTTTTTCTCTTGGAGGGAACTGTTACTGCGGGCTCATGGCCTTTGGTTCCTTCTTCCTCGCATAAAAAAATAAAAACTGACCGGGGCGCTCCTAGAGATGCTCCTGAACTTTAACTACATTATCGGAATGAAGAAGGTAAATGTATAGCTTATTCATTTTAATAAAGCACTATGAACGCGAATTTATGGATCTGTAAAAAGTTGGTGAGTGTACATGTGGAGTGCGTTTTTCTGAGCTTAATAGAATCGCCTGTCGTTAAGATATAGTTATTAATATATATATATTTTTTTCAAAATGGTATTCAGGATAGTTTGCAGCTATCGTTGCACGATTATTACCTATTTATATACCTATTGATCCAATTATTTGTTATTACTGAAATTTTTATTCAAGGTTAACTGGAATGCAGTACAAAGTTGGTATATCACAGACCAAAGAGTTAAAAATAGGTAAAATCTGCAACAGCCAGTCCATATGAACGTACTTGGAGCGTAGGGTGTCGAGACCAGGATACTTTAATATAAAGCATGGAAATCCTTGAACACCATGACGTACTTTTGTTTATTCTTGCCACACCCGGACGATTTTTAAACTTAAGAAAAGCTTCTCTGTCACCAGAGACCTATCTACCGCTCTGTGGCTTTAAAACTGTCTTCTGTGCTCAATAAATCTGACTGAAATACGAAAGAAAAATGATGTCATTGTGGTAAAAAGATAAAGTCATAGGATACAAATCTCAGACAGAAGACACAAGAAAATATCCCCGTTTACCTTCTGGCTCGGGGCAATTTGAGTAGGGTACAGCAAAAAGGATTGAGTGTACCATTCATAATAAATTAATGAGGAAGAGGTGCCATCAGACATCCTACACCTGCATTCCAGTTGGAGTAGACGACTTCTGACCAGTTCTTGATTAGCGTTTTATTTTATGTATTACGCCTTAATCCGTGCTGTTTCTAGAGTCTTCATTCCTATACGGTTTGCATAAAAAACATATATGAGAATGATTAGGTATAATGTACAAAATAAATCAGTAAAGGAGAGATGTTAAAAAACCTCTTATGCCACTTAAAACACGGTAATACGGCACCGCTATTACGGGCATTTGGAAGGCATATTTGGAAGACAATTTATTTGGGAAAAGGAAGGAAATAAAGGTAGTTGCAGGTGCTTGGCTGATGCATACTATATTGAAAGGATGGAAATAAAAATAGCTACACATGCCTGCCTCTTGCATGTTATATTAAGGCATCTCTCCATGGACGAAGCAAGGTCATGCATAAGAGATCATCAGGTTATGAATGAACAGCAAAGGATAACTTAATAATCAATCTGGCTGGATATAAGGGAATGGAAGGGAATGTGTGTGTGTGTGTGTGTGTGTGTGTGTGTGTGTGTGTGTGTGTGTGTGTGTGTGTGTGTGTTTCGTTTCTATTCCTGTCTTTCTCCACATTATTTTTATCTAATTTTGCTCTGTGACTATAAACAAAAATATAAAACAAGAAATTGTTGTACAATGTGCACGAAATAAATATAAAGGCCACAAATGTCTGTCCTGCCTTTTCGTGTGCTGCCACCGTTCACGTCTCCCTGCTCCTCTCACCACCCTCCTTTCAATTCCTCCCCTCCCCACCTTCATCTCTCCTTCCTATCCACCCCTCCCTCACTTCATCTCTACCTCCTCACCTCCTTTTCTTACCCATCTTTCCTTCTTGCTTCATCTTCTTCCAGCCCCCTACCTTCGTATCTCCCTCCTGTCCTCCTTTCTCTGTCTTTGTCTCTCCCTCCCCTCCTCCCACCCCCTTACTTATCTCTCCTCTCTCTCTCTCTCCCTCTCTCTCTCTCTCTCTCTCTCTCTCTCTCTCTCTCTCTCTCTCTCTCTCTCTCTCTCTCTCTCTCTCTCTCTCTCTCTTCTTGCTTTACTATCCTTACCTTCATCTTGTAGCATTAGATATCATAGTGATAATCTCTGTAACAAGCAGCCTCGAAAGGGCCATTAGATCTGTTGCGTTTGCCTCTCTTTGTGCCTTTGCTCTCTCTCTCTCTCTCTCCTCATCTTTCCCTACCTTCCTCCCTCCCCTTCTTTTCTCTTCCATGCCCCCCCACCCGCCTCCCGCCCTTCATCTCCTCCTGCCTTCCTCGTCTCCCACCCTTCACCTCTCTCCATTTCCCTTACCTCCATTCATCTCTCACTCCCCTCTTTCCATCTTTCCTTTCATCTATCCCTACCTCCTTTCTTCACGCCCTTCGTCTTTCGCTCTCCCTCTCCTCTTCCTTTTTCCACTTGTACTTTCCCTCCTTCCCCTCTCCCCCCTTATCTCTAACCTCTCCTACTCTCCTTTCTCCTTTTCTCTTTCACGCTCTTCCTCAACGTCTTTAATAGAGCTTCACTCCGTCGTCAAAAACATCTTTCCATCCCATTCATTCCCCTTGTACCTTCCTATCTCTATATTACCTCCTACAGACTTCTTTGCCTCCTTTCCTCCTTCTTTGCTCCACTAGCACTCTCCATCCTTCATCTTCCACCTCTCACTTTTAACACTGCCCTGTGTTGCACCCTCCCTTCTACATCCCTTTACATCTTCGTCCTCCTCCTCTTTCTCCTCCTCCTCCTTTTCCTTCTCCTCCCGCTCCTCCTCCTCCTCCTCCTCATCATCATCATCATCATCATCATCATCATCATCCCTCTCCTCCCTTTCTTGCATCACCATTCAGAATTTCCGTGCTGTCAATCAGATGCATTTGTTTCTGTGTCTCTACAATTTTATGTTCCGTGTGGGATATGATGAAGGCTGACGAAGAGAGAGGGGTAAACGCAAAGTGAAGAGAGAGAGAGAGAGAGAGAGAGAGAGAGAGAGAGAGAGAGAGAGAGAGAGAGAGAGAGAGAGAGAGAGAGAGAGTTTGTGTATGTAATGAAAGGAGTAAGGAGTAAGCTTTTGTATTGTTTGGCCCATATATTACGAAATCCATTTCTCTTGTATCGTTGTGACGGCTCAGTCAGTGTTAAAGGTGTCTGCTCTGCACCATTTTATACTTCTCAAAACCAATTTGATACTTCATCGTGTCTGCTTCTTTCCCATCCACTGATTCCATGGTTAAGCAGCGATGTGATGCAACCAAAATATATTTGGTTCTCACACAAACACACACAACACACAACGTTGTAGACTTCATTTAACGGCCATCCTGTATTTAATTCTTCAATTTTTTCTCACTTGGCCACACCGTTGCTATGGAATCATCAGTTATTTATTCAAAGATGACAAACTGTTAGAATTCTCTCTCTCTCTCTCTCTCTCTCTCTCTCTGTATATATATATATATATATATATATAAATATATATATATATATATATATATATATATATATATATATAGAGAGAGAGAGAGAGAGAGAGAGAGAGAGAGAGAGAGAGAGAGAGAGAGAATAATCTCTCTCTCTCTCTCTCTCTCTCTCTCTCTCTCTCTCTCTCTCTCTCTCTCTTTTTCTCTCTCTCTTTATATATTTATATATATGAAGCCTCTGTGGTACAGTGTTAAAGTGTGCGTTTTTGTACACTGGAGAGCGAGGGTTCGTGCCCCGCCAGGGTAAAAAACTTTGGGAGCGTTCTCCTGGCCACGTACTGCTTGGCAGACATCAGGGGTGCTGTGGTTGAACCGGTGTCGCATACTGTAAAGTATGCTTGCACCCAGCCGGCTTGCGCGGGCCGATTACATTCGGTTCACAGACTACACACACATCCAAAGCCACTCCAACACTACAATTACACTTACAAGCACTTCTCACCCTACATTCAATCTCTACCAGACAGCCTAAGCCACTTTGTAGATACGTTGGCTGTATCGTCCCTGGTTCGGTAGGGATAGGCCGGTCCTCCAGTGGATCTCAACGGCTGATGATGATGATGATATATATGATTTATTGGATTTACTGTGTTGTTTGATCGAGGGGGAGAGAGAGAGAGAGAGAGAGAGAGAGAGTTTGTGTATGTAATGAAAGGAGTTGAAGGTTGTAAATGAATGGGTTTATCTCGCAGGTTTAATTCTACGGGGTTTAAATCTAATGAGTTTTATTTAAAATGCATTCCAGTAGTTAACATTATTCATTTTTATTTTCATTTTTTCAATGATTCTTTACCACTGTCCGAAGAGCTATGCCGCTGTGTTCATAGGATGCCTGGTACGAAGTTTCAAAGGCCATGTTTACATCACTTTGTTGATGGTAACATCAGACGGCTTTTGTCCAGCTGAGGAAAAATCAAGTAGTCAGTAGGTGTACCTTGACACAGTTCAGCCTAAAACTGGCACTGTTACTTAGCAAACAGAAATTGTAGACGTCCTTAGCTTTATTGGTGGCAGGTGGGAACACCCACCATCCACTCACGCGATGCAGTGTCAGTTGTCTCTTCACGCAGTAGCAAGCCAGATGATTTCCTGTACTCCAGGAAAATGTGTACTGCGTTAGTTGGTAACCATAAAATAATAGAATGACTAGTTGTGGTCTAATGAGTTAAGGTCCATGGTGGAATGTGCTCTATAAGGATTCATTAGTAAGGAGTTGTCAATCTTTACTGCTTGCATAATGACAATGAAAGAAGAGTGATTGGTCGTCCATGTCTTAAATGTCTGGACTGAAAAGTTTAGCTTCAGTTCATGACGCTTCTAATGGGACAGCGTGGCACTTTGTGATCGACGAACAGAACAATGTTCCTGGGTGCTTTGTTCAGGCTAGTGACTGACGATTTTTATGAACTGAGACAAGTCTTCTGTAGCAAAAGAAATAGGTTAATATGACTTACTTTTCCGGCCATACTTATTTTATTCTTACTTTAACCAGGGAGTGAGTGATTGAAGCGACGCGAGTGCAGAGTGAGAGACTGCTTAAAAAGGGTTTATGGGAGGTGTGGTTGGAAAGCGATTGCCTTCATCTTTCGAAGATCAGTTCATCCACCTTGAAAGTTACAGACCTGCTTCAAGTTCCAAGCAACATGTCGGTCTGTGTTTGCGTAAATATGACTGAACGGACCACTTTATACCAAATATATCGTGGAATCCATGTAACTAAGATATTTCTGAACAAATGTTCTGTATTTTAAGACACTACTTTATACGTAAAATATGACTAACTGCATGGTTTGGAGGGTAAGGGGAGGGGGGGAGATTATATATTCGACACAAGAAATTGGTTTCAACCATGTGAATGATAGAATAGTTTATCTGGTAAGGAAAAATGGTGACTGAGTGGGTAGAGAGGTGGTCTACTGTCCCAGTAGGCACGGGTTCGCATCACAGCTGAGACAGGGAACAGTTGAAAGGATGTGAGTTTCGTTAAAGTGGAATTTAGTAATCTACCATAAGACTTATCAATGTATAAAAACATCCCCGCTAATACCAACAGAGCAGTCCTGAATGAGACTGCCATAGGATGTATTTAATATGAACGGATGGTGTTTAGGAATAGGTGATGATATGTGGAGGTGTATGGTATGCAGGAAGACTACTGGTTCTCAGGGAACATTTTTAAGCCGATGTGGAGAGTCCTGCACATGAGAAAAGACGAAAAAGCTCTGTGGGAAAACAACAATTAAGCAAAAAAAAAGGGGGGGGGGCGCCTTACTGACGGGTTAATTCATTTGGCATCTAAAACATCAGCACTTCATAACGTTCTGCATCGGCAGCTAATATTATGCAGAGTGAAACTCCACTGTTGACTATCTATCACGGTGAAAGGAATTATGTGTTATATGCAAAATACAGCGTAAAGAAAGGGGAACCTGATAACTTTAGGGATTACGGCCTCGGTATTGTGGCACTTTGGCTTCATCCCTTCAGTCATCGTGAATTATGGCTCGTCAGTCTGATGGTATGAATAATGAATCTGAACATGGATTCTGCATTATGGGTTGTGTAGGGTACTGGCTAAGAGAGAGAGAGAGAGAGAGAGAGAGAGAGAGAGAGAATCTAATACACAATAGCAGCAGCTGTGTGTGTGTGTGTGTGTGTGTGTGTGTGTGTGTGTTTTGGGCAGCCGAAACTACACATTCAAATCGCATCAAAATTGCCACAAAAATCGCAAAAAAAAATTCTCTGATGTGAAAAAACCTGGTCTCATCACGATTGAAACACTTTTACAATATTTAATGAGCGATCAAATTTTGACAAAAAAAAACGCAGCTCCCGGCGCCCGGTCGGTTGCCGTGGCCGAGTGGTTAATATCTCGGATTTGCGTCCGGACAACTTGGGTTCCATTCCCGAAGCTGCAAATAACACGATCAGTTGGTTAGCTGCAAAAGTCCAAGTGACAACGTCAGACTTGAACAGCACATAAACGGACCATCATGGGCCCTTCGATGTCGCCTTGACGGCCGATAGTGACAACGTCAGAGTAGAACAGCACATAAACGTGACTCGGACTACCTGAAATGATTGCAACTGCGCGCGAAGATCGAGGAAACGAGTGAGAAGCACGAGGTAACGAGTGTGAAGCACCAAAAAGCGAGCGCCCGGCGCGAGAGGCCTCCGCAGGAGCAAGTGCGAGAGGGCTCGAAGGGGCCACGAGCACTTGTAATTCGCTAGTAGTAAAAATCAAATAAAAGAACATGGGAAGCTGTTTATCTTCTCTTCTCTGGAAATACTTCTTTCCTTTCGGGCAATGTTCCCAATCTATGGCAGTGTGAAGTGTGGCTGTGTGAAGAGTGACATTATGAGGTGAAGCAGTGTATGGCGTGGCGGTTTGTCTGGTAGAGCAGTGTTACAAATAGCAGTGTTGGGTGTAGCAGTGTGGGTGTTGCAGTTCGAGGTATGGTCGTGTGAGCTGAAGCAGTTCATGCGATGTGGTGGTGTGAGGCGTGGTGGTGTGTATGGTTTGGTGAAGTGAGGTGTAATAGTGTAAGGTGTGGCAGGGTATGATGTGGCAGTGTGTGGTGGGGTAGATTAAGATTGGCAGTGTGTGGTGTGGCAGTGAGTGATATGGCAATGTGTGGCAGGGTATGATGTGGCAGTGTGTGGTGGGGTAGATTAAGATTGGCAGTGTGTGGTGTGGCAGTGAGTGATATGGCAATGTGTGGTGTGGCAGTGTGTGGTGTGGCAGTGTGTCGTGTGGCAGAGTATGGTGTCAGTGTAAGGTTCGGCGGTGTAAGGAATGGCAGTGTAAGATGTGGCAGTGTAAGAGGTGTCATTGTGAGGTGTGGCAGTGTATGGTGTGGCAGTGTGTGGTTTTGCACTGTGAGATGTGTTAGTGTGTGATGTGCCAGTGTGTAGTGTAGCAGCTGGGGGTCTGGCATGTGTGGTGTGGCATTGTGTGGTATGACAGGGTGTCGTTTGACAGTGTATGGTGTAGCACTGCAATGTGTGATGATGTGAGGTGTTTCATTATAGGTATGGCAGTGTGAGGTATTTTAGTGTGTAATGTGGCAGTGTGTGGTATGGTAGCGTGAGGTAGGGTAGTGTATAGTGTGGCAGTATTAGGAGTGGCAGTATTATGTGGGGCAGTGAGTGCGGTGTAGCAGTGCGTGGGGTGCTTATGTAAGGTGTGGCGGTGTGAGGCTATTGAGTGAGTGTAGCAATGTGGGATAAGACAGTTTAAGGTGCGGCAGCTTGAGATGTGCTGGTGTGAAGTAAGGCAGTGTGTGGTGTGGCAGTGTGATGTATTGTCGTATGAGATGAAGCAGTGTGAATTGTGGCAGTGTGGGGTGTGGGAATATGTGGTGTGGCAGTGAGAGACTATGATGTATTGTAGAGTGAGATGTGACAGTGTGTGGTGTGGGAATATGTAAAGTGGCAGTGTGAGATGTGACAGTGGTGTGTGAATATGTGGTGTGTCAGTGTGAGACTATGATATACAGAAGTGAAAGATGTAGCAGTATGAAATATGGCAGTGTGTGTTATGGGAATATGTAATGTGACAGTGTGAGATGTGGCAGTTATTGGTGTGGGAATATGTGATGTGGCAGCGTGAGATGAGGCAGCATGAAATTTGGCAGGATGAGACTTGGCAGTGTAAGATGTGACAGTGTGAGATGTGGCAGTGTGAGATGTGGCAGTGTAAGATATGGCAATGTGAGATGTGGCAGTGTGAGATGTGACAGTGTGAGATGGGGCAGTGTGATATGGGGCAGTGTGAGATGTGACAGTGTGAGATGTTGCAGTATAAGATATAGCAGTGTGAGATGTGATAATGTAAGATGTGGCAGTGTGAGATGTGGCAGAATGAGATGTGGTAGGATGAGATATGGCAGTGTTAGAAGTGGCAGTGTGCAGTGTTGCAGTTATCAACTACAACACACTAGTTTTTCCGGTGTCTTGTAATAAAAAAAATATAACCGGGCTTCGGCAAATTATCAGCTAACTAAAAATGTCTGGAGGGTTCGTACATACACCATTAATAAACCGGGTGGAGTCGGTAGTTTTTCATCTCATCTGCTTCATCCCTTTCACTAACTCCATGCAGCCTCAATTTCATCACCGCAGTTACATGTCTGACTCTTACACCGCTGCAGCTCTGCTCTTCTTGTCAATGTCCTTCTGAACTGCCTTCTTGCATTACTCTTCTTATTACTGTGGGAACGCAGCACCGGTGTTATCGCGGAATCTCACCCTTTGTGTTTGTCCAGCTCTCAAATAAAAGAGTGACCATGTACACCATCTGTTTTCAGGCACACAGAGAGACGCCTTTATTGAGCCTGCTTTTCCCATATTCTGTGACTTCCATAATTCCAAATGTATTACGTCCTGGGATCTCGAAATTGACGAATGTGAGTTCCGTTTTTTTTTTTTTTCTATTGGGAAAGAAAAGTTTTACAGGCTCTCATTCTTAGGGTATAGTTTCTTTAACGATATAAATACAGGAGAGAGAGAGAGAGAGAGAGAGAGAGAGAGAGAGAGAGAGAGAGAGGGAGTACTGAAACCTATTCTATTTGTCAATGGGAAATAGGGTTAGGATGACGATGATGACAAAGATATAGTGGTGAGTAGATCCCAGGCATTGTTAAGACTTCCATGTGTTATAACCAGCTATACAGTCACGACAGTGAAGTGTTTATAACGGCAAGGCGGGCGACAGACGTATTATAACGACGGAAAATTTTGTGTTCACGACATTACCTCTAATGATGTGTGAATTATCGTACAGGCATGTTCTTGAAATGGTTGGCATCAACTATTGCCACAAAAAAGACGAAATTAAATATATGAAATGGGCTGGTTGCTGTCTGTCTGGCCAAGCAGACAGCAACGCCATGTAAGATGTCCTACACGTATAATTTAGTGCATACTGCGTGCAGGAAGCCGGCACTCCCTTGTGACAGGCTCACAAGGGTCGGACCAGGATCTTTCTCTACGGCGAGGTGCAGGGAAATATGACGAGGATTGGCTCCTGAGCATATCCCGCAGCGATTTCGAGCCAAGCAGGATACACAGCGCCACCACGTGTAAGCTCATTTCAGCGCCTAAGTGGGATGATGAGGGATATACATACCTAATGACTTAATCTGTGCCATGTGTGTGTGTTCCTGTGTCTCCAGAGAGTAAAACCAACGATCACATTCTTGCCTATTAAGGAAGCTTCATAACTCCTCTTGCACTGCAGTATGTTTGTTGATATTGCACCTTTATATTCTCTTGTACACTATGTACTCTAAACCAGTATTAGAAGCAGGTTAATAGTGTGCTAATCATTACTAAGGTATGAAATGTAAATTTTAATCGCTGAAGAAATGGTGTAAAGCCACCTATCCCGATGATGATATCGGCTCAGGTCGTATTCTTGAAGGTTAAATACTTCACTCCCATGACGTTTATTATAGTGTTATTGCCTACCGCTGCAGAATTTCATGTAGCTATAGAGATGCTTTTCCAACTGAAGGAGTTATTCGTAGAATAAAGATTTCGTTAATCCTTTCTCAGCTAGAATTTGTTCTTAAGTTGAAAAAAATCGCCCGAAGATATCATGAATAAAACAGAAAATATGTCAGTAATAATTAACATAAAAATACGTCACAGGATGGAAATGTTAATATTATGAAATGCTGGAAACCCTGCAAAACCGACAAGAAAGCGACCACCGATGCCAACCTGATCCTCAAAGACCTGTTAATGGACTTGTCACCCACACCGCCGTCTCACCTGCCCCTTAATTTGTCACGCAATTACCTGGTGTGAACCCTGCCACAGCCCTAATGGATGAGGAGGAGGAGGAGAGAGAGAGAGAGAGAGAGAGAGAGAGAGAGAGAGAGACTTATGTAAAGACCTAGAGGGGATGGGGGAGAAAGGAGACGGGTGATGAGATTCAGGGAGAGTTGGGGAGGGGGAATGTAGGGAGGAAGGGGGAGACTTGGAATTATGCAAAGCCGTAGAGAAGAGGAGTGATTCAGGAAGGAAGGTAAGAAGGAAGTGACAAGATAGGCGGTGAAAGGAAGGGAGAAGGGGCGATAGAGATGAAGGGGAGATGATGGGAAGCAACAAGTGGGAAAGGTGATGGTGGTACACAAAACAAGGCTCCCGTTACTCGCTCTTAGTTAATAACATCGTCGGCCGTCATCTAGACTCGAATACTAGACTTCTGATGATCATGAAAGGGTCTATATCCCAGGATGCTTTAGATATTGCGTGACATTTCAGCCTCATCAGTTTATTTTTGCATATTTCTTCTTAACACTTAATCTCCAACGATTCATCCTTAGCTAAATAGTATCGTTTGGAGTAACGCCTATCTGGAATAGAATACTAGTGTTCCGGGGACAATAATAAGGTTAATGTCAATATTAATAGTATAATTTACTCTGGGACGAGGAGCAAGTACTAGACTGAGGCTTCTTGTTCGTATTTCTAGTTCGTTGTTTTCCGGCGAGGGCCACTAACCCTCCGCCAACCCACTTGCTGGCAAGTAGGGAGCACGTGTTGGTTGGTAATAAGGTTACCACCCAGCGTTGTAAATAATTTCCTGGTTTACGGGGAATCATTTGGCTCGCCACTTAATGTAGAGCTACCCTAAAATAGAGTACCACTACACTAAGTGGGTGGATGATGGGCGCCCCCACCTGCCAGCGACCCTAATAAGAAAAAGCAGATTGTGGAACTTCCTATACTGTGGTTTGCAGATGATACTGTATTGTTAAATGAAGACGAAAGGGAACTGCAAGGCTTGGTGGATGAGTCTGAAAGAAACGGAATCTAAAGGTGAATGTAGGGAAGAGTAACATTATGGTCTTTTAGTGAAGTGAAGTCACTGAATGTGCAGTGAGGCTGGATGAGAAGGAAATGGAATGTGTGAGTGCGTTCAAGTACTTGGGTAGTGTGATGGGTAAGGATGGAAGTTCAGAGGTGCAGTGATGGAAAGAGTACAACAGGGTTCTTTGACAGCACTGACAAGGAACAGGGAAGTGGGCATGGAAGTAAAAAAGTCACTCCAAGACAGTATTGTGATACCAACTCTAACGTATAGAAGTGAAGCTTGGACATTTTTGGAACGACACAAGTCAAGAGTGAGAGCAGCAGAAATGAGTTACTTGAGAGGAGCACCTGAAGTTACATGGAGAGACAGACAGAGGAAGTGAAGGAGCACTGTGGCGTGGATGTGAATGTGATGGAAAATGTTAGAAGAAACACACTGAGGTGGTTTGGCCATGTGGAGAGGATGGGTGGCGAGAGACTAACAAGGAGAGTGGGGGGAGAGGGGGAAGGATGCCGAAGATGAGATGGAAGGATGGAGTGGAGAGGTATATGAGAGAGGGGTGTGTGAGCCGGTAGCAAGGCAGTGAAGTGGCATTGGACATGGCGACGTGGAAGCGATTTGTTTGTGGCCACCCCTTACGGGAATGAGGCGTTTGGCAATGGATAGATAGGTAGACGATAGAAAAAGTAAGTGAAAATTTTTCTCACGTCTCTTTCTCTTCAGGGAAAACAACATGTAACAGTTGGTCATCACCGTCATCACCATCATCGTATTCATAATCATCATAGCAATTACCATTTAGATGTCTTTTCTCACTTGAGAACGAGGTAAGACAGAGTCCAGAAAGTAAGGAAAAAAAATGAAAAGCCGAAAACTCGGACCCCGAGCTGTCTGCAAACCGTCAATGGGTTTGCCTCCACCATTTGCTCACAGACTCGCTATAAACCTCCGTGACAGGGTTCATTGTGGGTTGAAATGAGATTAAAAAACTAAGTCGACCCCATATGACATTGACCTTTGACCCCTTGACCTTGCTGACCAAATCTCTTCATCGTCCCTTCATACTTTATCAATGAAAAAAGTTTGGTTGAAATCCGTTGAGGAGTTCAAGAAACATCATATCCACACCCATATGACCTTGGCACTTGCCACCTTACCCTTGTCGACCTAATAAGTTTATCGTCCTTTCATACTGTATCACTGACAAAAGTTTGGTCAAAAACCGTCAAAGGATTCAGGAGATATCGCACCCACAACGATAAACTAAGTCGAACTCATACGACCTCTCATCTGGTATAAAATAAAATAGCTGTCCCTACCATGACTGGATTAACATAATAATAAGGATTTAATGTAGGTATAATCTGGGTTGTAGTTATGATATTTTATCACACTTTATTTTCAAATTTTCATTTTCCAAAACCGTAATTTTCCAATAGATCAGACTGCTTGAAGTGACTTAGTTGAAGTAAATGTAAATGATGGATATTATAAATGATGCAAAAAGGCAGTTAACAGGCCTTCGCTTAACTATTAGACTGCTCACCAAACCGAGCAAGAACGTGTCACCTAAGCTGAATGATGTCGTCTGCCCTACGAGATTATAAAGACTTGTGAGACTGATAATGGAAACACAGTCGGAGTGACGGCCGTGATTGGGTTATATCGTGAAGAGGCGATCACAGGCTTCTCGATCATGGAATGCCACCAAAGAATGTAGACAGGCCATCTACCCTTAAGCAAAGTGAACAGTGGTGGTCTGGCATCGTGCCCTTCACAACACATAGGAAAAATATGCTAGTCGCTTTAACTGTTGCCGTTCCTATCCCCCCACTGTCAAAGGACTACCTCACCCAGGATAGAAGAAGAAGAAAAGAAGTCATCTGAATGTAGTGTGAGACGTCTCCCGGTTGCAATCATTTGATGCATTTTTTTTTAGCTCATGTACTGTGATGGGTGACACCTGTTTCTACTTTCTTAGTGATGGCCAATTGTTTGTTGTGGTATGATGATCCCTCCGTAGCTACAGGGTTATATTTGTATGTGACAACTGGTGTTGGAAAGAAACGCAGCTCATCTAAGATGAAAAAAATATATAACAGAAGCATGACTAACAAGGAACAGACCTTGAAATGAGATTAATTGAGATTGTCGGTAACCACAGTACGAGGGATGTCTCCAGTGCAGCATAAAATCGTCTTTAGGTAACAAAAATGACCAGTTCAAAACACCATTGTGTGGAAATTTTTCATGAGATTAACACTTCCAGACCCATATATTCTCCACTAAACGAAATAATTTGGCGGTAACTGAAAGAAAATACTGAAGAAAGCACGAAAGTGAAGGGATTAAGAGACCCTGACCTTGACTTTAGAGGATAATATTGACATTTTTCAGCTCCATATTTGCTGATATCCTTCCTAAGCTGCTATTTACCTGACGATAAATTTTCCTGCAAAACTTGATGAGCTTTAATGAAAAAATTTTGTGAGTCATACTCTTCTAGGCAAGAGGAGCTGGAAAGAGACAGGGTTTCGGATGGAAGGGGGAGAGCGAGAGGGAATCGTATGAGGGAGAGCTGATAGGAGCACAAGAACTCATGGTCGATACTTGGTTATACTGTACAAGCAGCTTTAAGCACAGAGCGGTCCATAATTTTTTGCTGCTGAAATTATGTATTCCTGTGTGTTGCGAGGACAGCTTAGCCATCGGTACACCAGTGTCAACTTTGCGTCATGAAGACAGTTATCAGCCGTGCAGAAACTGACCTAAAACAATAATTAAATAGGTACTCATGGCATGTGCAGTTTTTTTTTTCCTGGGCATTCGCAGAAAACATGGAAACTGCGTACCCAATCCTGCAATATGTATGTCCATTTCCATGTGCTCACTTTCCCCTATCTCTGATCGTTTTTTTTTTTTTTTTTTTTTTTTTTTTCAGGCAGGAGAGGCTGAACCCCAAGAATACGTATATGTATATATATATATATATATATATATATATATTTATATATATATATATATATATATATAGATAGATAGATAGATAGATAGATAGATAGATAGATTGATATATATATATATGTATATATATATATATATATATATATATATATATATATATATATATATATATATATATATATATATAAATCCTCCCAAGGCATCCCTCAATGAAGTATAGTTGTTATTTTTATTAGGAGTGGGAGGAGGAAGACAAGAAACAACAACAGATTCCTGCCTTCTTTCTTTCCGGTTGGTAATGATCCTTCAGCAGGTTCAGCAACGGAAACCTTGTTACAACACTTACTTCCTCTAAATGATCAAGTTTGGACATCTTTCCGTCAGCCAGAGGCACCCACTCCCAGCGAAGGGAAGCAAGGCATCCAAGGGCCCCAGTCCAAAGTCCTCATTAAATCATTCAATCGGTAGTAGCGACGGGCGGTGTGTATAAAGGGCAGGGACGTAATCAACGCAAGCTGACGACTTGCGCTTACTGGGAATTCCTCGTTCGTGGGAAAGAATTGCAAGCCCTAATCCCTTATATATATATATATATATATATATATATATATATATATATATATATATATATATATATATATATATATATATTATAATTAGGTCGATTAAACACCTCTGGAGCCTCTGTGGTACAGTGGTAAAGCGTGCATTTTCCTACACTGAAGAACGAGGGTTCCTGCCCCGCCAGGGTAATAAACTTTGGGAGCGTTCTTCTGGCCACGTACTGCTGGGCGGACATAAGGGGTGCTGTGGTTGAACCAGTGTCACATACTATAAAGTATGCTTGCATCCAGTCGGCTTGCGTGGGCCGATTATACTTGGTTCACAGAATACACACACATCCAAAGCCACTACAACACTACAATTACACTTACAAGCACTTCTCACCCTACATACAATCTCTACTAGACAGCCTAAGCCACTTGGTAGAGATACATTGGCTGTATCGTCCCCACTTCGGTCGGGATAGGCCGGTCCTGCAGTGGACGCTAAAACGGCTGATGAGATGAGGTGAGATTAAACACTTCTAAGTGCGAGGCTTCGTAGCCACCTCTCCATTGCGGGTCTAAAATGTGTGAGATCATCACATTAGGTGATGTTTCCTTTCTGATTCTCACACTCTGACCCACTGCAGTAGGGGCGCCAGTGAATATAAGTTAATGCGGCTACGATGACTGACAAATATACAGTACTGTAAACTGCAAATATGTTGCAAACTGTCATTCTGCACATAGATGGATAGACAGATAGACAGATAAATCATCACTTTTTACCATTATCAGCCATTGCAAGTCCCTTACTGAACAAAGACAAAGGTCTCCCGAACTTTCTCCATGAATTCCGTGGCTGGGCCAATCTTTGTCAGGTTTTGCCTACAACGTATGGATCTCATCTTGCCACCTTCTATCTGGCCCTTTCCTGCTACGCTTGCAATCTCTTGGAGTCCAGTCAGTAAGCTTGTCGATCCATTTATTATCCGTAATTCTTGCTACAGGACTTGCCAACCTCTATTACTGTTCTTTTACAACTTCAATAATGTCTTTGACTTCAGTCTGCCCACTCACCCAACCTTACCACTTCCTGGCTCTCAAAGATATTACCAACACTGACATTTCTATTGCTCTTTGTTAACAGATTTCTTTGTTTTCTATTAATTTTTTTTTTTTATTTTCCAGGTCTCACAGCCGTGCAACACAGATGAAACTATATATTCGTTATATACCTTTTATGTCATACATGCTTGCAGGCTACTTTTCATGATGTCTCCTCTGTTTACCGGAAGCTTTCCATTCAGATGTAGTGCATCGTTTTATTTCGACTTCATGGTTTTTCGTAAGTTTTAGTATTTGCCCCAAGTAACTGTACTCCTCAACTTCATTTTTTTTTCTTCATTTATTTTGATGATGCTTTTTGGTGTATTTAGTTTAAACATTAGTTGTACTGTGGTTCATTTTTAGACATACATTGAGACTTTCTTTAGGTCACTTAACATTTCATGAGATATCTATGGTGTTTCTAAAGTTATAACAAAGCCATCTGTAAACCTTAAATGGCTAAATATTTTCCCACTGTGTTTACTCCATTGTTTTCCTATTCTGGCATTCTGAAAATGCTTTGAAAACGTGCTGTAAACAATTTTGGTGAAATTGTATCTCCCTGACGCATGCCTTTCTCAATATTCATTTTTTGTGTCCTATTTAACCAAACTGTAGCTCTCTTCGTACCGTATATAGTTTTCTTTACGTTTACAATGTTCTCGTTTACTCAATGTCCCTGCAATGAATTTACAATTGCTAAGTGCTCCACTGAGTCGAAAGCCTTTTTGTAATCGACAAAACCCAAACACTGTGGTTTGTTATATTCTGTAGTGTTCTCAATTAGTTGATTCATTGTGTGAATATGATCAGCAGTCAAATATCCGCTTCGGAATCCTGCCTGTTCTCGAAGTTGGTTTTCTTCCAAATTTTTTATTCTGTTCTTAATGGTTCTAGTGAGGAGTTAATAAATAACTGATGATAGGCTGACAGGTCGACAGTTATTAAGATCTCTTGGGTAGCCTTTTTTGTCAAGCAGAATAGCTATTGCATTACACCATGTTTTGTGAATTTTCTTTATATGTTAGGTTAGGTTCAGTGGGCAAGCCGGTTTTGAACTTGTACTCCTGCATCAGACAGTAAATCTGCCACTACTCCATCTTCACTTGGGGCCTTTCCTCATACTCATAATTTTGAAAGAAAAATTTACTTGATCTGATGTTACTTCTGGTATTTCACTTGTGTCAACTGAAAAATTAGCTATTGGCTCTACTGTCTTTATGCATACAGTACAGATCTTTGTAAAATTCAACTCTTCACCATCTTCTATCTGTACATAATGACTTCGCCATTTTTGCCTTTCAGTGATATAATGTGTTGCTTTCCTAGTGCCATTTTGCTTCAGACCAGTTTCACACATATGTTGATGGTTTCTTTGATCTGATCCATGTTTCGCTTTCGTTTTTTAATTTAATTCTGTCCTTTCTATTTCATCTTTGTTTTAACTTTCACTTCCTTTTTTCTTTTCATGAGCTCGAGGGTCATTTTTTAATACTTTCTGGTTTGGGTGTATTAGCTTTCATTATTACCTCAACTGATTCTCTTAGCGTTTTTCTTAGTTTATCATTCAACTCATTAGTGTCACACTCGGCATAACTTACAGCTTAAATCTTTTCTTTATTTCTAACTGATAGACAGCTTTGCCTTGGGCATACCTTTTAATTTTTAATCAGCTTCCTTCTTTCACTTCTGCTATTAAATCTGGCTTTGCAACCCACTATTCTGTGGTCACTTCCTATATTTGCTTTCATGAAACTGTGACATTAGCGATCGTGTCATTCCTCTTTCCTACTCCAAATTTTCCCATACGTGCTTCCCCATTTTTTGATTTGCCAACTTTTTACACTGAAGTCTCCCATGAGTATGACATAGCTGATCGTTTCTTTCATAATCTGGAACATGTCATCACAGACTGTCCCCATTTTTTTATCTGTGCTTTGAAAGGCAGACACAAAATACGTGTATTACTTTTAGGGTGTGTGTTTTGCTAAGGTTAATTTCAATCCATATCACTTTCTCGGACACACTGCTGAATTTAGCAGTGTTCTCAGGATGATTTCTGTTAATTAGGAATCCTGCACCATTATCTCAATTTTTTCTGCCGTCCACTGAAGAAGAATTGGTGGTTGCTGTCTTGGAGCTGATATATATATATTTTTTTTCTGTGGATCTCGCTCAGGCCTATAGTATCCCAACTAATATGGTCTAATTAAGTCATTAAGGCATCAGGTTTGTATCTTCTGCGAGGCTCCTTAGATTGCACGTGTAGATTTTCATGTACAGTATATCAATTTGTTGAATGTGGTCTCTGATTTGCCATGATGGAACCTATTGACTTTCAGCGGCACATTGTTCAAGAGCAAAGGAGGCAATGCGGTTGGACCTTTACTAGACTATGATCTAACAGGAAAGCCCGAATATTCAAGTATAATTCATGTTTGGCTGAGTGATTGTGGCAAGTAATCTCACCTCCCTGCCACAGATTTTGGTGCTCTGAAATTCGTGCTCCACCATATTCAGTCTATTCTATAGGGAATCCCATGGCCTGCGCCATCTAGGATGGTACCTTTCATGAATATGAGACGTTCCCCTATTCAACACCCTGGAACCCTGGGATGCGTCAGGTAGCAGTGGGAAACCTGTCCCTGGATATATATATATATATATATATATATATATATATATATATATATATATATATATATGAGAGAGAGAGAGAGAGAGAGAGAGAGAGAGAGAGAGAATTACTGTGCATGTGTTTGCCTGTTTCTATTGTCATTTATTTTTTGCTTTCTTGCAACAACGTATATATTTTTCTATCTATCTATATATCAACCCAATATACAGTATTTTCTTGCCTTCCCTTGTGGAGCGCATATGGAAGGGTTGCATTCAACGAAAGGGAAGTATTAAGTATAACTAATAAGTACCGGTACAGTTGATAACCTAGTAATTACAAATGAACTAATTCTCTTACAGTCAAGATGGAATGTTTTCTTCCTTGCATTGTTAAGATACATTTATGGCAAATGCTACGGTGAAGTTGCTCCCATTGTGCCACCTCTCCATGGTTTCCCCCGTGCTATACGGGCATGTAGTAGTGCAAATGATCATGCCATAACAGAGATTCTGCCTATCAGAATTTATTAATTCCCAGAACTGCTTCGTTTTTAAACTCGCTTCCCCAGATTAGTTCCTCCTCAAACTTAAGACGACAGGAGTTCAAGTCCAGGTGTTATAGATTCTTTTTGAATGGAAGACACCTGTAATTTAGAGCATGGACAGGTTTGATTTAGTTTGTTTTCCTTCTCTTCATCTGAAAAAAAAAAAAAAAATCGTATAGTTCTTAGCAAATATATAAACACACAAATGTACACTATCTACCTCCCTCGACCGGCATTCCCCCTTTCCCCAGCTATGTTACTGCGCACCTGAATGAAACTGACAATACTACGTGACCAGTGTTCCTGTGCTTATAGTTGTTTCCGCTTTGTTTTAGCTCTTAATTTTTACTCGAGTTTTTATTATTACTATTTTTTTTTTTTTTTACCGTAGTGGTACGCTTTCGATTAGGTAAAATTTGACATCAAAAGTCTGATACGGAACACCACACAGAATTCCAAAAAACTTTGTCGTTGAAACAATGTGCGTGTTACTATTCAGTGGAATTTTAAAACGCAGTGATATACAATAGTTTACCCTCCTCCCCCTCTTTCTGTCTGTCACTTGACGTTTATGTCTGTCTATTTATTAATTCATCTGCATATTACACTACCTGTCCATTAATCTTCCTTTGTTTGACACTCCATTCAATACCAACACAGCTTGCGTATTTCGCAGTCCATTACATCAACTACATTAAACACCACAAATAATCAACATCCGGACCTCTTTCCCTAGGGCAGGGTGAGGAGTAACAATGTCCAGACAACCCAAATTTGCCCACTCCAATTGGCCACTCTACAAATGACATTCATATTTCCTTTTACAATGAATATCCCTCAGTCACAGCATAATACTGTACGCGTTACCATATTCACCTGGTGTACGAAAATGTCGCACTTTTCAGTTCTAAAAGGCGTAATGATAATGAAGTGTAATACATGATTTGGTATGGGCGTACTAGTGTTAGTAAAAATATTGACTCAGTGTTTTCTTGAAAAGATGATGATGGTTAGGATAATGATGGCGATGATGATGAGGAGGAGGAAAAAGAGGAAAATTAGACGATGATGATAATAATGAAGTGTATTCTATATAAATTTGGCTTTAGAGATTCACTATATCATGAGAAACAAGAAGATACTATCTTCACAGACCTGTGGCGAAGCTAATGCAGCCATTTTTTTAAGGCTTCTCACCTTGAAATTCATGGAATATGTGAAATTGTTTTATAACAAAGTCATATAGCTAGGAACAACAAAGGATTTTGGATGAACAAGCTGGCATGTCGCATCAACTCAAAATTTCAAGTAGAACATCTTTGCATTTCATAAGAAAATCGCTCAGAGTTCTAGAAGAGCAGATAATTAATCAAGCCGCAAAAATGTCTCTTTATGGCTAAAATTGCTAAATAATCAGCTGATGCATCAGCTGATGCAACAGCTGACAAGCCAAATCAACTCAAAATTTAAAGCAGAGCAAATTTGTATATGAAAACAAAGTCGCTCAGAGCTCTCCAAGAGCAAATAGTCGAACATTCCTTGTAGGGGGTGGGGGAGGCAAGATGTAGCACCTATAGACCTGTCAGTTTTGCCGCAGATAAAAATGTATATTCAGAAAGTTGGAGTTTGTACCGAGAGGGTAATGCGAAGATGGTGGGTTATGATGGACAGCGTCTATGGTGATTTTGAACGTCGAGGGAAGGTGGAAGTTACAGAGGCTGTAGATTGATGGAGAGTAGATGTGGTTTGGTGAAGATGATAGTGATGGACAGTGGATGGTAGGAAATGGTTGTGGGTGGACGTAAAGGGGACGGAGGTTTATGGTGGGTGGCGATGTTCATGGGATATCGATGGGCGGCCGAAGGGCGTGGATGAAAATAACGAAGGTTGAAAATGAAATGGCGGTAGGAAAAGATAACAATGGGTGGAGATGGTGGGTGAAAATAGTGGTCTCTCTCTCTCTCTCTCTCTCTCTCTCTCTCAGTGCGGTTTTTGAAGTGGTTGGGAAAATATTAACTGTTCCTTGGCCTTCCTAATTCTTCTCCTAATCCCACCTAATGAATGGCATACATCTGTACAATATAAATATTTCTGTTATTCAGTCATGTTAATCGGAGGATCCGGCAAGTTCAGCGAACGCTGTTTTAGTGTGAGTAAAGTTATAAAATCCAATAAAATCCTCTAGACATACTAAAAATTAATGGGTCTGCGTCAAACTCCTGGTCTTTCCTATATTGGATAAAATGGTCTGGCAGTAAGAAGAATATAACATGAGAGCTACAATAATGTGTAAGAAATTAACCCTTCATATTCGATGAAGTAATTTTGGCTGTGTCACAAGACGCCTTGCAGCTGAGACCATCACGAGCTAGTTTGCTCATGTTATTGGAGGAATATTTTATATAAATCTTCACTGCACTTAAACAGTTAAACTTGTGCATTGTATAACTATATACGTTTTCAATGGGGTTCAAATCCGGAGAGTTAGGTAGCCAGTCCAGCACTGTAATGACTTGATCTGAGGGGAATCTCATAACCTCTTTACCTTTTGACATGTGGTAAAGTCATGCGTGAAATGTATGCAACCATGTATGTCATGAAGTCACAGGGGATGGTTGTCTCGCACCTGCATATACCGGTCACCATTGATCTTCGTGTCTTCAGGAAGTAGAGGCCTCCTCTGCACACTTCCCCACTAAAACAACACCACACCATTAAACTATCACTGTGTTTGACAGTCTTCTGTGTGCAGTTGCGGCAGTAGCTACTGACTTTACGAGGTCTCCTTACCTGCCCAAGACGAGGACAAAACACATAAAGGTGTTTTCTTCAGAAAACATTACTTGTTCCAGTTTTCTGAGGTCGGTCTTTGTATTTTCTTGCAGACTCAAACAATTTCTGGTACAGTTGTTTGGTCAGACGTGGTTTCTTGGCTGGAAAGCGTGATGACAGGTTTAGGTCCTTCTGCAGCCGGTTTTGGAAGACATGAATAGAGATACCTTTGAAGATCTTGGGAATATCAACTTTGAACTGTGCAGCCTTAATATCAGGAGGCTTCAGCACCTCACGTCTTAGCTGATTGCCTATAGCCTTCACTGTCTTGTGTTGTCATCCTGGACGACGTTTTCATAGCGAGACAACATTTAGTGGGAGATCATGGGCACTGGCTGTCACTCAACTCACTAACCATTCTAACCGTCCGTTTTGTTATGTTATTTCTTTGGTAGGGATGTTCTGCTTCAAGGCGAGAATACGAGCCTTTTCCTCAGCACCTAGGTCGGTAACACCATATCAGATCAGTCGAATGAACATATTTACCTCATATACAGCGGGAATCAATATCCTTGGATTCTGGCTAGGAGTAAAATCTTTAGCACTAACTCATACTTGAGCTAGTGGGTGTCTGACTTAGATTTAAATATAGTGTTCTCTTGAAGTAATCCTAGAGGGAAACGAGATAATATCACTAGACGAATCCAGCTGATAGTATGGCGTGTATGGCAAAATGAAACAGGTTGCTCCTGGCCAATGTATTTTGAGGCATGGTGGCCAGTTACTTTTGCAGTCTGTATATTGTTATATTGTTGGTGTCAGGGCATCAATGCATGTGGAAAATGAGCTTGGCGATTTCTTTTATTTTATGTTGGACTGGAACAGCGATGTGTGCTTTTTTTCGTGGTTGACAATATCCATAGAAGGTCAGGGTAGTGAGTGGAAATTGCCTGCACTGTTCTTTCTTGATGATACAATTTTTGTAACTGAAGAGGAGTTGGAGCTGCAAGGTTGGTGAATAAGTTATAAAATGGATTTTTGAAATGAAATTTGGTAAGCGAATGCAACAAGATGTATTTACTTAATTTTTTTATTTATTTTTTATTAAGAGGAATGAAGTAATGGATTGCATACTGAGGCAGAATGGTCAGGAAATAGAGAACGTGTGCGACTTCATATATTTTGGTAGTGAGTTGAACAAGAATGTAAGTTAAGTACAAGAAGAGAAGAAAATTGAGAAGCGTTGCAGATACAGTACACTGAGAACTGTGACAAGAAATATGGAGGTGAGCATAGAAGGGAAGAGGTCGCTGCATAACAGTGTTGTGATCTCCACTCTAACATATGGAAGTGAATCTTGGACTCTGCTGGAAGGACACAAGTCAGGAGTGAGAGGAGGGGAAACTAGTTACTGAGTGTTGTGTGGAATCGTGTTAAGAGACAGACAGACAAATAAGGACGTTCATCAGCATTCCAAGTTAATTTGAATGTACTTGATGGTGTCTAGAGTACCCTGAAATGGTTTGACGATGTGGTGCGAAAGGAGGTTGGGACACTGACCAAGACAGTGTATGTGAGTGAGATTATAGGAGGAAGGGGGAGAGGGAGACCTAGGATGTACTGGAGGGGAGGGATGCTGATGTGTTAAAATTAAAGTTATGTGAAACAAAAATGGAGGCATGATGTCTGAAGACAGGGCGACATGAAGGCAATTTATTCGTCACCTTATCCTACGGAATTAAGGCATTTGACTTTAGATACAGACAGAAAGAAATTATAATGATCTATCATTTATGGTATTGATGTACTACCTTTCTTACAGAGTAAAGGAAAAAAAACTAATTCACCATTACAAAAGGAGTCATATTTATTCAGCACAAATGTTTCACATATAAATTAAACACCCTGAATAAATCTCTCTACATGCTCTTCAATTAATTTTCCCGTGTAGCCACACAAACGACGATTGATTTTGAGAAAGTAGGGTATTTAATCACATAACACTCCGGAGGTCATTAGTCAAGTGTTGGCAATAATGGTCTTGTTAAATCATTGGCAATTTGTTAACACCTAGCAATTTGTTAACACTATCTATCAATCTATCTATTGCCAGACGCCTCAATCCCGTTTGGGGTGGTCACAAACAAATCGCCTCCACGTCGCCCTGTCCCCCGCCATTTCACTGCCCTGCTCTTAACTCACACACCCCTCTCTCATATACCTCTCCACCCCATCCCTCCATCTCATCCTCGGCCTCCCCCTCCCTCTTCCCCCCTCCACCTCACTCACATACACTCTCTTCGTCAGTCTCTTACCCTCCATCCTCTCCACATGGCCAAACCACCTTAGTGTGTTCCTCATAACGCTTCCTATCACATCCACATCCACACCACAAGGCTCCTTTATATCCTCATTCGACAGCCTGTCTCTCCATGTGACTCCACAGGCTCCTCTTAAATAACTCATTTCCACTGCTCTCACTCTTGACTTGTGTCCTTCCAACAACGTCCAAGCTTCACTTCCATACGTTAGAGTTGGTATCACAATACTGTCATGTAGTAACTTTTTCACGTCCATGCTCACTTCCCTGTTTCTTATCACTGCTTTCAAAGAACCAGCAACCTTTCTTCCCTGCTGTACCCTTTCAAGCACTTCACCCTCCAAACCTCCATCCTTACTCATCACACTACCCAAGTACTTAAACGTACTCACATTTTCCAATTCCTCACCAACCAACCTCGCTGTATATTCACTGACTTCACCTCTCTCAAAGACCATCACTTTACTCTTCCTTACATTCACTTTTAGATTCCGTTTCTTACACACTCTCCCAAACTCATCCACCAAGCCTTGCAGCTCCCCTTCGTCTTCATTCAACAACACAGTATCATCTGCAAACAACAGTACAGGGAGTAGGTGTTAACACCTACCAGTAATACTTTAGAAAAATTATACCGACAAAAGTAATCCATTCAGTACGAGGACATTTAATTTTATTCATTGTAGTTTTTCTTCTTGATCCAAATAATTGTATTCCTTTCATTGGGGACTTTACGGTCTGAAGGGTTTGATGGAACTTTTCCAAAGCTGAATAAAACCGTCTGGTATTAAAATTAGTAGACTAGAAAATGCGTTGTCAGAGTGAGGTGGTAAATCCCCTCACTACTGTATATGACGGCCTTCCTAGGCTAAATAAAAATATTTGAACATAGAAAGTTTGAATCAACAAAGTGCTCGGCCTCAAAAGGTTGACTGTATTGGTCACTGCAGTACCACAGGAGGGGTTAGATACAGCCTTCATTTACCCCCTCACTACAGGAGTTCAATCCTTGTCAAGATCAAATCCTTTGGGGTTTCAAGAATACACCAGTAAAATGCGTCACCGGATTCACAGGATTAACAAGTTCCCGACGAGGACTTTCTTTTTCTCTTTTATTAACAGATTATTATCAGTCCTGTGAAACACGATGATAACTTTTTGGCAACTCGCCCTATACCGTTGCGCCAGGCTAAGTTTGTGTGTGTGTGTGTGTGTGTGTGTGTGTGTGTGTGTGTGTGTGTGTGTGTGTCCCTTAACTCTTCCCAGGCTAATTGATGTGTCTCATTGAAACTTTCCAAATGAATTCTTCTGGTTATTCGGAAGGTTTTCCATTAAGTATACAGTTTTCCAACCATGATTCTAGGGGAGTCAGCCCCGCTCACAAATTATAAATTCTTAGTCTCCCCTCCCCCTTTCAAAACTTATAAAGAACACAAGATAGGGGAATCATGGCAGTAATGACTTTGACATCTTAGTCCATGTTGCACAATGTTCTACTACTACTACTACTACTGCTACTGCTATTATTACGCTATTACAATTACAACTACTACTTTGTATCTTTTTTTATTCAGCATGCTTGTCGCAGGACTGGGTATACAGTTTTCATGCTTCCTCTGAATCGAAGAAATTGCCCTTTTTTCTTGACTGACACCACCAGAGGGTTTATTTTAGCACTGAGTGGATCCATCTATCTATCTATTGCCAGAAGCCTTAATCCCGTAAGGGGTGGCCACAAACAAATCGCCTCCATGTCGTCCTGTCCCCCGCCATTTCAGGTATTGTAGAAAATGGTGAAAATTGTAGAGAAAATAGGTGGCAATGACCCGGGTTTTGCATCACCAGAGTTTTCAGAATTAATACGCTACCAGAGTTTACCCCCCCCCCACGAAAAAAAAGATACTCTCTCCCTCTCTCTCTCTCTTTCTTTCTTTCTTTCTCTCTCTCTCTCTCTCTCTCTCTCTCTCTCTCTCTCTCTCTCTCTCTCTCTAATAACGAATTCAGAATCTGAGGTAAGGCTTTGGCTCTCTCCATTCGGTTACCATGACAACTTCACCACACGCCAGTCCCTTTCCTGACTACCTGTTACGTGTGTTCTTACCTAATTGTTCTTACCGAATTGTATCTTTACAGGAATGAGTCAAGCTCGTACTGTCCCGTGTCTTAAACCATATTTATCGTACATATCCTTAAATTTGTGAATTGTTTTGGCACACACTATTTCATTCGGTAGTGCATTCCACTGATCAATTGCTCTGTTTGGGAAACTGAATTTCCTCACGTCTTTATCACCTCTCTTCTTATGCAATTTTTTGCAGACTCCTCTTGCTGATGTTCCACATATGTTAAGTAATCATTTATGTCTATTTTCTCCTTCCCTGATATGCATTTATATAGCATTATCATGTCACCTCTTTTCCTTCTCTCCTGTAGTGTTGGTAGATTCAGTTTATTTAGTCTTTCTTCCTAGCTTAGATCCCTTAAGCTTGGTATCCATCTTGTAGTGGCCCTTTGAACTTTTTCAATCTTGTCTATGTGTTTTTTGAGATGAGGACTCCAGACTACTGATGCATACTCCAGGGTTGGTCTGATGAATGATGTTATTATCCTTCTTAGCATGTCTTCATTTACGTATGTGAATGCTATTCTCATATTTGCAAGCAGTGTATACATGTTCCGTACCTTCTCACTGATGTGGTCAGCCGGAGATAGTCTGTTATTGATAATCACACCTAGGTCCTTCTCTCTTTCTGATGTGTGTAAGGTTTTATTTCCTAACGTATAATCCCAATCAGGTCTATTTCTACTTTTACCAAACTTGATTACATGACACTTGTCCACATTGAATTCCATTTGCCATGTATTACTCCATTCATGAAGTTTATTTAATTCTTCTTGTAGCTCTTTACAAGAGTCTGTGTTAGTAATTCTCCTTTGTATTTTTGCATCATCTGCAAACATATTTAGATAGCTCTCATTTCCAGTGTTACTGTCTGTATCATTTATATACACTAAAACCATGATTGGTGCCAGCACTGAGCCCTGTGGTACTCCACTAGTCACTTCTTTCCATGATGAGTAATTTCCCCTTAGTACTGTTCTCATTTCTCTTTTTTTGAGAAAATCTTACATCCAACAAAACAGTTTTGCCTCGAATTCCTCCTTGATGGTACAGTTTCCATAAAAGTCTTTGGTGTGGTACTGTGTCAAATGCTTTCTTGAAATCCAAATAGATACTGTCCACCCATCCTTCTCTTTCCTGTATTGTGTCTGTTACTCTGTCATAGTAGCTCAACAGATTAGTAACACATGATTTTCCTTTTCTGAAACCAAACTGTCTTTCTGTTATCATATTGTGTTTTTCTAGATGTATTACCCAAGCTTTTCTTATAAACTTTTCTAATACCTTGCTTACAACACTGGTCAGTGATACTGGTCGGTAGTTGAGTGGATTTTGTCTATTCCCTTTCTTGAATAAGGGGACAAAATTTGCTTTCTTCCAAATATCAGGTAGTTTACCTTGACTCAAGGATTTCTTGAAAATTAAAAATAATGGTTTACTTAACTCCTTTCCACATTCTCGTAGCACCCAACATGAAATTTCATCAGGACCATTTGCTTTTCCTCTGTCTAATTTACTTAACTCCTTCTGTATTACTTTTTCTGATATTTGTATATCTGGTATTATGCGTGGACATGCATGTTCCACATAGTCCCTCTCAATTTTTTTTCTTCTGTAAAAACTGATTGGAAATTCTAATTTATAGCTTCACAAATATCTTTCTCTTGTGTATAGGTGATTCCCTCGTAAGTAATGGATTGTATTATGTCTGCTACTTTGGTTTTGCTCCTGATGTAGCTGTAAAATAGCTTCGGTTGATCACTACTTTTATTTATGATATCCTCCTCAAACTGTTTTTGGGCTTCCCTCCTTATTCTTGTATAATCTTTCCTTGCCTGTTTGTAATTATTATATGCCCTTTCACTATTGTGTCTTCTGTATCTATTCCACAACAAATCTCTTCTTTCTTTTGATTTTTTACATTCTGTATTGAACCATTTCTGTATTTTCTTATCTGCTTCTTTGTGCTGTGGGATGTACTTCTGGACTCCTATTTCATAAAATTCACAAAAATTTTTATATACAGCATTTAAATTTTGTCCTCTACGCTCATTTTCCCAATCAGCTTCTAAGAAATACTTCTTTAGGTCATGATAATTTCCCTTTTTATAGTTTAGGCTTTTTTTGTAACTTTCATTGCTGTTAACTATGTCATATGCTATCCTGAAGTTGCAATTTAGTACTGCATGATCGCTTTTGCCGAGTGGAGGGTGATATATTAAACTGTCAATATAATTTTCTTGCCTAGTAAATATGAGATCTAGCATTGAAGGTACATCGAGTCCTCTTTTTCTGGTGGTTTCCCTCACATGTTGCGTTAGGAAAAACTCTTGCACGAGATTCAGGAGCTTTTGGTCCCAACAGCTTTCTTGGCTTATTATATCTAGAGTATTCCAATTTATATTTGTATTAAAATCTCCAGTTAGTATAATTCTTTCCGTTTGCTCTTCCATTTTATGTAATAATGCTCTTAAACTCTGAATTGTACTCTGTGCCAGGTCCTCATATTCGTCTCTTTCCCATGTGTTTGATCTGGGTGGCATGTACAAATTGGCTACAATTACTTTCCCTTCAGATGTGTTGATCTCTACTGCAATCAGTTCTACTTGTGAGGGTATATCTAGTTTTATTTCATTGACTTTTAGATTTTTCTTAGTTAATATTATAATTCCTCCTCCATTTTTTAAGTTTCTATTTCTTCTCCATATATTATATTCCTCTAAGTTTAGTATGTCATTTGATATCCTTGGTGTTAATTTTGTTTCAGTTAGGCATATTATATGTGGTTCATTTTCTCTGACATAATCATTCATCTCTAATAATTTAGATACCATTCCATCCACATTTGAGTACATCAACTTTATCATCTTGTTTATATACTTGTCATGACTTGGTTCTACTACCTTCCTCCTTTTTATTCCCTCCTGGTTATGTACCACTTTCGTACCTGCAATCCTATTACTTTGTAAAAAAAAAATGTGTTCTTCTCCTCCTCTGATCTTCCCTCATTTTTTTTTTTTTTTTTTTTTTTTTTTGCTTCCTCCCTCTTCTCTTTCAGTAATTCCAGTTCCTCTTGTGTTAGACATCTTTTTATCCATACTTTTTGAACTCCTCTTTTTCCATAAGATTCTTTGCATTTTTTAGTATCTCCTCCACTGTGTTTACACTCTGGAAAGTTACCTTTAGTGGTCTTGACTTGCTTTTCTCGTATTTCCCTAACCTTTTGTGTTCCTGTATGTCTTTACTACAGATTTCTTCTGATACTTCTTTCAATAAGCTCATTACATTTGCCATCTCCTTTTTGTCTCTTGAGATCTTGTTTTTTACTTCTTCCTCTTCTATACCAGTGATTACTATAGATTTCTTGATATCTACTGAATCTCTGACTAACTTTGGATTATTCTTTTCACTTCCTTTTTAATGCTTTTTTCTTCCACTCTTGTTTCTAAGTCTTTCTTTACTTTCACCATTTCAGCATACGTGGTTTCCACATCATTTTTGTTGCTTTACACAGCTTCATTCACCTGTGTTATCTTCTCCTCAATATCACTGTTCTGGTCTATCAGGCTGCTTACTTGCCTAATTGTCTCTGTATCATTTTTGAACTCTTCCATAATACTCCCGTGGTTGACTACTGTACTTGCCATTTCACTCATTTTCCTCCTAAGTGTACTCAATTCCACTGTTAGTTCACATATGGATGTGTCTTTCTTGTTGACCTCCCTTCCTAGTTTTTCTATTTCTTCCTTTTGCAAGTGCATCTGCTTCTTTATTTCTTTAATTTCATTCTCGAAAGCCATCCCCAGTCTGTGTACACACTATACCAGTTTATTGTGAGTCTCCATTTCAACCAGTTCTTGGTAGAAATCATCATCCTGGTTTCTACCTTTATCCCTTTTCTTTTCCAAATTTGCTTTACTAAAGTATGTGGCCATTTTGCAATACTAAAAGGACAGAGTACTTACATTCCCTGGGGCAGTTGTAGTCTAAACAAACAATCAGCTGATTGAGCGCATTCTTTCGCTACTCGGTTCTCTTTTCTGTTTGAACAAGTCTTGTTTAAACTTCTTTTTTTTTTTTTTTAATAATAAAAACCCATTTAGTCTAACCTGGTACAGAGCTTGACTCATATAAAGATACTAATTTAGGTAATGCCACTGGCAGTGCTGGCTCGGTATGGAGCACTGTCGGCGCACGTCTGCCCTCCTTAGTAGTGTGTGTGTGTGTGTGTGTGTGTTGTCAATTTGATATTTTACATGTATTTTTGCATTTTTCGTGTGTGCTCCTAGCTTACAGGCAAACAATGCATGATGAATGACCTTATGGTTCATGATTTATGTTATTTTACTATTATTATTTTTTTAATACAAAATTATTCTGATGGGCTTAGATAAAACCATTAATTCTGAAGGAAGTACTGAAAACCGAAAGTAGCTCCTAAAATTAAACAAAAATTATCTTTTATGTTGAATAAACTTGGCCGATTATAGGAAGACTTTAATGACGTCATATACTGAAGGAGTTAACATCATACAGAAGTTGAGTCTCACCACTGACTACTCTACCCCTTCAGCCAGAGGACGGAGGCAGAAGACAGATGCATTGACGAGTTGGCACCGATTTGGTCGAACTGCGAAGCTGCCTGGTTAAACGAAAGTCCCTCCGTTTCTTCCCTGTCTCCAGAAGAGAGGACGGTCGACTACAAAAATAGAGTGCAACTTTAACTTTAAGACTTTAGGATTCACAGTTCAGATGAATTTGGGGTCACAACAACAACAACCCAGAGGACATTTTTTCTGTGTTATTCTTGCTTGCATATGACAATATTATGTGACACAGGAAAGCACCCTTGTAGTAGGAGTCAATGGTAAATTCATCGTCAAAGAAGAGCTGCTAGAAAACCTCTTTGGTCAACAAGAATGCGCTGCTATCTGTTCTATTCTTGTCACCTTTCGAGGCTATCGAGCACCTGTTCCTTCACGACTTAATTTTCATGTACAATCTTTTAACTGTTCAAGCGGACAACCAAGCGAGGGCGTGATAATACTCAAAAAAAAAAAAAAAAAAAAAAAAAAAAAAAAAAAAACTTCCATACAAATTCTCAAAGCTGAGTCGTCACCGAAATTATTTACTACTACAGCCGATCTACATACATCGCTAAAAGTCTATTGGAAAAGAAATAGAGGTTACTTTATATATATATATATATATATATATATATATATATATATATATATATATATATATATATATATATATATATATAGGGACAGAGATCCAGTCAGGCAGACATGCCCGAGGAGTTTTTACATGGAAGGTGACTCACTCTTGTTAAGCCCCATAGAAGCTTGCATCTACCTGGGACTATTGTGCAGGTACAGTACACTTATCATTCACCATACTGATGAAAAAATAAATAAATAAAAGCGCCAAACTGAGCACCGAAACTGAGTTATCTCGGGAATTTTTGGTGCTACAGCGGACCTCTGTGGATCGATGGAAAGGTAAAGCAACAACCTTTGTAAGCCTGCACGCTCGAATACGTTCCACGTTTTCACGTGTGGACGCCTACAGCTGCATTTAGTAATGTGCTTTGTTCAGGCAGTTAATACATCGACAATGCATACATAACGTACAATAGTGTATAAGCTGTTTGACTGCCAGTTGTTCATTTTGAAGGTCATTTTAGCTGTACACAAAATATTTTACTATGTTCAAGAATATCATAAGAAACCAGAAATGTTAATTATTAACATGCTTCAGCCGCGAATATGGAACTTCGCATTATATTTCTTTTAACACTCATGGACATCTATGACACACTCAATACTGAATAAAATCATCTGGTGTTATTACAAATAAAAATCTACCCTAGACGCCATCATGAATGAGGTAAGAGACAATGGCCAACCGATCCAAGATTAAGGCTTCTGATTATATAAAAAAAAAAAAATAGTACAGTTTCCCTATAATTAGGGCGAATACATTCACCTCAGCACAAATCGCCGCCTTTACTCTTCATCCCATGATGTAGTTTGTGTTTACTATCGATACCTTTAGAGTATTATATTGACTTTGAGAGAGGTTTTCTGAATTTTTGGAGATTGGTAGTCTTTATTTAGCCTTTCGATACAACAGGTATTTGACTGAATAAAACCAACTGGCGGTGAGAGGAATAAATGAAAAAAGCGAGTCACCAGATTTAAGGGAGGGTTGATGTGCTAAAAAAAAAAAAAATGCAAGAGTAAGGAAGTGGTCCAGACTGTGTGAGTCTCCAGATATCACAATACATAGTGGACAGGGAAGAGCAAAAGGAAACTGTTGATGAAATAGAGGGATGGGCTGGATATGTATACTCGTATTAGTTAGGGAAGAGGGTTACCTGGAAACAGGGCAGCCTAATGGTGGAAGACAGAATGACATGGAGGAAATTTGTTTGTGGTCACTCTTCTAGGATAAAGGGGCCTGGCTATAGATAGACAGATAGACGGAAGATAGAAAAACAGATAGATAGATCAATAGAAAACATTGGCAACACAACCCTGTTGCAACCCTCTACCTGACCAAGCACGTACCCCCCCACCTCCCTGCACACCTAACCAAGCACATAACGGCCCCCCCCCCTTCTGTATAACACAGAGACATTAAAACTTAAAAATTTCAGTAGTTTATTCATGGTAATAATGAAGTTATGAGCAGATCTGATGAAATTATGACGTGCATTTTTAAATTCAGGCAGCTATTGTTTATGATTACATAATAGGTACAGTCATGAAACTTCATTCATAATCAAATATATCTATAATCATTTGTCATGTACAATTTCTGCCTCCTAGGTGCAATCGTTGCAAAGTTTTAATAGAACAATGCATTAAAATGACCAGTTTTATTGATTTTTGCAATTTCATAACATTACTATAATCTCAAGGCATTCTAACTACCAAAGGCACCGAAAGGCACATTAACACATATTCCTGGAGGGTGTGAAGCCTGTATCAGTATTGATTTCTGAGTCCTAACCTGGAAACGTTTTTTTTTTTTTTTTTTACTTTTTCACTATTTTAAAAAAATTACTCAAGTCACAACATTCTACCTATTAAATTGCACCAGTTCACTCTACGACACGTAACTATGTGAAATTCCATGACTCTATAGTGAATACTCTCTGAGTTCTGACCTGGTAACGAAATTTCTACACTTGGTCAGCCGCCCTGCTGCCCTGCTGCCCAACTCTATGGACGGTCACCTATTGATACAAGTGATAGCAACTCCCTGCTCTGACTTTGTCACGTGGACGGTAAAAAGATATGCATACATACTTACAGTCGGACAGCCAGACAGATAGACAGGCAAACAGATATACTGACAGATAGAAAGATAGACAGATAGATAGGCATATAGACAGTTGACAGCGTCCAGAGAAACCCCTTTAGGATCCCGGTCAGGGATTCACAAACAGTCGTGTTATCAGTGGTCCCTCACAACCAAGATATATTTATTCAGGGCAGACAGGGATGGGAGTGTGTATGAATCTTACCGTGTGTCTTGTTGTTCCTGCAAATAGAAATCCTAGTTTGGACAGGGAAGAGGTTCTGTGGGAATTACAAGGGAAGGAGTGTACCGAAGTTTTTCATGTGTCTTGTTTCTCTCCCTGCAAAAACAAATCTTAGTTACGACAAGCAGGAAATCATAAGTTTGTGAATCTGCCCAGGGTTGGCGTGGTGGTAGGAGCATCGTGGTAAGTATATTGGGTCTGCAACCAAGAAACCCCAGGTTCAACTCTAAAGCTGATCAGGAGAGTTTGGATTGGTCTTTTACCCCAGCTTGTTAGCACTTTGAACTAAATTCGGGATGTGGATTATAGATTAGAGAGTTGTGTATGTAGTGGAGCAGCTAAATGCAATTTTTCAAGAGAATCATGCTAATGATGATAGGTGCACCAAATTTGGCATAGTAATTCTCTAATGGTCACTAGTCACGTCTGCCTGATTGGCCATTTGAAAATCGAAAAATGGCAGCTATTATTCAAGATGGCCACCATACTGACCTTCAAAAGTTGATTTTGCTGATAGAAATTGATGTAGTGGGTCAATCTGAATGATCATGGTGTCGATATGTATGTTTTCAAGCCACCAAGAAAGCTCCAGGCCAAGATGGAATTCCTCCAATTGTTTTGAAGTAGTGTTTCCCCAAACTTGCCTCTGTTCTAGTTAAATTATTCAGACTATGCATACATACTTCATTCCGTAATTCATGCAAAGAAGCCAATGTCCATTCAATTCCAAAGAAAGGAAGTTCTGACCCCTCTGATTACAGACCAATAGCGGTCACATTTTCTCTTGGTAAAATATTTGAAGTTTTAATTAATAAACACATAGTTAAACAACTTGAATCCAACAACTTCATTAGTGATAGACACTATGATTCTCGCCACGAAAGATCCACCACTGACATAGTCAATCTCCTGACTCATACCCTCGATCAATCAATTGACCAACATGGAAAAACTCATGCAATAGCCCTTGATATTTTTAAAGCTTTCAGCAGATTGTGGCACCAGCCCCTGCTGTTCAAACTCCCTTGCTATGGACCAACGTCCTTAATTCCTCTGCTATCCTCATATCTCAGCGACAGAAAAATAGGAGTAAAAGTTGATGGTGTATACTCCAATTTCCACTCACTTAATGCTGGCGTGCCACAGGAATCAGTTCTGGTGCCAACCCTGTTCCTGGTTCATAATAATAATCTCTTATCTGTCACCCACAATCCCATCCATTCATATGCAGATGACTCACCACTTCATAGTTCATTCACACTCAAACACGTATTGACAGAGTCTAATATATCTCTCAACTCAGTGCAGCCATCTCCATAAATCAAGACTTATCTACGACCAGTGAATAGGGACAAAACAACCTTGTCTCAATGCTAGTAAAACCAAATAAATACAATTTACTAACAGACAGATATTGCCAGATTCATGTATTACCTTCAGTGCTACTAATATTCTGATCTCCAAAAATATTGAAATTCTCGGTGTCTCATTTAACAATACCCTCAGCTGGACCTCTCATGTCAGATTACTTGCTAAAACTGTCTCAAATAAATTTGGATTATTGTACAGAGTCCGTAACTTCTTCACTAACGAGCAGTTAGCTATAATAGTCATGTACACTCTCAGCTTGAATATCGCTCACCCTTGTCGAATGGTTGTGGAGAGGTTGCACTGAAACAACTAGACAAAATTCAGAATAAAGCTGTTGGAATTATTAATAACCCTGCTGTTATAAATAAACTACCTCCCCTACAAGTAATGATGTCTCCCTTACATTGTTTTACAGTCATTTTTATGGCAAATGCTTGGCCGAAGTTGCGTCCATTGTGCCACCTCTCCATGCCTTCCCTCGTGCAACACAGGCATCTGGTAGCGTTCATGACTGGAATGTCACACAGCCATATTGCAGACTTTCTGCCTATCAGAATTCTTTTATTCCCCGAACTGCATTTCTCTGGAACTCGCTTCCCCGGAGTTGTATCCCCCCAAACCTCAACCTACACATGTTCAATTCCACCTGTTACAGACATTTTATGCATGGAGGACGCCAGTAATCTGGTGTATAGATTATATTTTTATTCATTTGTTTTTCCTTCCTCTGTTCTGTTCTTTAAAAAAAAAAAAATGCTCAGATGATTCTTTTATAGTTTTAAGTCCAGTGTAACATATTTATCAATGCAAAATAACACTTTTAGTAAAAAAAAAATAAAATAAAAAGAATTCTCACTATTAGCACTGGTTCCTGTGGCTTCTCCTGACAGTTCATTTACTGCTGTTCACATATGCAGCTCTAGAGTGCTGTGCAGGAAAGTCCAGAGCGAAAGCACTTGCATCTCTGGTTGTAGTCATTCCTAACGGAACATTTGGTCAGCTCCTGACAGCATGTCACAATCGAGGGAAGGGTCGTCCAAATTATCTGCCGTGCCACTCCCTTCTGCATCCATCCCCAGTTTACAGGATTGCTGGTTACTGGATTGCAGATTGTTGCCTGGCGCCAGATGACACACGCTTGGTAGTCAGCCCGCTTTACATTTTCACTGAGGGCTGCCTGTGTTGGTGGAATAGAGCCATATGGTATCAGCTTGCAGCAAAAGAGATTTAGTCTTGCCTCGTCTGCACCATTGGCACTAGATCTTTCGTACATGAGGACAATAAATCTTTCCAGTTTCTGCAGATCAACATCAGCAACTGTTCCTGAACACTGGCTGAGTTTGGTGAATGTTTCTGAAACGTCATCACAGACGTTCCATGTCTGCCATGCAGCTTTCTTTCCTTTCTCACAGACGCCAGAGACAACATCACAGCCAGTGAAAGCATGAAAGTATTGGATCCCATTAGGTTTCTTGGGCCCTATCGCAGAAACTACATCATGAACTGGAATCCACCGACGACTGGCTCTTTGGCCATAGGCGATCTATATGTTATCAAGACCAAGCTTCTGTAATGATGGCAGTACAGATATTTTAATGACGACTACGTCAGTGTTATTGGCTTTGATGATGAGGGACTTACTACCTTCCATTGCTGCATCCCTAACCTGCACAAATATTCGTGTGTCTGCTTCCTCATTACAGCATGGAGCCACAGCTTCTAGGAACTTCTCTGTGTTGCTAATGGCATCGTCTCCCTTTGTCACAACCACCGTGCTTGTCGTCTGTGCTTCACACATTTTATCCGCGTGAAAATGGAATAGTTCTGTCTTGGTTTTGTCATCTCACAGAAAGCTTCTTCAGTTTGGGGGAATCTTACTGGTTCCTGTAACTCTTCTCCTGATCCCTTGTCCTCGTTTCGACGTGGCTCTAGACTTCAGACTTGACTTTTTGTACACATCAAACACTACATGCACCCTATTGTACTTGGCACCATGGAATTCCACTTTGGGCAGGATGTCTTCTCTGGCACAGGCATCAAAATCTTTTGAGGTGCGTGGTGGCAGGGCACTGATAAGTGCTGAACCATCTATGATGATAGCACCTCCATGTGGTTTTTTCTCTGTAACATTAAAATGTGCCTGAAGAATTTCAGCCAGCTGTGACTTCTGACATGTATGAAGCTTTCCAATGTCACCGAGGGAAGCAGGAGCTGATTGGTTCTCATGCTTGAAGAATTCTTGCAAGTCACACTGTCTGTTCAAGACAGGAGATGAAGAGTCGCGAGAACAGCTGCTGACAGTCATCTTTCAGTACCATTTCTTTGCAGCTGCTAACTACATGGTCATGTATGAAGAAGGAGGGTCTGTTTTTCATGATTAGATGGTAGTAGAGACATTTACCTTCATTCTTTAGTCCCCCTAAGAATGACTGGAATTGCTCTTTTCGTCTGTCACTGTGTGTACCAGCTATTTTAGCAAGATCTGGATCTACAGTGTTCTTTGTGTCTAACGCCAGAGGGTCAGGTAAATCTTCTTGAAAAGGATTGTCTATCTCCCACAGCGTCTTGATATGTGCTTTTGCCTTCTCAATGGAAGATATCTGTGCACTAAGGGTCTGCTTATGATGTCAGCTGTTGGTGGTGGTTCCATCTTTTGCACCTGACGCAGCTTCATATCCAGCATTTCAGGTCCAGCCACTAGCCACTTACGAAGTGCTGCTGGGTCCTCAGCCAACGCAACTGCTCCTCCATTGCCTTTAATCACTGCTTTGTTCTGTTGATGGTTTCAGTCAGTACAGTGCCAGAGAACTCTCTTCCCTAACTTGTGGACGACAAATTTCCCCTTGTAGAGCTCCCTCACTACCTCCGCATGTTGTTCTTCAAGGTACACCCGAAAGCACTAATTTCTCCCCCCTTGTAGCCGGAGTCGCGGCCAGTGAGCGACCAGACTATCGAACACCCCAAACCATCCACACCTACCCCAACCCCAGTGTAAACGTTGTTGGATAGATGAGGAACGGCCAAAGCTAGTGATATTACAATGCGTCATGATTGCTTTTCTAGACAATCAGAACCAGAAGGGGTAAGTATATAAAGGCATTTAATGTGTAATATTGTGCTTTTTATCCACAACATACGAGAAAAGCAATAAAAAGGAAAGGAGACCTAGTGTATTGTGTTATTGTCTATATACTTACGTCCTATATTATAGTGTTACAAGTAAGTATACTATACTGAACAACATGTGCTGAATGATGTCTTTTCTCATCCATTCTCACCCCCTTCTCCACCACCCTTCTCCTCTGGGTTCCTGTCTCCACCAAACGTCTCTCTTACCCTTTCTCGTCCCCCACTCCCACCCTTTGTTAACCAATATAAACTAAGATAATGATGAAATGATCCGTCAGGTACTGATCATGTTAATATTATCATACACCTTTGTGTATGATAATACATATCAATAACATACAATACTTCGGTATACCTGCCAACTATTTCATCCTGTTGTAAGCTGTTACGTCACATACACACTGCATGTTGGACCTTATGTTACCAGGACATATGATTGTTTATCGTTAACACAGGTTATATGTGATTTTGGACGTCTGTTAATACATACTAACGTGGCAGTTTAAGCCTTACATTATAAACAGGTAAGGCTTATATTCCTTTCATTATTGGATGAATGAAAGGAATCAAGGATCTGTTCTGACGAACCTCAATCTCTTTGCTTTAACGAAAATAGTCCTCTTGCCACAACAGTGACACAATGAATACAATTGAATGTGGGTCAGTCGTTCGCCTGATGACACTGTCACTGTTGTGAGAAGAGGTCGGCATATATTCGTTAAGGCAGAGAGTTTGTGGTTCGTCTGAGCCGATTTCTGATTCGTTTCGTTCATCTAATAATGGTAGGAACACAAACCTTACCTGTTTATAATGTAAGGTTTATATTGCCACTTTAATATGAATTAATGGACGCCCCAAACCACACAACCTGTGTTAACGACAAACAACTGTATGTCCTTGTAACAAGATCCAGCTTGCAGTGTGTATGTCACGTAACAGCTTACAAAGGGATAAAACAACTGGCAGGTGTACCGAAGTACTGTATGTTATTGATTTGCTGGTGCTTAATAAAGGAATATGATAATATTAATATGATCAGTACCTGACGGATCACTTCATCATCTTAGAGTACGTTGGTTATCAAAGGGCGGGAGTAGGGGACGAGAGGGTAAAAGAAACGTTTGGTGGAGACAGAAACCCAGAGAGTAGGGTGGTGGAGGTGGGAGCGAGAATGCACGAGAAAAGACATCATATCTCTCAACAGATGTTTCCCACAATACTATACTTATTTGTAACATTATAATATAGGACATACTGTAGGTATATACAGTAGACAATAACACATAATACACTAGGTCTTCTTTCATTTTCGAGTCTTTCTCTTACGTTGTGGATAACAGCACAGGATTACACTTAAGTACCGTTATAAACTTACCCCTACTGGTTCTGATTGCCTATAAAAAGAATCATGACACATTGTAACATCACCAGCTTTGGCCATTCCACATCTATCCAACAATGCATACACTGGGGTTGGGGGAGGGGCGGTGAGTATGGGGTGTTCGATCGCCCGGTCGCTCTCTGGCCGCGACTCTGGCTGCTAAGGGGGGGAAAACTAGAGCTTTCGAGTGTACATTATGTATCAAAGGTAAACTGGGAGCCATCGGACATAATGAACATTGTTGTTCTCAAAGAACTAGGGGATCAGCTCTGAGAGAGTTTCAAAGTAGAGTTTGAAATTGTCTTCCCTGAATGAGTGAATCAACATGAAGATGGTGAGCTCCATGTCAGCACAAGGTTCCAGAACTGGAACTGTGGACTCTCAAGCCTCCACTGTTTACACCAGTCTTCTTAGCTCAAAGTTGACCTTTCAGGCTCATCAGATCAGTAGTCCTGGTATGCCTCCTTCATCAGATTGTACAAGCAGCGTTTGCGACACTAAGCTGTTGCAATATGACATGTTTTTTCGTAGCTTACACTGAACCCCATGCTGTGTTGCTCAATAGTGATGTCACCAGTGTGCCCTGTTAGTGTCCGACAATCACTCCCTCACATGCTGAGACCTTCTGCATGCTACCTTCACCTAGTTTAGACTGTGAGCCAACGCAGTGTACCAGGGTGTGGCCGTTGCTGTGTACATGCAACTTCTAGGAACCATAGGTGAGAGTGGGCCAGTGATGTGAACCAGTGTCAGCAGTCCATGCAAAACATGTGGCTGAATGCTGAAACAAAGGTACAACCTCTACCACTAGGGCTCTACACCCCATGTATTATATAGCAGTTAATGATATGTACAAACAAACAAGCCATGCACTCAAGAAAAAACATAAAACCAGTACATAAAAACAGTCATAAATAAGACAAATGTATATCGGAGAGTATCAGAAACAGGAAAAAACCATCTGAGTGTGCTTGAAACATACATATCGATATTAAAATCATTTAGATTGATCGGAGGTCAATTTGGCAGCCATCTTGAAAAAATGGCAGCCATCTTGGATTTCCAAATGGCCAATCAGGTAGATTTGACAAGTAACCCCTAGGGTATGATCATGCCCAGTTTCATGCATGTATCACAATTTGCACGATTTTTCCATTATCCACTTTACTAGTGGTAGTGTGGGTGAATATCAAGGTGCTTTCCTTGTCTGTCACATACACGGCCAGTCCAGTTTGTATCAATCCTTGAACGGAGATACTGTTGCTGCTACCAGACGTTTATATTCAGGTTCGGAGAGGATTGTAACATTAAAAAGAAACATTTAGGTAGTATTTAACTCCTCCAGTTCGTAATGTCTATCCTGAATGGAACAGAACCGTCAGTGGATGGCTTCAATACAATGATAAACACGACCGGGACTCAACAGGTTCCTTTCATCAGTATGGATCCTTCCTCCACTGAACTATCCCTTCCGTCCGATGCCATATTCTTTCACTCTGTTCCTGCTATTTGCAAACGGTTTTATTAAGCTGAGGAGCCATAGGTAACCTCTCACTATCAGACGTCCTTCCACAATTAGGGTAAAATCTTCTGGTTGCCTGAGTGAAATGCTTAATACGTCACTAGGCTGAAGGGGTTAAAATCGTGTAGCAACAAGAATAGGACACAAATGGCGTCCTCAGATAGAAGGGGTTAACACCTTTAGTAACGCCACGTGCAGTTTACTTTATTCTGGCTACCTTCACACGAGTTTATATAGAGGGGAAGCTTCTCGCAGTACCAGTGGTAATATTTGTTGCTGTTGTAGCCCTGGGTTCGCCTGAAAGCATAAATCCGGTGGGCTGCAGTCTGAAGTTGCCTTTATCATGCAGTCCATCATTCTCCTCTGGAAGGTCAAGAGGAAACTGAGGGATGTTTGTATCTCCAGTCAGCTCCACAGCCCAGTCGTATCGGTGCCAACACATAAGGTGTCCCACTTCATAGGTACGAGCAGCGCGTGATGCTGGTAGCAATAAAATATAAATGTGTATCATCCTAAAGATGTGGTGGAAAGCACAGAAATTTTGGAAACTGACATGTGAAGGTGTGTGGCGTGTGGGAGGCCTGTTAGGCCAGTGGGAACGGACCTTTTAGACTGCATCCAATCTGGCACACACACATACACAAACACACACACACAAAACTGCATCGCTAAATCGGGTAAGAGAATGGGGAAAGAAAGCAAATAACTTAAATATGCAAACAGTGCAGAGTCATCAGTAGGACAGTATGAGATGCGAATTTTTATAAGGGTAATGAAAGTGCATAAATCGATTTTGAGAAATATAAACTAAACCGAGCTGAAGCCTTGTATTGCCAGGGATAGGAGAAAACGTGTGTAGGAAAATTTTGTCTGCATATGGAAAACAATTGTGGTTTTCAGTAATATTTCTGTATTTTCAGAGATCAGTTCGAATTGGTTGTGGGGACAGAGACACTGACGACTCCTAGAAAAGTAAAAAGTAAGGATGGATACACACACACACACACGCACGCACACACACACACACACACACACACACACACACACACACACACACACACACACACACACACACAAAGAATAACACAAACACACACACACACATATATATATATATATATATATATATATATATATATATATATATATATATATATATGTATGGGCGAGACAGTGGCTGAATCGGTTGAGGCTGCCTGCAGTCCTAATGAACCCAGGATCGAATCCCGGCTGGGGCAAGGAACAGTCTCAGGATTTGAAATTCCTAAAAGCAGACTTTCCTGATCTACAAGATGACCCGCCGACATGTCTTTAAAATACCCCCGCTAATACCAATACACCAGTCCTGTATGAGACAGCCCTGGCATGTATTCAGTATTGATGGTGGGTGGTAGCGCCGAAGGGGTGACATGTGGAGGTGTAGGAGAACTACTGGGCCTTGGGATAGGTCACTGCCCCAGCGAAATAGGCTCTGAAGCCTTTCCCCAGAGCTGGACACGTAAATTGAGAGAGAGAGAGAGAGAGAGAGAGAGAGAGAGAGAGAGAGAGAGTAACTGATAACATTTTAAGAGAAGAATGTCACGAATCAATCCGCGACATTTCCCTTTTGTGAGAAGCCACGAACTATTAGTGGAAAACTCACTGTGTATCGCTCAGTTAACGTTTCTCTGTCCATTTCGGAGTATACTTTTCAAAACATTCGTCACTTTCAAAAGTGACCGATTTAATGCACGTCACTAAGTGCTCTACTGAGCGATACAATTGTTTCTTTATCATTCGCCTCTGCTTGCCTAAACCGTTAGCCACGCCTTCTTCCGGTGGCTTGTGCGTCCTACCCATACAATGTATTTTGAATTCAGTCTAGTGTTTGTTGTGACGGAGAGGGGTCCTGTGCTCAAGAAGTGTGAGAGGTCAGCTAGCGCCCAAGCTCCACTAGTACGGTTAATCCAAACTCCCACCTCTCGGGTGATACATAGCATTCATCGACCGGTATTTCCTTTTTGCATAATCCTAGTTTTAAGAGTTTAGTTAAGGTGTTTTTTTCCTAGGTGTAAGTATTTAGCTTCTGTGTGAGTGAGTGAGTGCGTCTCATTAATTTGATTTGAATTGTAACGTTAAATTTATTTTTTTGTAATCAATAAATTTAACAGTTCTTTTTCTTGAGTTTAATGTAAAGTAAAATCTTGTTTCATTTCTCCAAATTAAGCTTATTTTCCATATAGCTCCTAGCTTGCATAAACATTTGCCTTCATAACTGGTACTTAGACCAGTCTTGTTGTATTAACTTAAAATCCGTTGTGCCAGATAGGAGTTAAAGCATCAGCAAGAGCCTGATATTATTATTAGTATTAGTTATTTATTGTCGGGGTGAAGTAACTTTCTCCAGAGGCTAACAGTACAGTAATTCAGCAATTGTGAGTAATTAGTCTCTGCGGTGTACTGTTGAGAAAGTTTTTAAATTCTCGTTCTTAGAGAATCGTTGCACGATTTAGCAAGACAATCATTGTCCCTGCTCTTTAATATTATTGAATATTAATAGCAATTTAAATAATATTTAAGCATTTATATTTTAAAAACACCTTGATAATATAAAAAAACCCGTGACAAAGAACAAGCGGGATTTAGAAAGGGTCGAGGCTGTAATGATCAGGTTTTTACTGTAAGGCATCTAATGCAACAAGCTAATGAGATGAAAATGCCACTTAACATGTGTTTTGTGGATTTTGAAAAGGCGTTTGAAAGTGTTTCACGTGGAGCTATGGTGAAAATTATGAGATTCTATGGTATACCAGAAAAGTTTGAAAATCTTATTAGAAGCATGCGCGAAGGTACTTTTTGTAAGGTAATGGTGGATGGTTCTTTGAGTGATCCATATGAAGTTAGGTCAGGAGTGATTCAAGGAGAAGTTCTTTCGCCTTTGCTGTTCGTTTTGGTTATCGATTATGTCATAAGAAAGGTTGTAAGAAGAACGGGTGCAGGAATTAACTGGGTAGAAAATAAGAGGCTGATATCTTTGGACTATCCTGATGATATTGTACTGATTTGGGGAAATATTTACGAGATGCAGAGGGTGCTTGATTGTCTGGTGGAGGAAGGAGAAAAAGTGGGATTGGTAATAAACTGTGGAAAAACTGAAATTATTAATATGAACGTGCAGAATCAAATAGATTGTGTAATTGGGAATAATGTGGTGAAGAATGCAGAAAATTTTAAATCTCTGGGAACGATTGTATCATCTAATGGATCATTACACAATGAAATTGAGGAGAGGATTAGACAGACTTGGCAAGCGGTTGGAATGCTGAAATACGTTTGGAATAATAATATGCTTTCGGTACAAACTAAAGTAAAAATTTACAAGTCCATGGTTAGACCAATTTTAATTTATGGGCATGAGTCATGGTACAGTACAATTGCAACAGATCAGAAAGTATCAGGCTTTGAGAATAAAATACTGAGAAGGATTCTTGAGGTAAAGTGGCAAGACAGAGGTACAAATGAAAGAGTAAGGAATATTATGAGAGTGGAACCAGTTGATGAATATGTGAGACTGTCTCGCTGGAAGTGGCTGGGGCACACATATAGAAAAGAAGGTAGTTTAATACAGGATGTGTCAGAGTGGACTGCTAGAGAAAGACGAGGCAGAGGTAGGCCGAGGGAAACCTGGTTGAGGACAATGAAAAGAGAAGCTGAAGAGGAGTGTTGGTGGGACCTGAAGGAGATGGCAAGAGACAAATATTGGTGGAGAGAGTTCAACGAGGCCCTATGCATCCCGTGGAGTGCCACAGGAAATGATATATACTGTATATATATAGATATATCTATATATATATATATATATATATATATATATATATATATATATATATATATATATATATATATATATATATATATAAGTGGCTGGGGAATGGCTGCGAGAAGGAGGGAGGTGAGAGAAGAAAGGAAGAAATCAGTAGGATAGAAGTTGTGGAAGCAATGAAGAAAGTTAATTTGGACAAAGCCCCAGGAATTGATGGAGTGTGTGGTGAAATGCTGAAGCATGAGGGAGAGATAGTAGTAGAATGGATGTGGAAGATGTGCAGATTGGCCTGGGAGGAAGGTAGAGTCCTGGAGGATTGGAAGTCAGGTATAATTATTCCCTTGCACAAAGGAAAAGGGGAAAAAGAAGTGTGTGGTAATCATAGGGGCATTTATCTTCTTAGTATAATAGGAAAAGTGTATGGTAGGATACTTATTGACAGAGTTAGAGAAAGAATAGAGGAATTAGTTGGAGAAGAACAGGGAGGTTTTAGGAAGGGAAGAGGTTGTGTAGATCAGATATTCATTCTTAGATCTTTAGTGGAAAAGTTTCTAGAGGAGGGAAAAAAATTGCATGCGGCTTTCATGGATTTGGAGAAAGCACATGACTGGGTGGATAGACAAGGATTGTGGAAAGTATTGAGAATATGATTATGGAGTAGATGGGAAGTTGTTGAATGCTGTGAAGAGTATATATGATGGTGCTAAGGCTGCAGTGCGTGTGGATGGTGAACTGAGTGAATTTTTCTCTTTGAAAGTTGGGTTTAAACAGGGATGTGTCATGTCTCCATGGCTGTTCAATCCGTACATGGATGGGGTAATAAAAACGGTACTAAGTTGGGTAGTCGATGTTGAAGTGGCCCTGGTGAGAGATACTGGTGTTTTGAAACTCCCTGTACTGTTGTTTGCAGATGATATTGTGCTGTTGAGTGAAGACGAAGGGGAGCTGCAAGGCTTGGTGGATGAGTTTTGGAGAGTGTGTAAGAAACGGAATCTAAAGGTGAATGCAGGGAAGAGTAAAGTAATGGTCTTTGAAGGAGGTGAAGTCAATTAATGTACAGCGAGGTTGGATGGTGAGGAATTGGAAAATGTGGGTACGTTTAAGTACTTGGGTAGTGTGATGAGTAAGGATGGAGGTTTGGAGGGTGAAGTGCTTGAAAGTGTACAGTAGGGAAGAAAGGTTGCTGATTCCTTGAAAGCAGTGATGAGAAACAGGGAAGTGAGCATGGAAGTGAAAAAATACATGACAGTATTATGATACCAACTCTAACGTATGGAAGTGAAGAATGGACTTTGTTGGAAGGAGACAAGTCAAGGGTGACAGCAGTGGAAATGAGTTATTTAAGATGAGCCAGTGGAGTCACATGGAGAGACAGGTAAATGGGGATATAACGGAGCGTTGTTGTGTGGATGTGGATGTGATAGGAAGCGTTGGGAGGAATACACCGAGGTGGTTTGGCCATGTGGAGAGGATGGAGGGTGAAATACTGACGAAGAGAGTGTATGTGAGTGAGGTGGAGGGGGGGAGAGGAAGGGGGAGGCCGAGGATGAGATGGAGGGATGGGGTGGAGAGGTATATGAGAGAGGGGGTGTGAGTTGTGAGCAGGACAGTGAAATGGTGGGGGACAGGGCAACGTGGAGACGATTTGTCTTTGGCCACCCCGAACGGGATTGAGGAGTCTGGCAATATATATATATATATATATATATATATATATATATATATATATATATATATATATATATATATATATATATACACACACACACACACACACACACACACACTTCCATGCATACATACAGACACACTTTTTATGCACACGTACATATATATATATATATATATATATATATATATATATATATATATATATATATATATATATATATATATATACACACACACACACACTTCCATGCATACATACAGACACACTTTCATGCACATATATATATATATATATATATATATATATATATATATATATATATATATATATATATATATATATATATATATATATATATATATATATATATATATATATATATATATATATATATATATATATATATATATATATATATATATATATATATATATATATATATATATATATATATATATATATATATATATATTTATTTTATTGTAATTTGCAATACTTTGGTGATAGAAACTCCGTGTACAATCAGCTAGATAAGGAGTTTATTACAAGCTCACAGTAAAATAGTCTGCCCATCTTGGCTGCCTGCTAAGAACTGATGCAATAACGCCTTCTTCCCAGGCTTCAGGTCCTGGGAAAGCGTGCTAAGTCAGCAAGTTTAGTGGGGGCATGTATGCATTGGGGGGGGACATATATACATCGGGGGTAGACATATTGTGGAGGGGGGTACACTACTCCCCCTGGTAGCTGAGATGGTGTCTCCTGACACCTGGAGTGATATGGTGTTTGAGTATATTATTAAGGCAGGACCGGGTAGGTTTGTACAATGATAAGTATGAGACAGGGGCAGTAGGGGAGACATGACCATGTTGAGGGGAGGGAAGTAGAAGGATATATTCATATAAGATATACAAGGATTAATAGGTACGAGTCTAGTAAGGGCCGAAGGGATACATAGACCTAATGGGAATTACACAATAATAGTTCGATACATGATAAACAAGGAGTAGATATGAGAGAGCTATTGTTCTTCGTTCATGTTTTTTTTTTTTTTTGTATTTTCTGTAGGATACACTGTCACTCAGTAATGCATTAAAGAAATGCCATTATTTTCTAGTAGGTAGAGTTCTGTTCACAGTTTGGTTAATTGTCAGATGGCAATGGGAGTCACTGAATGTGAGGGCACTAAGTACGGGGAGTTTCTATGTCGTGTGTAGGCCGTAGTATGCCTGTAGCGACTCTGATTTCCTGAAGTCGACGTTCCATTTTTCTGACACAAAAATGCACTGCACAGATGATGAGTAGAAAACCTATGAAAGCGATAACCACAGGGGGAAACACAACTGTTGGATGAACCCATGAACGGCTGAAGGCCAGAGAGCATTGATCCATAATGAAATCACTGTCACTGAGGAAGGTGAGCATGCGCAAGTTAGGGGAGGTGATGGTAATGTTGGCAGATCGTAGGGTTGAAGGCATGTCGAGTGGTTGAAAGATGTCATAAGAGTGTTTACGGACAGCTTGGTGATAGCGAGTGGCGTAAGTGATGACGGACTCTGATTTGACGGTACAATAGTCAGGTGCTTTGTAGAGACCACTAGCGGGGATGGATTGAACCGAAGAACCAGGACACATGATTGTGACAGAGATGGGAACAGCAAAGAACAAGTACTGGACATGGTTGAGGTGAGCATGGTGGACCGGGAGGTCAGGAGCTGGGACAAAAGAACAGGCCGAGTAGATGGAATGGTTGCGAACTAAAGCAGACTCACAGGGTGTAGCACTGCTAGGGAAGATAGCGAAAAGGTGGGCAGCACAGAGACGAGAGGTCGGAGTAAGGGAGGAACATTTCTGGAGGTCTGTGGAAGAAAGGAAAGCAACTGAAAGATGATCATGGGAGAGGAGGAAATATTCTGAAGGAACAGACACTTGTAACAAGGAGTTGTTGAGGCGGAAAGGGAAGGGAATGATGTGGAAAAGGTTGAAGGTTATGGCAGAACGGAGAGGAATATGGACGACGACGTATGTGGTGAGAAGAGTGGCTTCGAGAACAGGATACTAATATTCAAGGGAGGAGTAGAGGAGGACTGGGGAGAGACCGAAGGTGGAGTGAGCCCATTCCAGGACAGAACGGAGAGCTGAGACAGGTGCTAAGTCAGGGTCCATTGATAGCATCGACCAGGATACGAACCAAGGTAGAGACTTGAGACAGGAGAGAGTCAATGGCCAGTTGGAGATTATCCATGTTGAGTTTGAGGTAGAAGAACTGAGAGATAAAGTTGAGATCTGAAAGGTGGCGTTGTAAGAGATCGGTGAAATTGTTTAGAGTGGACGTGACTTCATTGAGTTGGGTTGTGAGCTTCTGTAACATAGTGTGTTGGATTTTAATGACTCGGCGTTGTGATTCTAGGGCTGAAGCTAAATGAGTGAGATCAGATTTGAAGCCAGAAATGTCACGGGCTGTAGCACCGCCAAACAAGCCACTCAGAATCTCATCACCGAAGTCGAAGAGACCTCGTTTCACACGAGAACGACCAATGGGTGTCTGAATGGAAAATGTGTCATTGAGCTCAGTGAATCTGTTACTTATGTATTGCAATTGCCAGGAGAGTGGGAGGAAAAGGTTATAGAGATACTTATCCGGGTTGTGTGTCCCCATGATGGCCGTGAGATGGTTCCTGATTCCGTGGAGCTGGTGCGCGTAGGCAGGTAGGGCAATGGCTACGTCGGCCAGGGGCGCAAGATCGTAGCGCAAGGAGGCTACGTCTTCGATAAGCATTACCTCGCCTCCCGAGCCGACCAAGGCCCCGGGACGTACTCCACCATCGTCCTGACCTGACCCAGACCCCAGGAGGGTCAGCACTGCCAGCGGGGAGATCGCTAACATCGCACCTAGAAAATCAGGGTAGAGTTAATGGGGGAAGTCGTGAAGAGGTTGATGGGCAGAATGCAGTTTGGACCAATATTGAGTGGTTGATCAATGAGCAGGTGGAGGTGGAGAGGAAGGAGACTGAGGGATAGGTGGAGACAAGGTAGACTGAGGGATGTGAGGAGGGGAAGAGGGGGCAGGAGGTTGTGTAAGTGACTCTTCCAACACGAGGCCACGGGGTGCTCGCTTTAAGTCATCGACGTGGACCCATCTGGTGTCCCTAGTGGACAGGTCCTGGAGGTGAAATTTGTTGCCTTGTTGAGTGAGGACGCGGTGGGGCCCTGTAAATTTGTCATCCAACTTGGAGGAACGCGTATGGGAATGAGCAAAGACAAGATTGCCTACATTGATAGTGATAGGAGAGGCAGACTTATGTTGGCACTGCAGCATGTCCTCCTGAGAGGAAGCCAAAGTGGATTGGACATACTGGTGGATTGTCTGGAAGTTGGCCAATTTTAGTTTAACATAATCATCCATGTTGTAGATGGGTTCTGGCTTTGAGGATAAGTGAGAGTATGGGAGGTCCTTGTCAAAACCAAAGAGGACGAAGAAGGGAGATTCAGCAATGGATGCATTGATGGAGCTATTGATGAAGGACGCCACTTGGGGAATCCAGTCATCCCAGGACGAACTATGGGAGCCTAGATGTCTGAGGCACTCTAAGATTTTTCGGTTGTGGCGTTCTACTAGGCCACTGGAAGCCGGATGGTTAGGCACGACATTGCACTTACTGATATGAAAGCGGCGACAGATCTCATCGAGAAGGCTATTGTTGAACTCCGTACCGTGGTTAGTAAGAATGGTATGAGGAGTACTGAACGGGCAAATTGCGTGATCTGCAAAGGCACGTGCAACGCTCTTCGCGGTCTTGTCGGAGAGGGGTACGAGGACACAGTAGCGGGAGAAGTGGTCGACTGCTACGAACAAGTACTCAGCGCCAGATTCTGTGAGAGGTAGTTTTAAGAGATCGATTGAGACAGTTTCCCATGGTCGTGACGGGATTGGGTATTGTAAGAGAGGTGCTGGTAAGCCGGTTGATCCTTTGTGGCGTTGGCAGGAGAGGCAAGAGTCACAGTGGGCATTGATATCGCGGCGCATGGTTGGCCAATAGTATTTGAGACGTGCTTGGCACAAGCATTGGTCTTTACCTGGATGGGAAGCTTGAGGAGTATTATGAACAATATGAAGAACCTTTGGTATCAGGGCAGTGGGGACAACAAGTTGGCGTACTTCACGATTGGGCATATCTTTGCCTGTTAGCAGTGTTTTCCTGTACAAGAGATCATCATCTAACATGAACTCATCTAGTGATACTGGCAGAGTAGGTAAGGTCAGACATTGCCAGATTCTAGGAAATAAATGACTGACCAGATGGGGTCTTGGCGCTGAAAGTTTCGAACAACTTCTGATGTTAGTGTAGTGTTTTCAGTTACTTCGGGCTGCAGTGATGTTATAGCTGCTGCTACGTGACATGAGAGTGCGTCTGCGACTACATTCAACTTGCCTGGTACATACTAAAAAGTGGGATTAAAGTCCTGGATGATGACAGACCATCTAGCTAGCCTACCTGTTAGGTTGCGATTCTTGAACAAATCATAGTGGAAGGTGATCTGTTTGGATATGCACTGGATAACCATAGACTATATCTCTGAAATGTTTCAAGGACCAGACTACCGCCAGCGCTTCGAGATCTGTGACACTGTAGTTACATTCAGCGGTTGTAAGGGTGCGACTAGCATACGCTATTACACGCTTCCTTGATGCTTCATCAAGTTGCATCAAAATGGCACCAAGTCCAGTGCCTGAGGCGTCTGTGCAGAGAAGGAAGGGTGTGGTATAATCAGGGAACGCTAGAACAGGGGCATTTACAAGAGCTGTCTTTAGCTTTTGGAAGGCCTGTGACTGGTCGTTAGTTCAAACAAAGGGCACATTCTGCTTGAGTAAGTGGGTCAGAGGAGCGGCGATCTTTGCATAATCCCGTATGAATCGACAATAATAGCCACTGAGGCCCAGGAAACTTCGTACAGCTTCGGTAGTGGTAGGTTCTGGGAAGTTAATAATCGCCTTAGTTTTATCCTCATTAGTATGAATGCCTTGTGCATCTACGACATGGCCTAGGAATTTGATTTTCTTTCGCAGGAAGTCACATTTACTGGGACTGATTTTCAGGCCTGCGAGCTGGAGGCGTTCAAAGACTTGCTGGAGTTTGGTAAAATGATCAGGGATGGATTTACTCACAACAATGATATCATCTAGGTACGCAAAAAGAGAGTGTCCCATCATACCGCTGAAGACTGAATGGATAAGTCGCATGAACACGGAAGGAGCATTTCTCAGACCAAAAGGGAGTCTCTTAAACTGAAAATGTCCGGAAGGGGTGCTAAAGGCTGGAACAGGGCGGGAGGACTCTTCCATTTCGACCTGCCAGTACCCGCTGAGGAGGTCTAAAGATGAAAAGACTACGTTATTTTCACCAAGGGATTCTTGCAAATCAGTGAGGACGAGTAACGGGAAACGGTCTGGAACGGTGACAGAATTGACCTTACGATAGTCGACTACTGGTCTAAAGTTGCCGTCCTTCTTTGGTACTAAGAAATGTGGGCTATTCCATGGACTGACGGAGGGTTCAATAATGTCTTGGTCTAACATGTTCTGTACCATTTGATCTGTCTGCTTTCTCTGGCTGTGAGGAAATCGATACGCTGATATGTAAATCGGCTGAGTTCCTGGTAGTAGTTCAATCGTATGTTTGACAAGGTCTGTTCTACCCATTAGTTCACCGGGTAAGGCAACCACGTTTCTGTACGAGGTCAGAAGGTCAAGGAGTTGAGGCGTATTTTCTGGGAAATCTGTACAAGTGAGATGCGAGAGCATATCGGGTGAATATGTCGGCGCAGATACCGTAGAATTAATAGTATATACACCGATTGGCGTACTATCATCAGTCTGAATAGTAGGAATTGAGGAATCCTGGCACACCTTTACGGCCGCTGGGTATACTAGGGAGTCTCCAATCTTTACACCACTTTTAAGTTTTAGTGGAGCATTTGTGACATTGAGCAAGTACAGGTAGCATAAACTGTCCTCTAAGACTGTACACCATGCTGACTCATAAGTCAAGCCATTCACACAACACGTCTCAGGTAGAGTTAGTACATCCACTCCTTCTTTCGCACCGGCAACACAAACAGAGACTTTGGTGAACTCATGCGGTAACGAAATTGTGCACGTATTCGTTACTGCACGTTTTGTCTCTGTGTGTTGGAGAAGATCATTCACACTATGTGAGGTAGGTAATTGAGACATGTCTGAGTCAGCGACAGTGTTGTCGGGGGAGGAGGTAAGAGCCATGTCCGAAGGCTGAGATGATGTATCAGTAGACACTGAGGAATTTATGTCCTTGCTCGCAGTCAGTAAGGGAATGATCTCTGTATTCGCAGATGATGATAGTGGTGGTTTGGGCTGGGTTGGACTTTTTGGTAGTGATAGGGACAGGGGTAATTGAAGGACTGATTTGATCGGAAGAGCAGGACGGGGACAGTCCATAGTGTAAACCGGGAATCCAAAAATATCTATACTACCACAAGCAGGTAATAATGCAATGGAGTGTTGTGCCATGGTGGAGAAACCAATAAGGGCATCTGCGGGATACTGCAAGTCATTAGTGACATGAAATTCAATGGGGATAGGGGGCAAATCTCTGTGGAGTTTGACTTCAAGGGTGACTCTTTCCTTAACCTTAAACTCTGAGCTGTCGACACCACATAGGCGAATGTCTGGTGGTTCTAGGAAACTGACGTGGTTGTGATGTCGATGAATAATTTGTAAGGAAGTGTCGGAGATGAGATTTACTATAGATCCTGTGTCCAAGAAGAATGACGTTGGTATGTCATGACTGCAACCGAGAATGACTAAACCTGAGGATGTTATGGGACCTACATGGTGGATGGGGAGTTGGGTTTCTGGTTCTACGTGATATTGGTCCGATACGGGTGCGGCGCTTCCCCCAACTGTTGGCGGTTGAGGTAACGACATTCCTCAGTGATGTGAGTCGTGCTTGATTTGTGGTATTTGCAGTGTGGACGACGTGAGTGGGAAGGCGTACGCTGTCTGGTTTGGGAGTGAGTACGTCTGTATGTACGGTCGCAACTGGATGCTCGATGTCCAGGATGACCACAGTGCCAGCAAAGAATCGAAGATTGTCTGTTTCGTCGGACGCTAGATTGATCACGACCTGCGGTAGGAGAACAATGTGTGGCAGGTCTGCCGCGTGTGGCGGGACGGGAGCGAGATTGGTCTGGGGTAGTGGAGGTGTGACAGACTGAGGAGGCCAAGGTTTGGGTGGTGTCCTGATGCATGTAGTTCAAACCTGTTCTTTCATGAATGGCTTTAGTGACCTGAATAATTTTATCTCCTAGATTGAAATCAATTTCCAAGGCTAGCTCTCGCTGTTTAGGAGTAAGCCAGTGAAGGAATCTCAGGTAACCAGTTAAGTCAGCAAAGTTGGTGAATGAAAGCATTGGAACGCCATTCTTGTCTTCTAACCATTTTGTGCCTACCAGTAATTGGAGCATCTCGCTACTAGTTGCTCTCATGGCGGCGGCAGCTTCGCGGAGCTTGGCATATTGCGCTGGGACTCACAAGTCCTCATCTAGTTGGTTTAGGAGATTAATGAATCCCATGAGAGACGCGGTATTTGAATGCTGGCAGCAAAGGCTGATGAGTTCCATACGAAAATCAGCAAAGGTATGAATGCTATCGAAATGTCCTGCACGGATCGCAGATCCGATGTCCGATTTGCCGTGGTGCAAGTGACCCATGAGGTAGGGTACTTTGAGCGATTCATCGGTTATCTGTCTATTGTGGATTTCTGTTTCGTCTTCTCTGAGGATATCATAGACAGACCAAGTTGGGTCCTGGCCGGTAAATTTGGGACGATTGGCATCGTCGAGATAGATAGACTGTGGAGGGTTGGCCATGGCTGGAAGTGCAGAAGTGGCGGCAGGAAAGGTGTGGGAGAGTGAGAAGGTAGTGGCAGGTAAGGGCGAGCAAGACGGGGTATGGAGGGAGGCAGGAGAGGGAACGACAGGAGAAGGAGTAGAGGAAGAAGAAGGGAGTGTAGAGGCAGGAGTAGAGGAGGAGGTATCTGGATTTACAAGTGTAGGATGGGTAGTAAGTGATTCTGCGGGAAGTGAAACGGGAGGCTCAATTACAGGGCGGTGGTACTCTTTGCCACTTCGTAAATGAGTGATTGTGTTAGAGTCGGCAGATGGGGTATGATCATGGGATGTTTCCGGGTCGAGAGGGCTGGTGTTAAGCGGTTGACGTGGAAAGTATGACATTTAATGCGGCAATGGAAAATGAAAGGATGAAGATGGATACGTAGGTGGAAATGTATAAATAACAATGAGAGAATGGAAATACACGAGTAGGTGTGAAAATAAATGAAGGTGCGGGGATGGATGGCTTAAATAAAAGGCGAAGGATGAGATGGATTATAAATAACGTAGGTGAAGATGAAAACGGGGAATGGAAATGAGATGGAATATTTACAATATCCAATCTGTAGAGAAAATCGAGGATAATCTCTATAGAAAGGAAAGATATACTATAGTTACACAGTAGAGACGGGAGTGTCGAGATGTATGACGTGCAAGGGTGGCTGGGAGTAGCTGGGCTGGGGCGGGGCGGGGCGGGGCTGGGTGGGGCGAGGCGGGGCGGCGGTGGAGAGACAGCTGGGCGGAGAGGAGAAGAGACGCTGCGATGAGTCACTGGCAGGGAGTGGCGGTCTTAGGAGGCTCCGTAATGCAGACCAGATGTGGGTGACGGCAGGGCGGTGCGGCGATGGGGCCGGTGGTGGGTTGTGAGGGCAGATGTTGGTTCAAGGCAGGTGTAGAGCTGGTGATTTGCAAATGCAGAGAATGGTGGTGGGCAGGCAGTGGGCAGACAGTGATAAGTGGCACCGTGGGGGCAGGAATTATAATGAGTGCAGAACAGATGCTGGGAACAGGTGCAACAGGTGTGTAGGTCGGCGACGGTGACACGTGCAGTCAGGAACAAGGCGTGTGGATGGGGTTGTTTGAGAGGTGAGCACTGGTGAGATAAATTGTACACTCGGAAAGCACAGCCAGGTATTACACCACTAGAGGCACTGAAGAGGGGAGAGGCTGGGAGATGTGAGACTTTGTGTATCTTGTGGTGTCACTAAAATCGGAGGAGGCGGTCAGAATCTGATGGTTCGAAACACCGCTGCTACCAAATGTACCTTGCAATACTTTGGTGATAGTAACTCCGTGTACAAACAGCTAGATAAGGAGTTTATTACAAGCTCACAGTAAAATAGTCTGCCCGTCTTGGCTGCCTGTTAAGAACTGATGCAATAACGCCTCCTTCCCAGGCTTCAGGTCCTGGGAAAGCGTGCTAAGTCAGCAAGTTTAGTGGGGGCATGTATGCATTGGGGGGGGGACATATATACATTGGGGGTAGACATATTGTGGAGGGGGGGTACATTATTTTATTTTTTTGTATTTTTATTTTTTTATTTTTTCTTGGTTTTATATTTTTTATACCTTATAAAGAAAAACCTAATTTAAAGACCCTAAAACTAATCACCTAGCAGACAAATCGCTAACCTATACTAAATCCTACAGAGAAAAATAGCTAGAATTACACTAATGGTAAAAATACCTCGACTAACAGAACACCATCGACTGCAGACATGTAATGCCTTTCTACATTACACACCTGCACTCATCACCTGGTGACTGTCAGTCGAGGCACAACCTAATATAGGGGACATCAATATATGAAAGGGAACCAGACGAGTCAGGAACATTTCCATATATGTCAGCTGTTGGCCCTAATTAGAATAACTTAAGCAAGATGTTATAATATGTTCACAAAATATGTACAAAATTGAAGAACCTCGCCCAACAGACCACCATCGACTGCAAGTGCCCAATACCATTCTATATTGCACACTTGCACTCATCAGTTGGTGACTGTCAGTCGAGGAACAGGGTTTAATGTAGGGGACATCAATATTAGAAATAGATCAGTGGGAAGAAGGAACTATTTCAAATATGTCAACTGTCAACCCTAACTATTAGTACAATATATACATAATTACAGTCGATAAAAAACAAAATTATATAGTAAAAAAGTCACATCACTCTGATCAGTCCAGTCTCTCTCAAGAAAGCCATCAATTTATCGGTCATAACAATGTCCCCATCACCCAGGATGGTGGAAAGGGTGAAGGGGACGTGAAGCACGTTCACGAATAAATCGCCGACAGTGCAGGATGATATGACTGATAGATAACACCGTATCACAGATATCACAGTGCGGTGGGAATCGTTTTTCCATATAAGGTTTCATGTGCGTAAGCATTGTGGCATTAAGCCATAATCGGGCCAACACTTTTTCTTCCAGGCGACTAGGACGGTTGGCAGTGGCCCAGTCGCCCAGGTACGGCTTACACATTTGAATAATTAGTCTGGTCCACTGACCTTGCCACTGAAGATTAATTGAATTCTTTCCGAGAGAGAGACTCGACCGTAGATCACGAGGAACATCCCAAGTCTCCTCGAACTCTACAGCCGACTTTGCAAGTAAGTCAGCCTGCTCATTGCAGTAGATGCAACAATGACCAGGCACCCAGTTCAGCGTGAATGACCCGTTGCATGAATGCAACTTATTAACAATGCGGCCCTGGATCTCGTGAGAGTCTGTAGTACAAGATGCAATTGCCTGAAGGGCTGACTTTGAATCTGAAAATATGACAAATGAGTCATGCCTAGAATTGAGAGCGTAGTCTATGGCTTTGTCAAAAGCAAAAAGTTCGGAGGTAAACACAGATGTATGAGTCCGCAACCGATACCTGAGGGCACATTCAGTCGACCATACACTAGCACCCACACATTCACTCGACTTGGAACCGTCGGTGTACAATTGGTGGGACCCCAAATGACGAATGATGATGTTACGAAACAAGTGGTGGACCTCCGCCTCCGACGCCTGGGCCTTTGGTGCTGGGAGCCATGATACATCAACAGTAAAGCCGGGTGGCTCCCAAGGCGCTATATTTTTAAACACCAACTTGTCACAGTCATTGAGGTCCACACCAAGCTCCTGAGTTAGTAAGTGGAGGTGAACGGCAAGTGGCTGAAGCACCCCCTGCAGAAGGTGGTGGTATTGATGCAGGGGGATACAGGCCACATTGCCGATATTTTCCTCGATGTTCTGAGGCCAAAGGACCAAGCCAGGTGGTCAAGGCAAATACGGAGGGGAGGCACATTCGCCTCCACTTCCATACGAGCTACACGGGTACACCAGACGGCTCCAAGACACATTCACAAACATTTATTCTGCAATACATCCAGTCCTTTCAGCGTGGCATCGGATGCCGAACCATACACCTGTGCGCCATAGTCTAGCTTTGATCGAATAAGGGACTTTTACACCATTAATAAAGATTTTCTGTCGGCACCCCATATAGTACCTGCTAGGTACTTGAGGACATTTACTGATTTATCACAACGAGCAAGCAAATTATTAACATGAATTTTGAAGTTCAAACGATGATCAAAATGTATTCCCAAAAACTTTCCAGAAATTTGTAAAGGTACCGCCTGATTATCCAAAGTTAAGCACAAATTAGGTACGTTACGATTAGTGAAGACTACGGTACCACACATAGGGACGGAAAACTTAAATCCTCACTGCAAGGTCAATTGGTGGACGAAGTCAAGGGCTGCTTGAATCCGCCCAGCCGAAAATTGTGCATTATAGGAAGAGTGCCATATTACACAATCGTCAGCATAGAGCGAGCTTTTAAGATTCCTCAGGATGGGAGCTGATGACAGAATATCATTGATCATAATGCTAAATAATGTGGGACTAAGCACACTTCCCTGCGGCACCCTGTTTTCCTGGATAAATATATCTGATGGTACATTACGGGGCAATTTCACAGAAAGTCCTGTCCCTTAAGAAATTTGAAATAAAAATAGGCAAATTTCCTCTTAAACCATAAGCATAGAGCTTCATTAGTATGCCGTGTTGCCATGTCATGTCATAGGCCTTATGGATGTCCAAGAACACCCCTATCATGAGTTCTTTATTGGGAAATGTCTCTGTAATACAATGTTCCAAATTCATTAAATGATCTAGTGAACTTCTGTATTAACGGAAGCCACATTATTGATCATTTAGCAAATTCTTCGACTCTAAAACAAAAAGAAGCATATTGTTTACCATTTGTTCCATGACCTTACATAGACAAGAAGTCAACACAATAGGACGAAATGAAGTGAGATTCATAAGACGACCAGCCTCTTTGGGTATCGGTATGACATGCTCAAAGTGCCATGAGTTTGGGAACGTTCGAGACCCCCAAATCTCATTGTACAATGCTAACATCTTAATCATGTTGTCTTGATTAAGATGCTGGATCATACCGTACGTGATGGTGTTTGGTCCAGGGCTGGTGTCTTTACAGGATTTAAGAGCAAGGAGCAGTTCATCTAGCGTAAACTCTTGATTGTACAGGGAGTCTACGTCTTCTGTGGCAAAGTCTACTAACTGTAGCTCAGCCGTGCGTGTATGATGTTGAAAACGCGGATCATAATTGGCTGAGATATTTACATGAGAAAAACTCCTGGCGAGGATGTTAGCAACGTCCACTGGCTCGTCATAGATGGTATTATTCACCTGCAGTGTGGTCACAGGGAAGTATGGGCCTTTATTATTTAATATTCTTATTGTGGAACAGACTTTACTTAATGGTGTTGTACGAGTCACCGTGGACACAAAGGACCGCCAGGAGTCACGTTTGGCCCTTCTTATTATTCTCCTTGCCTCAGCCTGTGCCTGTTTGTATGCAATAAAATTTTCCTCAGTGGGCTGACTATCAAAAATCCTGTATCTCCTATTGCGTTTTCTTAATGCCTGTCGGCAATCCGGCGTCCACCAATGTGCTCTATGCTTCACATGAACTGTAGAAGTCTTGGGAATAGCAGCCTCAGCTGCGTGTAATGTGGAAGTAGTTACATTTTCGACCTTAACATCTATGGTTTCCCCAGATATATCTAAATTGGTGATCCTTGAGAAGGATCCCCAATCTGCTTTCTTATAGTTGAATTTTGGAGGTGGAGGTTCCAAAACGATGTCGCGTGTATAAGAAAGACTGATGGATAAATGATCACTTCCCAAGGAGTCATCATAAGGGTCCCATGAGAAATCTTGATGTATACCAGGGGAGACCAAAGATAAGACAATGGCCGAAAAGTTACCAGTACGATCATCTACACGAATTGCTCTGCCATCGTTCAGAAGACGGGTTGGACTGTAGTATTAGGCCAGCTACTTGCTCCCCAAGACCATCAAATCTCAAGCTACCCCATTGATAGTGATGGTCATTAAAATCGCCCAACACTAACTTATTTTCAGGAAGATGTTCAAATAGTAAATTTAAAACATCACTATGAATGAGGTCATGTGGATGCCAGTACAGAGAGCAAATAGACAGATACGTGTTATTAAATTTTACTCAGCATGCAACAGCTTCCAGAGTAGAATTTAGAATCATTTCCGTTTGTGGGTGTGATTTGTGTGTGTAAATGGCAACTCCGTGACCTTCATATCTTCTATACGAGTGGTAGTGTTTGAGCTGTGGAGGATCAGGATGATCCTCCAGGCGCGTCTCCTGCAAACAAACAATGTCTGGCTTGTGTAATGAAAGCAAGATAGCTATATTGTGTAATTTATTCCTAAGACCCCTGCAGTTCCACTGTAACACAGTGAATGCTGCCATTTAAGATTTTCGTTGGGGGCCTGTGTGCTTGGTCTTTTTTTGCCGCCCGCCAGCAGGCGAGCGACTACCGGGGGACCTATCCCGGTGCTTGCTTATGGAAACCTCCATATTCTCATTAATAACAAGGTTCCCAGACTCCACCGAGGAAGAGCTATTCTTTCTCTCCCTCGCTGGACCAGGAGCGGGTAGGACATGAGGACGTGCCAGCATGGTGAGGGTGGTCAGATTAATCTTATCAGACTTGTCAGACTTTGATTTTGGCCACACCGACTGTGAAGGAGCAGCAGCAGCCTGAGAGTAAGAAGTAGCGACAGGGATGTCTGTGAGAGAGTTGGAACATACAGGGGTTCTAGACTGAGAGGTAGGGCAAGTGGCATGAGGAGCGAAGGTAAGGTCAGTCCGTGTCTCCACGGTGCACATCACGGGACGGGACACAATCGCCGATGCATAGGAGACATTAGGCTTGGGAGTTGCATGCAACTCCTTCACCTTCTTCCTAGCATCGTAAAAGGATATACCCTCAGTCGCTTTCACTATGCAGACCTCTTTCTCCTTCTTCCACTTGGAACAAACCCTAGAGGAAGTGGTGTGAGCATCCTTACAGTGGAAGCAACATTCATTCTCGGATGTACAGTGTTCAGCAGAATGTCCTACAGTCGCGCACCTGCCACACACGAAGTTGGAAGCCCGACAAGCCTTTTCGTGGTGTCCATAGAGCTGACACTTTGCACAACAAAGGGGATTGGGAATGTATGGTCTCACATTGATAATTTCGTATCCTACTTTCACATTAGTAGGGAGCGATACTTTGCCAAAAGTCAAGATATCTGTTGCAGTCTTCGTCCTTATGCCTTCCGAGAATCTGGTAATGAACCTTGCCTCTATTACATCTTGCTGAGCAAGTTCCTGTACAATTTCTTCTTCCTCCATAAGCATAAGATCCCTGCAGGTGATAACACCCTTGCAGGAATTCATGGAGTGGGGGATCATTGTTTGGACATCATAACTGTGGAACTTGCTCAGTTTCAACAAATCCTTTACCTGGGCTGAATTCATAGTTTTTACGAGAAGGTCTCCACTTGCAAGTTTTTCACTTGTTCCACCTCACCTGCACACCCATCAATCACTTTCTTGATAATGAAGGGATTGAGGCTGGACAGGGAAGTGGAACCAACCGCATGAATCAAAACAAACGATGCGTTTTTTACATTGATGTCAAGACGGGTACATGTCTGGGGCCGTTCAGTCTGGGGGCAGTCCGTCCGTGAGATAGTCGGGGGTCGGTCAGGACTACCTCCCCCCCTGAAGGGGAGGGGGAGGCAGCAGGGGCTTCCACCATAGTGACCACTTCCCCCTCAAGGTGGAAGTAGGAAGATAGAGAAAAACGACCAAGGGAGAAATTACCGGGGGAAAACACACCTAGTCTCAGATTACCCTCTCAAAGCACTCTCGGGAGGACGCGCCTGTGTGTATCTCACACCCCAGAGCGATCAGAGGGGGATACACTCCAGAGGAGAGTAAGCAAAGGCAATCTCAGTAAGTAGATATAGAAACCTACTATATCTCTAATATGCCTGCGAGGAAAATGAGATCTAGCTAACCTAACTTTATTGGGCTGTGTACAAAACTATTGCCGGTGAGGCAGCCCTATAACGCTAGAGGAAAGAACAACGAATACACGTCTGCGCTCTCCACGACCATTCATCAAAGTCCCAATTGCCTGACCCAAGCCACACTCTTATACTGTACCGGGTTCATATGTTGACAATAGTACAATCAAGGACTAGAGTTCTCGGACTTAGGAAATTTTTCAGTCAAGAAATGGCGCCTAAATCTTTGCTTAAAAAAGGGGTAAAGTTAGCAAGTGGGAGGAGCGTAAGTGTGGTGGGTGAGGGGGAGTCAGTGGGTGGAGGCTTGGGGCTCCTGGTCATTGGTTCAAACTTGTGTGACAACCAAGCTGTGAAGCTGAATATAACTGAGGCAAGTTTTGGAACTCAGAAGTTATTAAACTCACAGCTGAATAATGTGAAAAATAATTACTTAAAACCACGTAGTGTTCAGGAAAAGGGTACTGAACTTGTATTTCATGGGGCAGGAACTTTCCCATGAGGAGTGAAATCGTGTAACGGTAGACAAAATGAAATTATTATAATTATTTTTATTTGTCTCAGTGCCTGTAAAGATTATTTTTAGTTATATAATTCTGTTCTAACGTTTTAATTTATACACACCTCTAGTAATCTTTCTTACCATCCATTTAATCATATATGCTGTTCAACAGTGTTGTTCAAAACAGATAAAATAAATGGATGTAGAGTTCATCGTTGAGGAGAGAGTTTTTAGCTTTTTGGTTGGTATGAGTATCATTGTGAATGATATACCGGTTGACATTAACATGAATGTCGTATGATCTTAAGACTCCTTCAAACGGTCAGTATGTTTTTCAGTATCATGTTGTCAGCATTATAAAAAATAAGTCCAAGGTCACATGGTCAGTAATATCGACAAAAGTGTCAGGCAGTGCTACCATTTTACGTGTCTTTTAACGTATTTCTGCTTGTGTTTCCAAACTGAATCTATTTTACCCTATCCACCCACCCACCCAACCACTGGTCAACCAATCCACCCATACTCACCCATGTGTAGTAAGCCCGTCATCTTGCTTGTCCTCTGGAAAGTAATGGATCCCCCCACCTACCAACTCAATGAGTGCACGCACCCTTCCCACATGAGCAGCCCATATTACCACCCAGCCCTTTCCACAACTCCAACCATCCCACCCTGCCCACCTACCACATCGAGCTCACAAACCATACTCATTTCACGCACTCAACCCACTTCGCCCAGCACACCCACTCACCCACCCACTTTGCCCAGCACACCCACTCACCCACCCACCCACTTCGCCCAGCACACCAACCCACTACACCATGGCCCCTCGTGCACCCCCCCCCCCACAACTTAACTTCATAGCATTTTTCTGAAGCCTTGTTATGTCGCCAACATGGAATGGACAACTAACAGTGAATAAACTGGAATACACTGAGTGATTTGAGCACATTTATACGTTTACCGTAAAAGCAGGGATTTCGAGTCTCCCACAGACCTCTGAGTAAACATGTTTTTCCTAAGACCGTAAATCGCTCATAATGATGTTTATAATGACATATTTGGTACCAAGAGAAAGGAAATTTTTTCTGCTATTCAGAAATCTATGATTCTTATTGTATCTTCCACACAAAACAGGATGCCTGACATTATTTTGCCATAACCAAATTATAACTTATTTTACATGGATGTTTGGCTAACAATATTCTTTATCATTACCTTTGAAGCTCCATTCCCTGATATCCAGTTCAGATCATCTGTTATCATGAAGCTTTAAAATGTTCTCTTCATCAAAGTTACATTTAACAATATATAAAGTAACACTGAAGGTGTTTTAGGAGCATATTGCAGTTTTGTGACCATGAAAATCGTTAAATAGTTAGGTTAGTGACCTATTACATTTATGGTTTTCTTGGAGGTATATATTGCCCACATTCCCCTGACATAATCTCCTTATTTATAAAATATTCTCGGGTACTAATGCCTTATACTGTATACAGGAATGATAATATTAACATTTGAAGTATGGCCGAAGTCAAGGAACCATCAAAGAAAAAGAAGAGCGATGATTCAAAGACGTGCGTCACACATGTTAATGGACTGAAATATGGTGAAATAAAACTGTTTTCAGAAATAAAGAATCCTGAGGAACGTTTACTTAGACTACAGAATGTCAAAGCTAGACGACAGGCACAACCTCCTGGCTCTGTTCACAGGATGGATGATAACATGTACCCTTATTCCACAAGCTATCGAGCCTCATCATGCCTCTCATACGGTATGTTACACTAGATTCACTGCCAATCTGAACCGTCTGAAGGATGAACACGCAGATCAAGAACCCTCTACTTCCTATAGACCTAAAAGATCTTCGTATGATACGGGTTTATTCAAACCAGATTCAATATTTTGTGGGTCTGAGAACCCCAAGAAAATGAAGAGAAGGCAATCGTGGACCACAGAAGGGCTTTGGATTTTTGAGAGAGAAGGCTGGAAGAACATTCTTGAGGTAGCTGAAAGGAAAGGAGATGAAACTCTGTTAAAGCGAATTTTGGTATGGAAGACATAAAAATTAAGACTAGATGCTAAAGAACAATTTAATACAAAACATTTGAATTCGCTCTCTTATATTGACCTTAGACCGATTACGCCCAATTTCGAATTACTTTACTCTTGCCTAACGTTGCCTTAACCTTTCCTCCAGCTTTTGTTCAAATCCGATAGAAAGTGTTTTAGCAAACTTTGCATGTGAACTTCCATCATTCCCTTTGACGTTGACCTTTATATTTGAAGTGAACTCATCCACTAAGTTTAATCTACACTGGATAAAAACTGAGTACATTGTTGATCTAGCCTGTGAAATTGACCTTTGACCTATTGTTCTCGAAAACTGTAGGTCATCCATGGGCAAATTCTCAACTCATTCAAGTCTAACGAATATCAGATTAAAACAGTTTTAATTATTTTCTTCATAGAGACACACATGTCGATATCTGACTTTGCACTGGGACCTTGATCTTTGTCTGACTGTTCTCAAAACTGAATCCTTTTCGCTCTTGATTCATCCTTAATTCCTCCAAAGAAACTAGTTCATATAAGATCAAAATAGTTTTAGTTGGCCTTGCCTTGTGACCTTGGCCTTTGCTCTTTACCTATTACCTTGACCCCTGACTTATTGTTCTTAAAAGCAAGAGACGTACTCCTTGGCTACTCATCAACAATTACACCATGCTTGGTTAAAATGGGACTTAAAAATGCTTGAGTTATTCTGTTTGCAAATACACATACGGGTCGAACTATCACCTTACCCTCTGACCATGACTCTTGTGTGATTGTGTTCAAAACTGAACCACTTCATTTTTCCATCACATTTAATCTTTCCCCCAATTTGGTCTAAGGCGAAAAAAATATCTTTAAGTTGATTTCGCTACGTCAACGTTTGATGCCTTGTGACCTTCACCTTTGACCTATTGATATCCAAAAACAGTAATTTTCTCACTCATTGTCTGGCAACTCTTCCACCAGGTTTAGCTACAAGTGAATAAAACCTGTTTGAACTGCCTCCTCACGCACGCGCTTCCGCACACCACTCAAGCATAACACCCTCTCTTGCACCGCGATTGTGAGTGTATTATTACATAAATTCTGCTGTTTACACGGGATGTGCGCTAATAAACCAACCTTGCACCAACACTTGTGCCAGCGTCAGTGGAAGACTGTGTTTATTCTGCTTACATACTGATCGCGTATTTTCTTCCGTTATACGCTTGGTTCCCATCTCTCTCTCTCTCTCTCTCTCTCTCTCTCTCTCTCTCTCTCATTTTTCACACGTGTCTGATTCTTACACCTCCACTACCACTTTGTTATGACTGGCAAATAGAGATATATTTATAATGTTTGTCATTGTTCTTGTTCCTTCTCCTGCTTCTCCTCCTTTGAACTAGTCAGACTCTGGCTCATACTAGGATAATATGATTTTATTAATATGAATGAAAGGTAATAAACTGGAGTCTATAATGCTTCCAGTGGAATATAAAGGCATTGGTGATTCTGTGATTTACGAACGCAGTTTGTATCAACTCATTATGGATTCGGAGAATGAATTGGCTGAGTAATTTATTGCTGGCCAGAGTTAATGCGTAGGGAGAATTTATGGGCATACTACTGGGTGAAGAATTATGCCCGTGGAATAGGAAATTGTGTAATAAGAATAACCTATAGGGTGAATTGTACCGATGACTCTTGCCTTTGAGAATGGTTGTAAAACTTGGGAGTTATCACCCTTCGTCTCCATTCACGTACTTCTCGTTTATTCTCGCAATCTCTACACTATCTGACTTACATTAGGGGCGTATTCTTTTGGTGAAGAGATAAGCGCAGGTGATATCTAATTTCTCCGATCGAAAAGTCTCCATCCAGCTGAATTATATTGTCTAGGTGTAGCAGGAATAAAATTTTTTGTACGTCCTCTGATTGGAGGTAGAAATTAAATCCTGCTTTTCCTTCCTCATTTTTTTAAAACTGAAATGTACTATCATGGTATTAGTGACAGAGTTTTAATCACGTCAGTCCAAAAACGTATTTTACATATCCTCTTTGATGCATCCAAACGATTTTGTTCAGGTGAAGACAGTTTTGTTCAGCTGGAGGGGGTTGATACAGCCTTCATTACCTGGACTCTCTCCATAACCAAATATATTCGCCTGATACAAGCAAGAAAATATGTCATATACTAATGACGCAGGGAAGTTTTGCTGACGTATCTGGGGCCACGTAGAAAAGTGGTGATCATGGCGGTATCATATTTGAAACTACAGACATTTTTTTTTTTTTTTTTGGCCACATTATTTTGTAGGCGAGGTGGTGGCCGAATAAGCAGAGCAGTGGGCTGGGAATGTGAGTTAGCGGGCCCAATACCAGCTGTTGCGGCTTGAAGATCAGTGTTCAGTTAACTCCTGAAAACTGATCACATATTTTTCTGCATTATTCTTACTACTTACAGACTGATTTACTTAGCACAGTAAAGCCTCCGAGTAATGAAGCTGACGAAAGCTTTATCCAACTCCTCCATTTCAAAACGGTTCACCTACGCTGAATAACATCATCAAGCAAAAGAAAGATAAAAATAGAAAAAGCATTTTACGTGTGAACTGTTCAGTATCGCTACTGTTGTACTTTACCTAATTCCCAACAGCGGATCATAAAAACAACCCCGCTAGTATCCGTACGCCAGCAATGAATGAGAGAGCACTAACGCATCCCACCATAGTCGTGTCGGGAATCGGCAAGTCATAAGTGAGGGTGCGGGTGTCGTCAGTTGCAGCAGTTGCTCTAACTTGTACTGGACATGTGACCAGGAGTTATACAGGTACAGATACTGATTATATATATATATATATATATATATATATATATATATATATATATATATATATATATATATATATATATATATATATATATATATATGATCTCATCAGCCGTTTGAGTGTCCACTGCAGGACCGGCCTATCCCGATCGAAGAGGGGACGATACAGCCAGTGTATCTCTACGAAGTGGCTTTGGCTGTCTGGTAGAGATTGTATGTAGGGTGAGAAGTGCTTGAGTAGTGTAATTGTTGTGTTGGAGTGGCTTTGGATGTGCGTGTAGTCTGTGAACCAATGTAATCGGCCCTCGCCAGCCGACTGGGTGCAAGCACACTTAATAGCATATGACACTGGTTTAACCACAGCACCCCTTATGTCTGCCAAAGCAGTACGTGACCTGAAGAACGCTCCCAAAGTTTATTACCCTGGCGGGGCGTGAACCCTCGTTCTTAAGTGTACGAGAACGCACACTTTACAACTGTCTTGCAGAGGCTTCATATATATATATATATATATATATATATATATATATATATATATATATATATATATATATATATATACTGTACATACGGTGTATGTGTGGTGTGTGGGGGAGGGGTAGGTGGGGGTGCTCACCATCCACTCAGTACATGTATTGCTGCTCTCGGGTGTCTGCCCTTTCCTGTCCTCCCTTCTTCTTTCCTTCCTTCCACCTCTGTCTTTTTCTTCATTCTTTCCTCGCCCTTCTGCCAACGGGTGAGTTTACACTCCCACTTCTGTCTTTCTTTCCTTTTCCTTCTCTCTGCGGGTGACTCTACACTTAGTGACAAGCCAAATGATTTCCTGCACGCCAGGAAACCATTTACTACGCTGAATGGTAACCGTATAACCAAATTATGGCGCCTGGTGGTTCAATGGGTATTTAAGGAGCTCCGGTCGGATTGAGCCGGTGAAGGTTTATATCCAATGGGTGGTTGGGGTTTACTGCTCATATAAGTCCACTCAGGGATGAGTGAGGCTAGTCACTCATCTTAAATGTCAGGACCAACTCGCCTAGTCCCGGGATCCTACGCTTCTCATGGGGCAACGTAGGACTGGATGATGGATATAGATAGATAGATAGATAGATAGATAGACAGATTATTTGAAGTCCGCATGAAGGTACTTTTTGTAAGGTAATGGTGGGTGGTTCTTTGAGTGATCCATTTGAAGTTAGGTCAGGAGTGATTCAAGGAGTTCTTTCGCCGTTGCTGTTTGTTTTGGTTATAGATTATGAGAAAGGTTGTGACGAAAACAGTTGCTGGAATTAACTGGAAAGAAAATAAGAGGCTGATAGATTTGGACTATGCTGATGATATTGTACTGATTTGCGGAAGTATTTACGAGATGCAGAGGGTGCTTGATTGTCTGGTGGAGGAAGGAGAAAAAGTGGGATTGGTAATAAATTGTGGAAAGAGTGAAATTTTTAATATGAACGTGGAGAACCAAATTGATTGTGTAATTGGGAATAATGTGGTAAAGAATGTAGAAAAAATTTTAATCTCTGGGAACGATTGTATCATCTAATGCATCATTACACAATGAAAATGAGGAGAGGATTAGACAGGCTTAGCGAGCAGTTGGAATGTTGAAATCTGTTTGGTATAATAATATGCTTTCGGTACATACTAAAGTAAAAATTTACAAGTCCATGATTAGACCAATTTTAATTTTTGGGCATGAGTCATGGTATAGTACAATTGGAACAGATCAGAAAGTATTGGGCTTTGAGAATAAAATACTGAGAAGGATTTTTGGGGTAAAGTGGCATGACAGAGTTACAAATGAAAGAGTAGGGGATATTACGAGATTGGAACCTCTTGATGAATATGTGAGACTGTCTCGCTGGAAGTGGCTGGGGCACATATTTAGAAAAGAAGGCAGTTTAATACAGGATGTGTCAGAGTGGACTGCCAGAGGAAGAAGAGGCAGAGGTAGGCAGAGGGAAACCTGGTTGAGAACAATGAAAAGAGAAGCAGGAGAGGAGTGTTGGTGGGACCTGAAGGAGATGGCAAGAGACAAATATTGGTGGAGAGAGTTCAACGAGGCCCTATGCATCCCTTGGGGTGCAACAGGAAATCTATCTATCAATCTATCTATAGCCCGACGCCCTAATCCCGCAAAGGGTGGCCGCAGACAAAACGCCTCCAAGTCGCTCTGTCACCCACCATTTGACTACCCTCCCCCCAACTCATCCCCCCCTCCCTCATATACCTCTCAACTCCATCCCTCCATCTCATCCTCGGTCTACCCCTCCCTCTCCCTCCCTCCACCTCACCTACATACACCCTCTTAGTCAGTCTTTCATTCTCCATTCTCTCCACATGTCCAAACCACCTCAGTGTATTTCTCCTAATCTTCTCAACCACATCCACATCTACCCCACAACGTTCCTTCACTTCTTCATTCGTCAACCTGTCCCTCCACGTCACTCCACATGCTCCTCTCAAGTAACTCATTTCCACTGCTCTCACTCTTGACTTGCTCCCCTCTTGCAAGGTCCACGCCTCGCTTCCATACGTCAGGGTAGGGATCACAATACCATCATGCAGTGACTTCTTAACTTCCATACTCACCTTCCTATTTCTCATCACTGCTTTCAGTGTACCAACAACCTTCCTTCCCTGCTGTATCCTTTCACTTACTTCATCCCCCAAAGTTCCATCCTTACTCATCACACTACCCAAGTACTTGAATGCACTCACATTCTCCATATCCTCACCATCCAACCTCACTGCACACTCTGTGACTTCATTCCTCTCAAACACCATAACTTTACTTTTGTTTACATTAACTTTCAGCTTCCTCCTCCTACACACTGTCCCAAATTCGTTCACCAAACCTTGCAGCTCCCATTCATCTTCACTCAACAATACTGTATCATCAGCAAACAGCAACACCGGAAGCTTCCAAATCTCACCCTCATTCATTAGGGCCAGCCCCACATCCACTGCCCTACCTTGCACCTCCTTTACAACCCCATCCATATATATATTAAACAGCCATGGAGACATCACACACCCCTGTTTCAGTCCCACATTGAGATCAAAGAACTCACTCAGCTCACCATCCACTCGCACCGTACCCCTAGCTCCCTCGTACATACTCTTCACAGCACTCAACAATTTCCCCTCCACTCCATATATTCTTAATACCTTCCACATACCTTGCCTATCTATTCTGTCATAAGCTTTCTCCAAGTCCATGAAGGCAGCATACACTTTCCTTCCCTTCTCTAGATATTTCTCCACTAAAAATCTTAGAACAAATATCTGATCTACACACCCTTTTCCCTTCCTAAATCCCCCTTGTTCTTCTCCAACTAGCTCCTCTGTCATATGCCTGACCCTATCAATGAGTATTCTACCATATATTTTACCAGTCACACTAAGAAGGCAAATACCCCTATGGTTACCACATACTTCTCTCTCCCCTTTTCCTTTGTACAGAGGAACAATTATACCTGATTTCCAGTCCTCTGGAACCCTTCCCTCTTCCCAAGCCAATCTACACAACTTCCATATCCACTCCTCAACAATCTCACCCCCATACCTAAGCATTTCACCACACACTCCATCAATTCCTGGGGCCTTTCCCAGCTTAATCTTCTTCAACGCTTCCACCACTTCCGCCCTACTGATCTCTTCCTCCCTCCTCTCATCTCTTCTTCTCCCAGCCATTCCCCAACCACTTATACTCACACTGCTCTCACTCTCTACATTCAACAAATCCTCAAAGTGCTCCTTCCATCTCTTCAATTTCTCTCTCTTCTCCACCAACAATCTATTATTCCTATCTTTCACTCCCCTATTATTTCCCCTTTCACACTGCCTTACTTTCTTTACCTCCTTCCAAAACAATTTCTTACTCTCCCTCCATTTCACACTCAGATTCCTCCCAAACTCTTCATCCACTTTCTTCTTACTCTCCTTCACCAGTCTCTTAACCTCCCTTCTCCTGCTCACATATATATCTCTCTTCTCTCTCTCATCTTCTCCCCTACCTCTACTCGCCAACCATTCACCATATATATATATATATACTGTATATATATATATATATATATATATATATAGTTGCATCTCACAGACGGTCTTAATCACCTTAAGAGTGCCAAATAAGAATGAAGAGGTCCATGAAAGTTTTACTGAACTCTCATGTTCGAAATGTCTCCCTAATGCTGAACATCATGTCCTTGCAAGAGCAAGAAGGGGTAAGGATTGATCCCTTCATGATGATCCTTAATCACACGTTCAACAGAAGGCACTTAGAGAGCGCATAATTCCGCCAATGTCATTGCCATTAAAAAAAATGCGGATCCGGATCGGTGGAGATGGGATCCGGATCCGTATCCGCCCCAAAATGTAATCAATCCTTTTTTGGTCTATGGCTCACTCTTCCAAAAAAATTCGTTGGAATTTGTTGAGAAGGTTTGGTGATATTGTGCAGGACACTCCTGATCCTGATCCAGATCCGTTCCAAAATTTAATCACTACTTCCCTGTCCCTTGACCCACAATTCCACAAAATTTCATTGAAATTAATTTAGAAGATTTAGAGATATCGTGTGGACAAACAGACTGGCAGGCAGACAGACTGACGGACACACATAGGTGTAGCCTACATAACCTCCAACTTCATTGGCAGAGGTAACAATGGATGTCCATTACCTCAGAATGGTGTCAGTGTTTTTCATAATTTTTTGTCAAAAAAGTTGATCTGCCTTAACTCCCACACCCCGGGGGTTTTCCGACGTCGCCCTCCTTACGGGGAATTTTCGTGATTTTGGAAAAAATACCCTTACTTCAAACCCTAATATCTGCCAAACTATAATAGCTAGTGAAAAAAATAAAGATACATAGACTCAACTATTCCTCATTCAAATGAAAGTATCCCCATGTCTCCAGGTGATCCCATCGATAAGTAAGGATAAGTTAAAGATGACTGTTTTTCCGTGTTTTGGCGGCCTTACCCGAGCATGCATCACTGCCAGCGACCTTGGACTCGCTGGCTAGCGTTGGCAGCATTGACCGGAGTGGTGATTGTAACACTGCCCTGTCTTCCTTCGAAAAACTCGGAATTTTCCACGCAATCTTCGACTTTTCCTTACTCACCATCATAAGGATGAGTCACCACTCTGTTCGTGTGGCTCTCAACAGGGTTTTCTGCCTGTTTCATGGTGACACTATGCTCTATAAGGTGTGTGGGAAAAGAATAGCTCTTTGTTTTACTGTTCTTACTTCTTGCACCAATTATAATAATTTCCCTCAACTACAGCACTTAGATTTGCACTTGACATCACGATTAAGGTTAACTGCCTTTGAACACTAAATGCTTTGGCTGTTTCACGCAGTTAGTTGAGTATGATGTAATTACTGATACTAAACTGTGACTAATTTGTACTAAACAGGGGCATCGTGAAAATATTGCTAATGTTATACACAACTTTTATTTTTTGCACTTCACATCACAAATACGTTAATTGTCACATATTCACCATTATTTTCTGAGTAACGAGGGAAAATTTAGTTACAGCCAACAAGGTCATTTTCTTTCTCACCCAAGCACTCCTGATTTTCTTTCACGTAGCAGGTAGGGTTACTCAAGGTATTTCCAATCATTGTTTCACTATTAACCATAAATAGTAACACTTATTGCAATGCACTTGTAAAACTTATTATAAAACACTTATTTCATAACACTTACTAGATGTAACTTATAATATCTTACATTTCACTTACATATAAAAAAAAACACACTTGTGCATACCTGTTTACTATTTACAGTTTCCTACACACCTGCTCAGTCACTGAACCCTTTCCCTGGCGGTAAGGGCAGAACTTTAACGGGGATCGATGATGCAATCGGCCCCGTACATGGGGGAGTGGGATCGGCTGAGGAGGATGAGGAAGACATCACTATGCACTCTACCAGTGCCATGTACAGACTGAGCCGTGTATCAGTGAGGTTCCTTGGGTACCTACCTACCCTATGGTTGTCACAGAAAATGGTTGTGGGTTCAAATGGTGGCGGGAAGATGCTTGCGGCTATGCAAGTCTACCGGCATTGCTCCGCACCCAAAACTTTAATGGCTGTACACTTCATGTAGCACGTAGGGGTTAATGACGTCATTGATATGTGATGAAGCTCCAGTCTTGGAGTATTTAGATTTCTTGCTGGCTCTTAGAAAGTGTCATATATCCACCAGCACCTAATGTCATACAGGCACATAAGTCCATTTACAGCTACACTACCTGGGAATCATCTGAGCCCATTTTTTTTTTTTTTCATTAATATATCTACATCCTATTCACCCATTTTTGTCCATGAACTTAGTTTATACCCTTGGACTGATTATCCCCAGTGAACCTCCTTTCTTCCATGCACCTATTTCTCCCATGGAGCTTTTACCTCATGGATGTATTTCTCTTCATGGAGCTATTTTCCCTTGCGTGACTTAATTTCCATATGAACACATCTTCCCCATTGACCTACTTACCCTCCATGAGCCTATTTTCTTCCCATGAGGACACCAAATCAGCACATGTAGCTATTTTTTCTTATAAACCTATTTCCTCATGAACCTTTTTTACTTATTAAACCAATATTTCAACCTGCTTGTCGAGAGCTACCTTGCAATGGTGAGCAGGCTTACGAACTGTTGTGACCTAGTAGTGCCAGACTAGATAAATAGTTGCAACCATACTAGAAGTGCTTCCCAGTGGCAGTCAGACTAAGAGCACTCCACTGCGTGTCTCGAATTCCTTATGAGTCAGAGCATCAGCAGGAAAAGTTGGTGGTTCTTCGGGGGTAGGGAAATGGAGGGTGCAGAGGAGGAGGAGGGCAAGGCCACTTTATACCCCTGTCTTTCCCAAGACCCTCTTGAGCCAGAGCCTCTGGTGGAAACGAATAGGGATGAGGCTAACTGATCCCTATATCTCTTCTGAGACCCACTTAAGCTACAGTCTCAAATGCAAAAAGTGGTGGTGGCCTTTTGGATGAGGGTACAAAGTAGGTCAACCAGGCCACCTCATTCCCCAACACTCCTGCGATCTCCTGAAGCCGCAACCCCAGCTAAAACTAAAACATGACGGTGGCTCTTTGGAGATCAATACTAAAGGGGTCTATTAGTATCTGTCAGATTAACCCCTACACCGCAGGGATGTTTACCAATGTTTTGCGTGTCCCGCTGGGTTATTCGGGCTCCGACAGACTCTCAAAACATATTTGCCCAAAATCAGTTATTACTCCTAGAATATTAAAATTACATATGCTTATGGCACATACCTTCAGCTTTCTTCTGGAATGTTTGTTGAGCCTTCGTCATTACCGTAGGACTTGTGGAGACCTCTGAAGTTGGGTAATGAAGTCTCCACTTTAGACTTCCCGACAACCCGTAATATGATTACCACAGCCAGATATTAACACTATAAACACTACGCTATGATTTTCAAGTAGTTTGGGATCCATACTCCAAAAAAAAAAAAACACTGAAAGCAGTGAAAATTACGAGCACGTATGACCTTCGCACTTGCGCTAGTTCGCTCTTGGTACTCTGTCATTTATTATTCATAAAACCCCTCACACTTTATATTTCTATTACTATATCACACATATATATCTGGAGTTTTTCTCCATAAGTTTCCTTCAGTAGTATTAGTTTATTGTCACTGAAGTCATTCAATTTTTCATTCAGTAAAATACGTAGAGAGCCACGGATTCACTTTCACTGTTATAACATAAAGTACTTGTACTCATATTCTTATATTACTAATTACTTACATTACTATTTACATTTTCTATTCTATTTTCAATATTTACCCTTCTATTTCACTTACACTATGTTAGTCACTGTCACTTTCAGTAAGATAAAACTATAATACACTGTTCAATCATATGTACTGAACATCCATTGCTTTCACTTGCTATTTACACATTATTTACACATTATTTCCACATTACTCTCCTTTCCCACTTGCACTTTTAGAACTGCTTCTGGCTGTGGTAATCAAAGAAGCAGGTAACACAGAGGGGAACCTGGCACTCAGCGCACTGCCAAGAGGCGCGTTTGTGCTCAGGTGTGCGTCGGGTGGTATGTGCACACACCTGACACCTGCGGATCGCAGCCTTCCTTTTACCTGTGGCAGGCATTATCTCCAGTCTGTGCCGAACCATATACGCTCTCTGCTCAAGTCGGTCGGGAAATGTTACTGGATGGCGCCTTGGAGTTGCTGCTGTCACCCTACCATATCTTTCCAGCAGCTGCTGAACACAAGTCCTGGCGAACAACCTCAGGGAGAAGGACTTGGGTGGCTTGACCTTCATCTTGTACAGGATGAAGGCGTTCAGCATCGCCATATCTATGAGATGCAGAAAAACTTTCCTGTACCACCTAGTATTCTTCCTGAGGCAGTCGATCTCACCAATCATCATGTCGGACTTGTCCACCAGCCGCATGTTGATATTGTAGTCTAACACAGCGTCAGGTTTCATCACAGGTTCGCCTGTCCTACGGTCGACCTTCCCACTGTCTGTCATTTCCCCCTTATGTACGGTGGTGAGCATGTGCACGACCCTCTTGTCATGCCACCGTATTGCCAGCATCTTCTCAGACTTGCGTAGGTGCACGTCTCCTCGCTGCGAGGTTCCTGCCTCTTTGAATTTAGGGAAGTGGGCACTATTACTTTTGACAGTGCCGCAGGAGCCAATGCCGTGCTCTGAAAGGTATTTGTCAAGTTTCGGTGCTGTATAATAGTTGTCTGTATACAGCACATGATTCCCACCAAAATACTTTTCAGGGAGCACTTTCACTACACAGCCTGAGAAGTCAAGGGGGTGTGTTTTATCCAGATCGACAGTGCTGGCTGAATAAATGACGAAGTCAAGGATGTACCCCGTCTTACAGTCGCACAGTACAAAGAACTTGATTCCAAAGCGATGGCATTTGCTTGGAATGTACTGTACAAACCGAAGACGTCCTCTGAACATAACCAAGGATTCGTCAATGACAACCTTCTGAAAGGGGTGGAAGAATGACATAAACTTATCCTTCATTTTGCTCAGAATCTCCCGGATCTTCCAGAGTGGGTCGGTTTGGGAAGGTACATCATTGTCGGCAAAGTGCAGGTTTCCCATGATGTTCCGGAAGCGATCTCTGGCCATGTACTTATTGAAGGTGGGTGAGGGAAATAAGGGGTCCATGGACCAGTATTCTTCCAACTCATGCTTCTTTGAGTGTGGCATGAGAAGCATGAGGGCAAAGAACACATACAGCTCCTGCACTCCCAGCATGGACCACTGTTGCATCTTGGCTGCACCTGTACCACTTGCAGCACGTTGTGATTCATACCTGTTGGTCTCATCACATATGTGCTGCATGACTTCATCATCTAGGAAGGCCAAAAGGAAGTCCACACACTCAGCATTATCGTCAAGAGTGAAGGCAGGCTGTACTTCTGAAGAGCTCTCATCAAAAACTAAATATTCTGGCACAAAATTGGACCCTTCTGTCCACGCGAAGGCGTCCAGGATTCCCTGTCGTGGCGGTGTAGGGTGGGTGAGGGTGGTGGGTGGCTGTGAGGCAAATTTACCCCGTTCAAGGTCACTTGCACTGACCCTGAGTTGCTGTACAGCACTAGCAGCCCTTACTCTAGTAGCAACTCTACTTTTACTTGTCCAGGATTTACCTCTTCCTCTATGGCCTGCCTTCACTGTTGATGCTGGTGGTGACTCCGACGACGAAGACTCCGGAGATAATTCAGCAGATGAAGAGGAAGAAATGAGTGAAGTGGGGCTTGGGGAACGGGGAGGTGAATCAGCTCGGGACTCATGGCGGGCTGGGTCACGTGGGGCCATTGTTCTGGGGCTAACACGCCGCCTTTTCACCCCCTTCCCAAAATCCTTCCCTTGCTGTACTAACGGCTCCTTTCCCTTGGAGCTAGGGATAACTTCCGACACTGAAGCACTCGTACTAGCACTTTCTGGCACGATTTCCTCACCCGGCTTATCACATGATTCACCCGAAGGGCCAAAATCACTATCCATCACCACCAAAGACAATTCTGCTAGTTCACGTGCCACTGCAGAGTCACTTAGTCCTTTCCTGCTTCCCTCACGACTTTTTATGGGTGTAGAGGTCACAGGGCCCTTTGCAATGGGCGCAGAAGTGGCAGAAATGGTGGGGCACGAGTGCGACATGTTTTGACCACAGCGGAGGACAAGGAACTAAATGCCGCAGCTTATCTGAGAAGGCAAGGGTTGACAATGACAATGAGGCTGACTGCTGCTAACTTACATGCTAATAAATTATTGGTAGAAAATCTCGGCAGTACATAAAAAAATAGGTAGTTCCAGGTGAATGTATATGTCACTTAGGCTTCTCCCTTCCTTTCTGATAATATATATTTTTATTACAGACATAGATTACAAGGCATAATTCAAAGGGGAAATTACCGTGGTAATGTAGCGAATAAATGCACGTGAGGTGTTGTCAGGTGATAATTAGCCAATTCCTGGTGTATAACACTATCACTTACCTTTTTTTTTTTTTGGTATATATTATTTTGTATAAGTATAGGGCATAGGGCTTATTTCAATGGATGAAATCTGTGGAAAAATCCGGGAGAGCTTTGCTTAGCGCAGCGCGGCCTGGGTGGTGAGAGGACAGGGTAATGGAGGGCAGGTAGGGAGGGGAGTCAGGAAGGGGGGAAAATCGCTAAAATGTCAACAATGGATGGGAGTACAGATGAGATTTGGAGTGCTGACTAGTGTTGGACATTGGCAGTACTGATAGATGATACAAGCCACCACTTGAAAGCTCGGGATAATTCAAAATAACACAGAATCACAAAAGTGACGCCCCGCGGTATGATCCATTGCGCCCAAGCGTCACGAAAGTGACGCCCCGCGGTTAAGGGGTTAAAATGAATATCCCAGTCACTGGGAGGGGGGTCAAGACAGCCTATATCAGCACCAGTCCCAAGTCCAGAAAGATAGGGGAGGTTAGCACCAGGAAAGACGTCCAGCTTTAAAGCTGGCCAAAGCTAAACTAGAAGAGCTTAGGAAACTACCCTTTACATGACACACAGAGCCTTGCTTGAACCCCGTTATAATACCAGGTGAGAGTGGGAACCCAAAATGTTGAGACAATGAGTGGAAGAGGAAAGGAGCTTGGGGATTTGATGGAGAAGAGGAAGTTAAGAATATTGTGTATGCATGAAACTAGATGGAAAGGGAAAAAGGCAAGAGAGTTGGGAGGCAGATGCAAGTGGGGATAGTGTTATCCTATGACCTTCAGGATAGCCTAGAAAATGTGAGAAGAAATGGCTGGATGATGTCAAGGTCTGAATGGGACGGTGGTTAACATCGTTTGTGTGGATTCTCCCCAAGTTGGCTGTGAAGAAAAGGAAGTCCTCTGAGGACAGATGGATCAAGAGTTTAGGGGCAACACCAGAGAGTGAAAGGGTAATCCTAGGTGGAGGCCTTAATGGGCACATCAAGAGGAGCAGAGGGGGGACTGGGAGCGTGCATGATGGTCGAGGTGCGCTGGAGTACACTGAAGAGGGGGAGATAAATTAGTATGGTATAATTTGCAGTGGTGTGTGATTTGGCTATTGCTAACATTTTTTTTTTTTTTTTTAGGTGAGGTCACCCATCATCCACTCACTAAACGTAGAGGTGCCATATGACGTTTACACTGAGTGTCAAGCCAAATGGTTTCCTGTACCCAGGAAACCATTTACCACGCTGGGTGGTAACCATATAACCGGGGTTTCTGGCAGGGTTAAGTGTACCCCAGATTCCCCTATCCAAAATCACTTAATCATGGCAGTTGTTTCAGAGAGCCTCGGAGGGCCCAATACCTGCCCAGGGCCCCAACCAAATGGGCAGACTCGCATGGCTATGTGGAATGTGAGAGGTGTGAATGAGGAGAGCAAGAGGGTGGAAGTGGTGAATGTGTTTAAGAGTGCAAGATATGCAACCATACTAGCATTGTGTGAAAAGAAGATGAAATGGTGCGAAGTGGAGGAGTGGGAGGGTGTGAAATGTGTAAGATTGGGAATGACTGGGAGAGGAAGATGCAAGGAAGGAGTTGCTTTGTTGATGAATGAGGTGTGGCAGAGTGGATTGAGAGACTGCAAATGTCTCAGCTCGAGGTGTATGTATGTCAAGTTCAAGTTTGAGAAGGTGAAAGTGGCAGTGATTGTAGCTTATGCACCGTGTGAGGACAGGAGTGAGAGAGAGAAGGACAGGTTTTGGGATGAGCTGGGTGAAGTAGTGGGAGAAGTGCCCAGGAGTTATAAAGTGATTGTGAAGGGGGATATGAATGGAAGAGTAGGCACTGGTCCTGAGGATGACATAATGGTTTGCAATGGAGTACCAAGAGAAAATGATAATGGGAAGAGACTAAAGGATATGTGTCAGGAGAGGAGGTTGTGCATTTGTAACACGTATTTCAAACACAGAGATGCACATAAATATACATGGTATAGAGGGAACGGGGATCGTATTGAAAGAAGCCTGATTGATTACGTGCTCGTAGTGGGGTTGATGCTGGGAATGGTTGCTGATACGAGGGCTGTGAGAGGACGATGTGGAGGTCTGTCAGATCATATGATTGTGGTATGCAAGATCAAGCTGAGAGGAGTGAGTTGGATCAGGAGAGAGAGAAGCAGTCAGGGAGAAAGGCTGAAAGTTGAGAAGCTGAGGATCAAAGAAATGGCAGATGAATACAGGACCAAAGTAGAGGACGAGTTAGAATTACTGAATTGGAATGAAATGGATCTGGACAGACTGTGGAATGCATATAGGGATTGCTTAGTTAGGAATGCTAAAGTGGTGTATTGTGTAGCAAGAGTAACAACAAAGAAGAAAGGTACAGCATGGTGGGATGAGGAGGTAAAGAGAGCGATGGAGGAAAAGAGGAAAAAGTGGCTAAAGTGGTTACAGGATAGGGGTTCAGTTGAAATAAGAACTCAATATATTGAGAGCAAGAAGCACATAAAGAGACTAGTGAAGAGGAAAAAGAAGGAGGTAAATGAGGATCTAGGAAGAAAAATGAATGCGAACTACTGTGAAAATAGAAAGTTATTCTGGAAAGAGGTGCGGAAATGTTGAAGTGAAAGTGGAAAGAAATGGGATGATGTGAAAGATGCAGGTGGTAGATTATTAACCCATGAAGATGAAGTAAGGACCAGATGGAAAGAATATTTTGAAAGCCTGATGAATGAGGATAGAGTGAGCAGAGCAGCTGTAAACATGATTGGTTTTGGGGGGGTGCAGAGAAAGAAGGCAGTGCCAGGAAACGTGACACTTGCATAGGTGAAGAGTGCTGTGAAGCAGCTGAAAAATGGGAAAGCAGCTGGGTTTGATGAGGTGTATGCAGAGATGCTTAAATGTAGTGGAGGGAATGGAATGAAGTGCTTGTTGGAGATATGTATGAAGGCATGGATGAGTGAAACTGTGCCTGCAGAATGGATAAAGGCTGTGATTGTACCCCTGTACAAAAATAAAGGTGAACGAAGTGAGTGCAAAAATTATCGTGGCATAAGCTTACTGAGTGTGGTAGGGAAGGTATATGGATGAATTATTATAGAAAAAGTAAGAGACATATCAGAAGTCCTAGTGAGTGATGAAGAGGGTGGCGTTAGGAGTGGCAGAGGATGTGTGAAACAAATATTTGCAGTGAGACAGATAGTAGAGAAGGCTTGTGAAAAGGACCATAAGGTGTTTATGGCATTCATGGATCTGGAAAAAGCATATGGCAAAGTGGACAGAGGAGGATTGTGGAAAGTTTTGCGCATGTACGATGTAGATGGTAAGCCTCTAGGTGCCCTCAAGAGTTTTTATGATGGTAGTGAAGCATGTGTCAGGGTTAATGGGCATCTAAGTGAATGGTTCACAATTAGTGTGGGCGTGCGACAAGGTTGTGTGATGTCCCCATGGTTGTTCAATGTATATATGGATGGGGTGATGAGAGAAGTGAAAACACGAGTAATGGAGAGAGGGATGGCATTGGTAATGAATGGTGATGGTTGGAATATCTCAAATTTGTTGTATGCTGATGATGCAGGACAGATTGCAAGTACCGGACAAGAACTTGGTAGGCTAGAGTAGAGTTTTGTTGATGTCTGTGAGCGTCGTTCCTTGAAAGTAAATGTAGAAAAGAGTAAAGTGATGGTTATTGAGAGAGAAGGTGACTCCCAGTGCAATGTAACAGTGAATGGAGAGAGACTGGAAATGGTGAGAGTTCAAATACCTGGGTACTGTGATAGAAAAGAGAGGAAAATGTGCAAAAGAAGTTGAAAGTAGAGTGACACAAGGAAGAAAAGTAGCTGGTGCAATGAAGGCCTTGATAAGAAACAGAGGCTTGAGTGTCGCAGCTGCACGAGGCTTACATGAAGGAGTGTTAGTGCCAACTTTAACATATGGTTGTGAGACTATGGTGTGGCATGAAAATGAAAAGACAAGAGTAAGAGCAGTGAAGATGGGACTGCTGAGGAATGTATGTGGAGTACAGAGGGTGGATAGGATACGAAATAATGTGATTCGTGAAAGATGTGGAGTGAGGAAGTCGGTGGACACCAGAATTGAAGAGAGTGTACTGAGATGATATGGTCATGTGGAGAGAATGGATAACAATAGAGTGGTGAAGAAGGTATATCTGAGCGAATTCGAAGGAGGGAAGAGGCGAGGTAGGCCAAGGAGAAGGTGGAGAGATATAATGGATGAATGTGTGAGGAAGAGAGGTTTGGAAGTCGGTGGGGCTAGGGAACTGACAGGAGACCGAGCAGGCTGGATGAATTTTGTGAGAAGTGCATGATCAGGGATTTCTGGAACCCCTTTTTAACGTGGCAGCGTCTGGATTGACTCTGTCGGATACGATTATGTGAAGCTACAGAACATGGTGAATGTTTTTGCCGTATCCGATAGAGCCAGGATTCCGGAGGCTTGCATGATGAGTGAATGGAAGCGTGGCCCATTGGATTGGGCAATTTTGGGTTGTCTGGACATTGCTACTCCTCACCCTGCCCTTGGGTGGGAAGGGAGGTCCGGATGATGATGATGGTGATGATGAAAGCTAACAGGTTTTGGACCAACATGATTGAAGAAAGAGAAAGTCAGACAGACTTAGTAATGTATGGGAGATTCCAACTGATAGTGGTTAATAATGATTGCAAGGTCATAAACTGGTAAAGTGTGGCAGCACAACATAGACCGGTAATGTTGGATCGTGAGATGAGGAGTGACAAAAGAAAACCAGAGCATGGGACACCCTGAATAAAGTAGTGGAGGTTGAGGAAGGAGGATCTGAGGAAGAAAATTTGGGATGGTGTTATATCACTGAAAAGCATGCAGGATTGGTGGACGGAAAAGAGCCAGGTAATAGTGAGAGTGGGGAAGGAGGTTTTGGGAATGTCAACTGCAAGGAGACCCTTTGGTGATAAAGAGACATGGTGGTGGCACAAGGAAACGCAGGAAGAAATAGACGCTAAAAAGGAAGCTAAGAAGAAGTGTGATACATCATGGTAACAGGATGATAGAGAAATCTATTTGCAGGCAAAATAACAAAGAAAACAGTGGCAAAAGCAAAGGCGCAAACATGCAGTGAGGTGTATGAGGAGTTGGAAACACCTAGGAGAGAGAGAGAGAGAGAGAGAGAGAGAGAGAATAGCGAGAAATCAAGATATGAATCAGATAACCAGGGATTTCAGACGCATCAAGTAGATAAGGACGAATTACGAGCAGTTTTATGTGACCAGGACAAGATCAGGGATTGGTGGAAAGGATACTTTGAAAAGATGCTGTTATGAGGAGAATTAGAGGGTATTCTTTGGGAATGGAGTCCCAGATGAGGGTTTAATGGCAGATATAAACAGAAAAAAGGGTAAAAAGACACTGGAAAGAATGAAGAGCTGAAACACAATGGGGCCAGATGTTAGTGAAGATTTGGAAGTGGGTGGGTGAAGAAGAGATTGATTTGTTGTGGGGGATAAAGCTAAAGATGTTTGTGCAGGAGAAAATGCAGGATAACTGGAGAGATAGTATGACTGAACCTATCTACAAAGAGAAGTGAGACACCCAGAACTGTAGGCGATAAATCTTACAATATCGCGTATGATGAAGGCTTGGCAAAAGTTTATACAGAGAAGGCTTAGGGACGAGACAACAACAGGGGAGAAGTTTGGTTTTATACTAGGTAGAAGGACGACAATCATAATTTTTGCACTGAGGCAGATGATGGAGAAACACAGTGAGAGGCAGAGAGGAGAGAATCTGATTTTCATTGACATGGAGAAGGCCTACGACAGAGCGCTACGTTAAAAGGTCTGGAGGTGTATGAGGGAGATGACGGTGCTGGGGAACTACGTGAGGACTGTACAGGCTACGTATGAGGAGATGTAAACCCAGGTGAGAAGCAGCGTAGGTCTGAATAGTTTTTTTTTTTTTTTTTTTTTTTTTTTTTTTTTTTTTTTTTAGAGTTGGTTTACATAAGGGATTTTTTTTAAGGCTTTGCCTTTTTAAATCTGACTACAATTGGTGCTGATTTATGGGGTAAGAGTTAAGTCCCCTTGATATATCCTATTTGCTGATGACATGGCACTATGCAGAGAAAATTAGAAGAATAGAGACTGGCTAAGGAAGACAAACGAATGATGGTCAGTAGGAGAATATGAAATACTTGAGGTTTAAAACTTAGAAATAAGTTTGCAGGGAAAGAGATGAAAAGAGTGGGGAACTTTAAATATCTAGGATCAGTGATGGCTGTGGATGAAGACTTGGATGGAGAAATAATACCCAGTATGCAGGTGGGCTGGAGAAATTGGAGGAATGTATCGTGAGTGCTGTGTGTTAAAAGATGCATCGTGAGTCTTAGGAGTATGGCATGTACTTGTAAAACGGTAGTGAGACCGGCTCTGATGTGTGGCGCTGAAACGTGCATAATGATGAAAGTACAGGAGGAAAAAATTGTTATAGTGGAGAAAGAATGAGACGTTGGCAATGGAAAATGTTTAGGAGTAAAGGCTGGGTGCAGCAGATATGAGAATATTGAGATGGATGTGTGAGTAACGAAGCTAGACAGGATTAGAAATGTAAGAGTCTGAGGGACAATGAAGGTCGGTGAAGTATCAAAGAAGGTGCAAGAAGGAAACCTACATCGGTAAAGGAAAGTGATGAGATAGGATGAAGAAAAATTAGGAAGGAGAGCAATGGAAATAAACTTGCATACAAGGAAAGAGGAAGAGAGGAATGCCCAAGAGGAGGTGGATGAATTGTCTGAACGAAGATTTGAGGGTGAAGGGGCTGATGCGGGAGGAGAAGCAGGGCCGAGCTGTATGACGAAGACTGGGCAAACATATCGACCTCATAAAAATGGGAAAAGATGGAAGATACAGAAGATGAATGACCTACGTTTCCTCCTCGGCCCAGTTCCACCGGGACATATGCCCATTAACCTATTGCCCCTTATAGACCTATTTACCCCATAGATCTATTCCCCACTGGACCTATTTGTCAACATTCACGCACCAACCCATCTATATAGCAATCCATTAACCCAGTGTAATGAGGCCGTCTCCTGCCTTGTTGAAAAAAAAAAAAAAATCCACCCCACCCCACCCCACCCCCCAAAAAGCACCCATCCCACCCATATGTACAATCTACCAGATTACCCCACCATGCCAACCCACACACACTTCTCACCCACACACCCAGCCCTGTCCACGCACCAACCCCACAAACATTGCCCACTTACCACCACACCCATCCACCCCAACCATTTCACCCACCTCGCTGGGCACCCACCCATCCCACCAACTATCAATCTACCCCATCCAACTGCCCATAAACCTACCCGTCCGGCCAACAAGCTAGAACCACCACAAAATGACTTGCATCCTTACACTCACATACAGAGAGAGAGAGAGAGAGAGAGAGAGAGAGAGAGAGAGAGAGAGAATTATTCTATAATATCTGTAATAGAGATGGGTTTACTTCCCAGGCCCCCACGTATCCTTTGGACAGAGTTTCTTTATCCCTTGGTATTGACACCTAAAACTGAGATAGGTACAGTCGTGGCCATAAATAATCACCTATCCTCTGTACCCCGTGCCTCAGACTGGCTCGTTTATGCGCGGCAAGTCAGACAGGAGTAAGAGGGGCTGAGAGGGAGGGGCCAGAGAGAGAAGGGAAAGTGGGTGGGGGGACGAGGGATGGTGCTGGGGTGGAGTGAGAATGAAATGCAGAGTTGTGGCCACACAATTTGTCTATTTTCTTTCATTCAGGGCGTCATATAAAGGAGTTGCTATTCGGTAAAGCTGCATTACACCTTGTATAGCGTCGTCAGATAACAAGCTTGAGATATGTTGTGATATGAAAGACTAGCTCGTGAGAGAAATGTATAGTACAGACGTGACAGATCAAACATTAGTGCGGAGCCAGATATCTGTGTTTATCCGTGTATTTTAACTTCAGATGCAGAATGGAATCTGCATGGCTTTGTCTTCCGTAATGTTTGGATAAGAAACTTCCTCTACCCTTACATGTAATTTTTGGAACTAAATATTACATGCAACCTTTGACATGGCTGTGTCCACAGTAAATATGATCACCCTCGCAGTTTACACTCACTCTATACAGTCACCATCATGTCAATTCAATAATTATTTAATGACATCTCTGTATGAAAAGGCTATTTACAATAATTGTGCATAAGAGGTAAATAAATTTGATGTCTGTGCTCTTGGGTGGATGTGATAACGATATCTCATAATCTGTTAGAGGGAAACTGAAACATAATTCTTATCCAAACTCCCAGAATATATCTATGTCAGTGTTTACCGAGACTGTCAAGCCAAAGCAACCGGGAACGCCTTAGTAAGTAGTCCAGTGGCCTCATGCCTTAAAAACCTCATGCAGGCGTCGCGGCACCTGGGAAACAGTCTTGTTGATGGTTTGCCGGTTTCGTCTGAACAACTCCCACTCGTCCTTGGTGTGCTGGAGGAGGCGGGCCCGAGTCCTCTCGTTCTCCGGCTCCCACGCGTTGATAATCTGGGCCCACACAATTTCGATGGCTCTGCACTAATATTTGATCTGTCACGTCAGTGTACTTGTCTCACGAGCCAGTCCTTGATATCACCACCAATATAAAGTTTATCTGACGCAGCCGTACAAGGTGTAATGCAGCTTTATCAAACTAATAGTAACTCCTTTATGTGATGCCCCGAATGAAAGAAAATAGACAAATTATGTGGCGACAACTTCGTCTGTCATTCTCCCTCCCCTACCTACCCTTCCTCTTCTACCTCACTCCACTCAAGCACCATCGTTCGTCCCCCCACCCACCTTCCCATCTCTCTCTGGCCCCTCCATTTCAGCCCCTCTAACACCAGTGTGACTTGCCGAGCATAAAGGAGCTAGCCTGAGGCACGGGTTACAGGAGGATTGGTGATTATTTATGGCCACGACTGTATCTACAGTAGATTTGTAAACCGATGGTTGCATGTCACAATCAATCTGGGAAATGTTTGTTGGATATTTGCTTTGTCGCTTATACTGCATATCGCAAGGGAGGAGGATGTCACCAAATCTCCTGACTTCAATCTTAAACCCATTATGCTTAACTAACGTGACTATTCCATGGGTCAAAGAAAATGATGGGAAAGCTGAAGGACTCCTTCCCACACCCACCAAACTCTCTATCTGATGCCGGCAGGGATTAGTGAAAAGTAATGTCATGCAGCAGAGGAAAGCTGTTATGGAATTATTCATAAGCAAGACAAAAGGAAATTATACTCTACACTAATTTAACTTGAAAGGGAAATGCTCCTAGTCAATAATCGGAATATGTCGACGTTGCTCTGTGATTACGTGCTCCATGTTTTGTGTTGTAAGACGTTAATACAGTATCACACTTTACCACATTCCAAGGCAACCTCCTTCTTATCAATAACGCTAATGAAGTGCTTAGCTTCATAATTATGAGTGGAAACACTTGCAACCAATTTTATATCCATTACAGCTTGTATACTTTAGCCATTGTACCGTGAAATACTTTTGATAATCATATTATTGTGTTCTCTGAAGATTTGACCTATCTGGCATAAATCCCCACAATCTGTGATTAGTTATGGTAGATTTAGTTATGGTTTCTAAACTTTCCTTACATTTTTTTTTTTTTTTCATTCTAGATATAGTTGATATCAGTTTGCTACACCCTCATGCATTTGACTTTTTTTTTTCTTTTTACGTGACCGGAACTAGACAGTATTCTATGTGTTGGAACTACTGTTCTATTTTGAACTGAAAGTATTTTCACTCAAAAAATACATGATTTCCGTATTTAACAGAAAATTTTTATTCTGGTTATCAGAAACTGGATTTCAAACATGTTTTATTAAACAGTCAATGATTTAATAATCCCTTCACAGGGGTTATGTACACATATACATCAACCAAGGCAAGAGCAGGTGACGCACATGTATATCAATCTTACTTCAAGGATTATTTTAGGTGAGGTTAAGCGCTGCTGAAATCTCATCAAATGAAGATTTTTCCGTGTCTCTTTCAACGCATTTAGGACTGAGATAATCATGGATCTGGTATGGGTCAAAGTCACGTTGCAAAGACAATTTAAAACTGCTTTTATCCGTTTTAATCCAACCATTGCGTAAAGATTTAGAGGACAGCATGGATGACGGGATTCAATTTTGAGAACATCAGTCGGTGAAGAATATAGTGGAAGTGCGAATTTTATAGCAACATGGCAGTGTCACCATTTAATGTCTGTACTGTGCCACACGCATGACAGAAGTTGATCTCTCGGGCATGGAAGCATATATTCCTTTCTCTCGCTGTCACTAATGTAAAAAAAAAAAAAAAAAAAAATGAAATGCTTGATTTAATCACGCACTTGTTCTATTGCTGTCCACAACAAGAAGGACTACAAAAGGTTCAAAACCGATCCACCCCTGAATCCCATTTCATTTATGTGTCTGCCCGGAAAAAATGCTAGGTCAGTTTTTTGTTCTGCTAAGAATTATTTCATTCATACTAAATGCTCTGATTTCTTCCACTCAAATTCTTCTCGGTCTTTCTGGCACCTTGCCAAAAATCTCTTTAACATCTTTACTTCATCATCCTTCCCTCTTATTTTCCATTCTGATGGCTCTGTAGCTGTTTCTTCTACTGAAAAATCAGAACTCTTTGCTCAGACTTTCTCCTCCATTTCCATCTTAGATGATTACGGTGCTTTTTCTCCATCACTCCCCCACCCCCTCTGACTTCCTCATAACTGACCTTAAATTTCTTTCATTTAATGTACTTTCTGCTCTCTCTGTTTTCAAAACTATCCAGTAAAATGCGCTTTGTGAGCGTGGAAGAGCGAGTGAGCATTTGCATACGCCTGTCATCATAATTTCCTCTTGGCTTAAACTTTCAACATTTCTTGTAAGGAAGCTGAACAATAACTGAATAATAATATTATTGAGTTAAAATGTTTACTTTCTCACGTTTTCTCTCTCTCACTTTTTCTCTCTGGATGTGCATATACTGAGGTGCTGTAGCATTTATCACATGTGCAATCTTCATGTCTCTGCTCCCGACTTGCCCTATTAAAGAACTGCGTTGGTAAACGCTTGGCTATTGATCGAATGATAAAACCTAGAAATAGGGCGATCCTTACTGATTTTACCCCCTAAACATAGGAAAAAAACGTTCATGTAAAATTATAAGCGTAACATCCAATATCTAACTGTTAGAATTCATGCAAGAAAATATAGTGTTACAACAGGAATTCTTTTTTAATTCGATTTCATAGTGGGACACGTCGGTTGAAGCCCCCAGTACATTCCTCTGGAAAGCTGGGATTCCAAGGGGTTTCTTTGGTCTCATCAGTAAATATGTAGCTAACAACAAAATATAAAATGCATCTACTACCTGCTGAAAGCGTCTCTTCACTATCTCACACAGTAGAAAACTTATTAGCCTCTGAAAACCGTCGCGGTCGGCCCGGGCAGGTCGTGTCGGGCCATTCATTTCTCAGCGGAACATAGAGTAAACATTGCTTAGCTGGCTGCGCTCACTCGCACGCAGTAATGCATATGAGCCTGATGGGGTCCTTCCTCTTGTCCTCAACTTGTATTTCTTGCTGGAAGTTTGCTCTCTTTCAGCCTGTCTCATAAAACGGTGATCATTCCTAGCACTCTTACTGTCACCCAGTTGCTTTAGTATCCTGTACTTCTGAAGCTTTTGAATCTATCCATAACAATAAAGTGATAGAAGTATCATTTTTATCAGAACCTCTCCAGTCACCAGTGTAGGTTGCACCGAGGATGCTCCACTGGTTATCTTTTCATCTTCTTTCAGACTTCTGGACAACCTCCTTTCGGGACTTTTGCATTCAACTTGACATTTCAAAGGCTTTCAGTCGAGTCTGGCATAAATCTTTAAATTCCAAACTGCCCTCTTATGGTTTCTATCCTCCTTTTTGTATCTTCATCTGTAGCTTCTTTTCTTGTCGTTCTATAATTGCTGTTTTTGACAGCCACCTTTCTTCCCCTGGAGCTTACAATAGTGATGTTCCTCAGGACTTTGTACTATTACCAACGCATTCCCATCTATTCATCAGTGACCTTCAAAGCTGTACTATACATCCAACCTTATCCGTTCATACGCTTATTACTCCATCCGTCACCTTCCCTTTCACTCCCTGTAGTGTCCATCTCAGCATTACTTCAACAGACAGGGGATGAGGCTATGGCACACCTAATATCTGACTTGGCTCACATCTCTGTCTGGGATAAAAGTAATGTTGCTGTTTTTAATACATCATAATCTCATTCTTACATATTTCGACCCATCAAAATTGTCTGCAGGAGTATCCTCTCAATTTTATCAGTACCCAACTTATCACCTTTGAACATACTTAGTTTTTCATTCTCTCGGGATTTTTCTTGGGAATATCATTTTACCTTTCTTGTCAAATATGCTTCCAAGCAATCAGGTGTGCTAAACCGACTTTGTGCCTTCTTTACCCCTGTGCAGTTCTTATCTTGATTCATTTTTTTTTGCCCCTGTGTATAGTACAGTTCCCATGTGTGGGGAGGCTTCCCACATACAGCTCTAATCATTAAGGTGGAGTCAAAGGTTTTTCGTGTCATTAACTCTGCTCCTCTTGCCAGCTCCATTCACCCTCTGTCTCTTTGTTGCACTGTTGCATCTTTCTATCTTTTCTATCGTTACTTCAATGGTCAGGTCTCTGAACTGTGTGCTTACATCCCTCCACCGCTACAGTGGGTGCATAGCACCTCTCAGGCTGCAAACTCATTCTTTTCTGTCCAACTCTCTCATGCAAGAGGTAACCATTATCTCAATCCTTCATGTGTGGAAGAGATCAGTTCTGGAACTATCTTCATCTGTCTGTATTTCCTAGCTGCAGTCTTTTAAACATAGTGTATCCAGGCATCTCGAAGTGAACGGATCTTGAACTCGGCTGTCTGTTATTTTGTTTTTATTATTTTCTTGAAGGGGCAGTCTTGCAGGCTTCTGGCCTTCTTCCTTGCATTAACCCCTTTGCGTCCAGTGTCCTCAGGATGGGACGGAACTGGGCGTTTTCAAAAGTTAACCCCCCCCATCCCGACCACTTTTCCACCACTGACTCCCCCAAATCCCGACCATTTTAGGAAAAAATCTTTTTTGGCTCAAACCTTCGCTTTTGGTGAGAAACATCGAAAATTCATAGAGAAATCGCTCACCTGAGGTTTAAAATACTCATTACAGGTAGGAGTACCTCCTTACCTTACTGGGTTTTCGATCAGGCTGGCACCAAAGAAAACGAGTTCTATGGGAGGATAACTATTTCACACCACTCATAAACGGTATTTATTTATTTACTTGGTACGAATTTATATGTAGTACAAGAGTATATTGGTTTTCAAGCAGTAATATAGGCATTATAAGCATTGTTTCACTCACTAATACCTGACCTTTTTTTGCCACATTACCTGATCATCATTTCTAACTGTTTCTTCCTCTAATGCTATGTAAAGTTTGTCCTCCACATTGTCATTGATTGGGGAATCACTCTGGCCCTGAATTTCCTACCGTGGCATGACATGGCTATACTGGCCAGGTCACTGATAACAGTTGAATTGGTGAGACAATGGCATGCAGGGGGGGGGAGGAGGTCATGCTGGGTAAAGCATTGTCCCTGCCTGGCATCTTGTTGAGGAAGGTGTCACGTGTATACGTACCAAAAATGATTCGCGAAAATTGAAAATTGTGCAAATTAGGGACCTTGCAATTTTTTTGCATTTATGTTCGTTGACGGGATTGGCAGTGACAAAACGTGTGGACGTTAAAGAACGTCGACGGGACGCCGCGGGTTAATAAAGACCGGAACCCTGGATAGGAACCTTGTAAGCTTTGTGACCATGAGCCGATAGGCGGAGGGCAGTACGCTTTAGCATCCTTCCAGCACAATCCCGCACACAGGCACCCTGGGAGCTGATGGGTTAAGCACTGGCAAATCTATCTTTTTTTTTTTTTTTTACCCATTTGCGTCCAGTGTCTTCATTATAGGACGGAACTGGGAATTTTCAAGAGTTAAGAAGGGAGGGAACTCCGGGGTAGGGACCTTTGAGCTTCGCGACTGTGAGCAGACAGGTGGAGGACAGTACTTAGTACCCTCCCAGCACAATCCCTCACACAGAAACCCTGGGAGCTAATGGGTTACTGGAGATTGCTAACCATCCCTACCAGCACGGGGTGGACAAAGACCGATGATGCCAAGAAAGTTCTCGAATCGTTGCTAGCAAGAATAAAATGCAGCCAAGAATATCCATATTACCACCCTTTCCAGACTCCAGGATAGAACTCCTGCATTGCTAACTATCTCTACCAGCCTGAATTGGACAATATCTTATGATGGCAAGAAACTTACCAGTGGAATAACATTAGAATATGATGATAGTTCCAGAAATAAAAAAGTGTTAGTGTCAGTATGTACAGATGTAACAGTGTCGATTCTTCTGCCGAGCTACGAGTAATGAGCTGCAAAAGGACGAAGATCTGGACCAACCTAAGGTGAGAGAACAATAGTTGCGTCTCAGCGCGTGTGAGTTAGTATGGTTGAAATCCATGTATTAAAGCTTAAATTTTTATCATTGCATGCGATATCCGAAAGCGAAGGTATGGGGGGAAACATCTTGGAATTGTTGTAATCGAAAAATGACTAAGACTCCATTGTTTTTATAAACCAAGATAGTGCCGACAACCTACTCTCCCTCTCTGTCTCTCTCTCTTCCTTACTCCCCATCAACCTCCCTTCTTTCCTTCCTACAACTTCCCTTCTTCTTCATCCTTCTCCAGCCTTAAAGTAGTCCTCTCTTCCTTCCCTCTATCTTCTCCTCAGTACCTCCCTTCTCTCTCCTTCCTTCCCTCCTTATTCCTTTCCACTTATTGCATTTTATCACCTATTCTCAACCTTAATAACCCTCTTTACCCTCCCTCCTTCCAACTTTTTTCCGTCCAAATAATCCTTCTTCAACCTTAATTACCTCCTCACCCTCAGTCTTCTCTCTCTCTCTCTTTTTAACTTCCTTTGAAAATACGACCCCTGAAGTATCTTTTGCATTAAGCAGATTTCCCACACAGATTCCAAGAGGAATTTTGGGAAGAAGTTAATGGATTTTTTTTTACCCAGTGATGATAAGAGGCTGTCCAGAGGTAAAAAAATTTCGATCATTAGCAAGAATGTTAATGTTGTTTTGGCCCACGGCCCATCAGAACGTTAATTCAGTATACTGCAGCCTGAACTTGTCATTCTCTTCCAGCTTATCCTCCTCCTTTAGGAGGATACAGAGGGGAATTTAGGGACGCTTTATCAATCAGCACCACCACATGAATGTATTCCTCACCAATACCACTATCTAATTAAAACAGGAAAGTGCCTGAATGACGAAGCAGAAACTTTAAGAAACTTCTTTACCTTGACGGTGGTCGTTTATATATATTCTTTCTACTCCAAGCAATATTTATTTGCCTTATGAAATTACTTCTCCTGAGCTGAAAGGCTTAGAAATGAAATTCATTTCATTCAAGAGCATGTAATGCACTTTGGGACTGTCGTCATCTGCTGCTGTATTGTTGTTGTTTGGTTTGGCCCCAGACCATCTTGAGGTCAACCCAGTAAACTGCAGCCTGAGGTTTCCCTTTTCAACAGTCCATCTTCCTCCTCTCGAGGGAAACGGAGGGAGTTGATTGGTATAACCAGAGGCAGATGCACATTGGTATATTGGTGCCACCACGTGAAGGTGCCTTTCTTATCGTCACATAATCCAGATTTATAAAATAAGGAGACTTATCCTTGCACGGGGTGAAAAAAAAATATATATATATATTCTATTCTCATATTAAATCAATTTCTTCAGCTCTGGAATGTCTTCACGTAAAAGTGTCCACTAATATTTCATACTCTGTTAATGTTTTGGACGCACTTGTGTGTGTAATTTAATTTACAAGGAAATGTCTAATTTTTGATATATGTTGAATTAAGTTAACGATGAAATATAACATAATGTAACTATAGAACTTCTGTAGGTTTTTATCTGTAACTATAATTCAACCAGCCTGTTTTTACTTATTCATCTGTACTCCATTTCACAAAGTTTGGCACAATCAGCGATGTCGTCAACGCCTGTGGTGATGATGTGAATCCTCTGCACTAGGTGAACCTCTGTTTAATACCTTGAGAACCAATATAAAGGCAATACAAAAAGTTATATCCTGTAATGAGGGCTGTTATCAATGCTACAGGTGTTGACATCACTGATACGGTGCCAGGCTGGTGAAATGGAGTATAGTTATATGAATAGAAACAAAAATCTTGTCTAGATACCTGTCTGTTATCCATGTCATTCAGTTTATCAGTTAATAAATCAGTCAAATCAGTCAATGACTCAACCAACCAATAAATCTATTATATGTTATCAGTCCATCTATCTATATGTAAATATATATATGTATGGTGTAAAAGTACTTATTCCCTTCCTTTCTAGTCTTTCAGCATATCTCACTGCAGCGTGTGTGAAATAATGTGTTAGAAAGCTCTCAAGTACCGCTGTTGCGTCCTTCAGTTGTGAAAATGATTGTGAGTAACGGATTGAGTCTGAATTGCCTGAATATATTGGAACTGATGCATTGTGATATTAGACTGCGAAGAAACGTATGTTTTTTGTTTTTTTTTCCACAGTGCATGAAAGCGTGAGCCTTGATTCGTAAGAAACTGTGTAATTAGTTATGTACTTATGGTATTATCAAAAGTTAATGAAATCTGTGCAGCATTTTTGAACTGACATTTTACATAAAAGTAATATCAGTAAGATATATGGTAAACAATAATTGCCTTGAACGATTCCATTCCCAGATATAGGTTATGTTAAAAAGGCTCTCCTAAGCTGAATCAAACCATATGTAAATGACAAGGACAGGGCGTTAATACACTTCATTGTACTTGACACATTAAGGTGTATCATGCAAAATAAATTGCCGAGAAGCTGTGTTACGAACAGTTTCAAGCCAATAAGAACACTGTGGTCATTACACTATTAGACTCTCATGAGTCACACTCAGCAGAATAGGATCGTCTGGTGATTGCTGCAATTGAATTTTGGAGATTTCTCGACATGATTTTTAAAAGTACAAGTATTAACACTCTCAGGCTCCTATGGCGCGACCAGTTGAATTAGTCTGAGTTAACGGGAACGCTATAACAAAGGTATCCCGATCATGATAGAGTGACACCATTAATATTTTCAGGCTTCTTTGACTTACTTCCTGCTGAACAATATACTGTGGTTAGCTTGAACTGGGTACCGCAAACCGTCCCGAATATGAAAGGGTTAATGGTGATAGTGTGATACTCAGGCTTCTGTGACTCACTGTCAGCCGAATAAGATCACTTGGCATTAGTTGGAATGAAGTGCTAAAATTATCCCAACCATTAGAGCGCAAATGGATCCCACAGGCCAACGAAGATACGATCTGTCTGAGCAGGGTTTGCATTCTAAGTGCACTTAGAGATGCCGCAATATCTGTCCCTTACCTTTTTTTTTTTTTTTTTTTTTATGCGAGGAAGAAGGAACCAAAGGCATGAGCCCGCAGTAACAGTTCCCTCCAAGAGAAAAACAAAATACAATAGAGAGCCAAATTCAAGATCCGATGATTTTGAGATGCCTGGACACACTACGTTTGAAAGACTGGAGATCATAGGCAGAAGGAAATACAGACAGAGGGAGACAGTTCCAGAGCTGACCTGTTGCATAAATGAAAGACTGGGAGTAACGGTTAACTCTTGCATTAGAGAGTTGGACAGAAAAGGGATGAGAGTTTGCTGCCAGACGGGTGCTACGCGCCCGTCGTAGAGGTGGAGGAATGCAAGCAGACAGTTCAGAGGAGCAGTGACCATTAAAGTAGCGATAGAAAAGAGATAAAGATGCAACAGTGCGGCGAAGAGACAGAGGTTGAAGGGAGTCAGTAAGAGGAGGAGAGTTAATGAGACGAAAAGCCTTTGACTCCACCCTATTGAGAAGAGCTGTATGTGGGGAGCCTCCCCACACATGAGAGTTGTACTCCACACAGGGGCGGATAAAACCCCTGTATAGAATCAACAATTGTGCAGGGGTAAAGAAAGAGCGGAGTCGGCTTAGCACACCCAATCTCTTGGAAGCAGATTTCACAAGAGATGCAATATGATCTTTCCAAGATAAGTCCCGAGTAAATGAAACCCCAAGCATGTTCAAGGATGATGCAGGATTAATCTGAATATTATTAAACATTAGTGGGTATACCTGTGGAAGATTTTGTCGGGTCGACAGGTGCAAGAACTGAGTCTTAGATGCATTAAAGACAACCATATTATTTTTACCCCAGTCAGAGATACGAGCCAAGTCAGACATTAGGTGTGCCATAGCCTCATCCCTCGTTTCTTGAAGTAACTGTTGAGATGGGCGCTGCGGGAACCGAATGGAAAGGTGAAGGGTGGAGTCATCAGCGTATGAGTGGATAGGGTTAAATGTACAGCTTAGAAGATCATTGATGAATAAAAGGAAGAGAGTTGGTGATAGGACAGAGCCCTGAGGAACACCACTGTTGATAGATCTAGGAGAAGAACGATGGCCGTCTACGACAGCAGCTATAGAACGACCAGAAAGGAAGCTAGCGATGAAGGCACAGATAGAAGGATAGAAACCGTAGGAGGGCAGTTTGGAAATTAAAGATTTATGCCAGACTCGATCGAAAGCCTTTGAGATGTCAAGTGCAATGGCAAAGCTTTCGCCAAAGTCCCGAAAGGAGGATGACCAGGAGTCTGAAAGGTAGGTGAGAAGATCGCCAGTGGAGCGTCCCTGACGGAACCCATACTGACGATCGGAAAGAAGGTTGTGATAGGAAAGATGCCTTAAAATTTTTCTATTAAGAATTGACTCGAAAACTTTTGAAATACAGGACGTTAAAGCAATTGGACGATAGCTGGAGGGTTGGGAGTGGTCACCCTTCTTTGGGACTGGCTGAATGAGAGCAAACTTCCAGCAAGAAGGAAAGGTACAAGTTGACAGACAAAGGCGAAATAGTTTGCCTAGGCAGGGTGTAAGCACAGAAGCACAGTTTTTGAGAACAACAGGAGGGACCCCATCAGGCCCATATGCCTTGTTAGTACTGAGGCCAGTAATGGCAGAAAATACATCAACTGAAGAAATTTTAATGTCAGCCATGAGGAAGTCAGAGGGGGGGAAGTGATGGAGGAACAGCACCGGAATCGTCTAAGGTGGAATTGGAGGAGAAAGTCTGTGCAAAGAGATCTGCTTTATCAGTAGAAGAAATAGCTACAGAACCATCAGAGTAGAAAAGAGGAGGGAAGGATGATGAGGTAAAGTTGTTAGAAAGATTTTTGGCAAGGTGCCAGAAGGAGCGGGAAGAATTCGAGTTGGAGAGTTGAGAGCATTTAGTATGGATGAAATTATTTTTAGTAGAGCGAAGAACAGACTTAGCACGATTCCGGGCAGAAACGTAAAGATTATGTGATTCAGGGGTGGGTTGGCTCCGGTACCTTTTGTAGGCCTTCTCCTTGTTGCGGACAGCATTAGAACAAGCGTGATTAAACCAAGGCTTTCTTGCGTTAGTCAAAGGATATGAGAAAGGAATGTATGCTTCCATGCCCAAGAGAATAACCTCTGTAATGCGCAAAGCACACTCAGATGGCTCACGGCCATGGAAGCAATAATCATTCCAGGGAAAATCAAAGAAGTACTGCCTGAGGGCCTCCCAGTCCGCGGCTCCAAAATGCCAGAGACGACGTTTCCCTGGAGGGTCCGCAGGCCGTACTGGAGCGATAGGACAGGTTAAGGTAATAAGGTTGTGATCTGAGGAGCCCAACGGAGAGAAAAGATTAACAGAGTAAGCAGAAGGATTAGTTGTGAGGAAGAGGTCAAGTATGTTGGAGCTCTCTCGAAGGCGGTCAGGGATACGGGTAGGGTGCTGTACAAGCTGCTCTAGGTCATTAAGGATAGAAAAGATGTAGGCTTGTTCACCAGGTGGATCCGTGAAAGGAGAGGAGAGCCAAAGGTGGTGGTGAACATTGAAATCTCCAAGAATGGAGATTTCAGAGAAAGGAGAAATGGACAGAATGTGTTCCATCGTAGAAGTAAGATAGTCGAAGAATTTTTGATAGTCAGTAGAATTAGGGGATAAGTAAACAGCACAGATATATTTAGTCAGAGAATGACAGGAAAGCCGAAGCCAGAGAGTGGAGAATTCAGAAGAATCAAGTTCAGGAACACGAGAGCAAGATAAGTCGTTGCGTATGTATACACAACAGCCACCTTTGGCTGGAGAGAGACTCCTTAATGTAATGGCACCCCTATAACAGGAGAGTTCTGTTATCTGGTTATGCAAAACGCCTCTCAGCTCCCTCCCAATCCACCAAATCAAGGGCGGCGGATTATCTGATATGGGTAATTTCAGCCTGCAATTCACAAGGATCACGTAACAAGAACATTAACAATAACATCCACCTCTTCCTCAGCCATTTATTTATCACGTCAGTCTTTAGTAACCTTTTGTTCGTTGTTCATGCAAAGTATATCACAAAATGTTAATGGTTAATAAGCAAAACAAATTGCCTAAGAAGAGGTACTACCAAGCCTCCCTTGCCAGCTAGTGTACGACCTTAACTCAGAATAGAGTAGAGCCACTTACTTCATATTCTCTGGCCCCTACAGGCCGCCAACCGCCCTTGTACCCCAGTAACGAGGCTTATTAATGCAATGAACGACCCTGTTTGTGTGCCTCGGATCTGGAGCATTGTGTATAAAGGATCTTACTCTATATACAGGATCAGCGATTCCCCAAAGAAGTGAACCATTATCAAATTGTGTTGTTTGGCCGTGTGTGTGTGTGTGTGTGTGTGTGTGTGTGTGTGTGTGTGTGTGTGTTTTAGCTTTATATTCACATTACCTTGGCTATAAAGTGCCTGGTAGCTTTATAAGTGAAGGCAAACGTGTCTACAAGCTATCAGGCACAACTTAAGCTTAGGAGAGTTTACAAATACTGTGTTGGACTCTGGGGTACAGATTGGTGGAAGTCTAATGACTGAAGGCGAATCTGGGTCACCACTTAATACTTCCACGATCCATTGTGCCAGTGGCAATTATCTGAGTTGGTGGCCACTTTATCGGGAATAACAGTAGGGCCATTAGCAATACAAGCCATAAACAACATCTGTTATCTTTACCTGTTTAGAGTTATACCTTTACATAGATCGGTTGTCTTCTTCCCCTTTACCTCCTTTTCTATGTTCTTTTCATGCGAATTCCCGATCTTCTCCTTTCCTCATTGTGTTACTGGTCATTATCAGAGTTTTGTGGTCTAGGAGTATCTTTTTTTTTTCTTCTTTATCGTCTATAGCCTCGCTTCTTATTGCTTTTCTCCATTCTATTTTCCTTATTTCCTTCCTATTGTTTCTTTCCTTGCTCCTTTCCATGATCTTTTCTCCTTTTCTCTTTCTGATAGTGGACATTATTTGAGTTTGTGGCCTCGTTCTGGGAAATAATGGTAGGTTATCAGTAGCAGATATTACATACCACATACTTGGCATGTTTTATCACGGCTTCTTGCTCTTTTCCATCCTCTGCTGGTCTCTTTTCCGCTTGATTTGTTTTCCATTTCTTCGCGGGACGGTTATTTTCCCCTCTGTATTTAATAAGAGAATACACAGTTTGTCTGTAATTTCGTTTCTACGCTGGCACATTTCCATTTCTTTTCATCTTGTTGTCTTCGTGCGAGTCAATGTTGTTTGAGTTTGTGGCATCATAATGGGAAATAATATTGGTCATTAGTAGCAGACACACACAGCACTTGTCTTATGGGAGAATTGTACTTACATGATGTATTACTGTTTATTGTGAAGATACAGCATTCTCATCCCCACTATGATCTGAACTGTTGCATATTCCCAAAATCAACCTTTTGTTATATAGATCCATCCTCTCAAAAATTAATCGCGCTACCGAGTTATGTGGTAATGGCTATTAAAAAAAAAAAAATCAAAAGACATGTATGTTTCATGTTGAAACCCCAGACTATGTAGTGCGGTATACTGTGCCATTTTGCATATTTTTAGAGAACTAATAAGCACTAAGAATTACATTAGCAGTACCATGCATCACAGTGCTTCCTCCACACTTGAGGCTATGAGTGGCACTTTGTTTTAGGGTGTACAATGCCTGTCTATTTAAACAATGAACGGCACTGTGAAATCAAGACCCATGTATGAATAATCTGTATGTATTATCATTTCTTACTTTACATGCTTTCCTCTTCTTGTGTTCTCCTTTCTTTACATATTAAAAAATTGTGTTAGAGGGTAGCATGATAGCCTGTGACCTCGTTGTGGAGAATTGTTGTACGTACGGTCATATGCAGTATTTGTCAGTGGGTACGGTACATATTTTTCTTTTATTATTATTATGAAAAGTTATTATTATTGTCATCATCACGATCATCATTATCATCGTCACCTTTATTTTTATCACCCCCCCCCCCCCGAGGCGGTAATGTATCACAGGTATAACCGTCATCTATATTGTTATCGACCCCTTAGCTAGGGGATAATGTAAGACAGGTATACATTGAAGAATTGTTTTTATTATTTCATGTGATTTTTATATAATTTTGGGGCTGAATTAAAAAATGAAAACATTTTCTCCATTAAGTAACATATTTTTCAGAATACACGTTTTTGGTTTCAATTACATTTTTAAAAATAATTTCACACAATATAATTATTTACTTAACGATATTTTTAGAAGTTGTATGTGGCCTTCATGGATTTGGAGAAAGCATATGACAGGGTGGATAGACAAGGATTACGGAAAGTATTAGGAAAATATGGAATAATTGGGAAGTTGTTGAATGCCGCGAGGAGTATGTATGACGGTACTAAAGATGTAGTGCATGTGGACAGTGAACTGAGTGAATTTTTCTATTTGAAGGTTGGATTGAAACAGGAATGTCATGTCTTCATGGTTCTTTAATCTGTGTATGGATGGAGTTATAAACGAGACACACGATAGGGCATTGGATGTTGGATCGGCCCAAATGAGAGAGGGCGTGTGTGGAAACTCCCTGTACTGTTGTTTGCAGATGATACTGTGTTGTTAAGTTAAGACGAAGGGGATCTGCAAGGCTTGGTGAATGAGTCTGGGAGAGTGTGTAAGAAACAGAATATAAAGGTCAATGTAGGGAAGAGTAAAGTTATGGTCTTCGAGAGAAATAGTCACTGAATGTACAGTGAGCCTGAATGAGGAGGAAATAAATAATGTGGATGCGTTTAAGTACGTGGGTAGTGTGATGAGTAAGGATGGATGTTTAGAAGGTGAAGTGCTTGAAAGGGTGCAGCAAGGAAGAAAGGTTGCTCGTTCCCTGAAAGCAGTGAAAAGTGGCAGGGAAGTGAGCATGGTAGTGAAAAAGTTACCGCATGACAGTATTGTGATACAACTCTAACCTATGGAAGTGAAGCTTGGACCTTGTTGGATGGACACAGGTCAAAAGTGAGAGCAATAGAAATTAGTTATTTGAGAGGAACATATGGAGTCACATGGAGAGACGCCTGACAAATGAGGAAGTGAAGGAGCGTTGTGGTGTGGATGTAGATGTGCTAGGAAGCGTTAGGAGAAACACACTGAGGTGGTTTGGCGATGTGGAGAGGATGGAGAGCGAGAGGCTGACGAGGAGAGTATATGTGAGTGAGGTGGAGGGGGGGATAGGGAGGGGGAGGCCAAGGTGGAGATGGAGGGATGGAGTGGAGAGGTATATGAGAGAGGCGTGTGTGACCTGCGAGCTGGGCAGTGAAATGGCGGGGGACGGCGACATGGAGACGATTTGTTTATGGCCATCCCTTACGGGATTAAGGCATCCGGCAATAGAAAGATAGACTGATAGGTTATTTTATGACAATGATAATATGTTTGAATTTAAGATTTTCTAAATAAAAGTAATGTTAAAACAATTTTTTTTAATAAGTCAGAATATAGCTAGATCACAACATAGTGATGAATCATTCCAGTACTGGAGTGCTGCAAACATATCTCAGTTGACTCAGTTGACTAGTGGGCTTGTAAATTACTTTCAGTGTAATGATCTTATTTAATGGCGGTGATATTTACTGAAAATAGTGATGTTTTATTGAAGACGTTTTGATATTTATGAATATATTTTTCTTTACAGATAAACTAAGGTTTCGTTGTACCGTTAACGATCATATTATGGAGTCTCGAGGTTGTGTGAACAGTCCTGATCTTTTTTGCTACATTTGTGTAAAGTTTGTAGTGAAATAACAGAGACAGAACATAACAGATTTTGGTAAAAAAAAAATAAATAAAAAAAAGCTTATTACGTCTACTTTGAAATAAAACTTGGTGACCAGGACAAAAAGTGGTCCCGTCACAGTGTCTGCTCTGTTTGTGTTGCGGAACAAAGGCAATGGACAAAAGGTTAAAATAAGGCTCTTGCCGTTGGTATTCCGATAATATGGAGGGAACACCAAAATCACATAAACGAGTGTTATTATTGTGCCTGCAAAATTCAAGGATACAACAAAATGAATCAGAAAGACGTTGTTTATTCTACTCTTCCATCAGCAATAAGGCTTGTACCACATAGACATGATCAGCCAAACCCTACTTCACCCGATGGTCTTGACTATGTAGGAACTAGCTCAGAGCAAGAAAGTGCTGCAGTAGACGAAGAATTGGTCCCATGTTCAAGCAATAAGCCATAGCAAGAGGAGCTGGAGGAAGACAGGGTGTCGGATGGAAGGGGGAGAGCGAGAGGGAATGGTATGAGGGAGAGCTGATAGGAGCACAAGAACTCATGGTCGATACTTGGTTATACTGTACAAGCAGCTTTAAGCACAGAGCGGTCCATAATTTTTTGCTGCTGAAATTATGTATTCCTGTGTGTTGCGAGGACAGCTTAGCCATCGGTACACCAGTGTCAACTTTGCGTCATGAAGACAGTTATCAGCCGTGCAGAAACTGACCTAAAACAATAATTAAATAGGTACTCATGGCATGTGCATTTTTTTTTTCCTGGGCATTCGCAGAAAACATGGAACTGCATACCCAATCCTGCAATATGTATGTCCATTTCCATGTGCTCACTTTCCCCTATCTCTGAGCGTTTTTTTTTTTTTTTTTAGGTAGGAGAGGCTGAACCCCAAGAATACGTATATGTATATATATATATATATATATATATATATATATATATATATAGAGAGAGAGAGAGAGAGAGAGAGAGAGAGAGAGAGAGAGAGAGAGAGAGAGAGAGAGAGATTAATTGATATCTATCTATCTATCTATCTATCAATCTATCTATCTATCTATCTATCTATCTATCTATCTATCTATCTATCTATCTATATATATATATATATATATATATATATATATCCTCCCAAGGCATCCCTCAATGAAGTATAGTTGTTATTTTTATTAGGAGTGGGAGGAGGAAGACAAGAAACAACAACAGATTCCTGCCTTCTTTCTTTCCAGTTGGTAATGATCCTTCTGCAGGTTCAGCTACGGAAACCTTGTTACAACACTTACTTCCTCTAAATGATCAAGTTTGGACATCTTTCCGTCAGCCAGAGGCACCCACTCCCAGCGAAGGGAAGCAAAGCATCCAAGGGCCCCAGTCCAAAGTCCTCATTAAATCACCCAATCGGTAGTAGCGACGGGCGGTGTGTATAAAGGGCAGGGACGTAATCAGCGCAAGCTGACGACTTGCGCTTACTGGGAATTCCTCGTTCGTGGGAAAGAATTGCAAGCCCTAATCTCTTATATATATATATATATATATATATATATATATATATATATATATATATATATATATATATATATATATATATATATATATAATTAGGTCGATTAAACACCTCTGGAGCCTCTGTGGTACAGTGGTAAAGCGTGCATTTTCCTACACTGAAGAACGAGGGTTCCTGCCCCGCCAGGGTAATAAACTTTGGGAGCGTTCTTCTGGCCACGTAATGCTGGGCAGACATAAGGGGTGCTGTGGTTGAACCAGTGTCGCATACTATAAAGTATGCTTGCATCCAGTCGGCTTGCGTGGGCCGATTATACTTGGTTCACAGACTACACACACATCCAAAGCCACTACAACACTACAATTACACTTACAAGTACTTCTCACCCTACATACAATCTCTGCTAGACAGCCTAAGCCACTTGGTAGAGATACATTGGCTGTATCGTCCCCACTTCGGTCGGGATAGGCCGGTCCTGCAGTGGACGCTAAAACGGCTGATTAGATGAGGTGAGATTAAACACTTCTAAGTGCGAGGCTTCGTAGCCACCTCTCCATTGCGGGTCTAAAATGTGTGAGATCATCACATTAGGTGATGTTTCCTTTCTGATTCTCACACTCTGACCCACTGCAGTAGGGGCGCCAGTGAATATAAATTAATGCGGCCACGATGACTGACAAATATACAGTACTGTAAACTGCAAATATGTTGCAAACTGTCATTCTGCACATAGATGGATAGACAGATAGACAGATAAGTCATCACTTTTTACCATTATCAGCCATTGCAAGTCCCTTACTGAACAAAAGACAAAGGTCTCCCGAACTTTCTCCATGAATTCCTTGGCTGGGCCAATCTTTGTCAGGTTTTGCCTGCAACGTATGGATCTCATCTTGCCACCTTCTATCTGGCCCTTTCCTGCTACGCTTGCAATCTCTTGGAGTCCAGTCAGTAAGCTTGTCGATCCATTTATTATCCGTAATTCTTGCTACAGGTCTTGCCAACCTCTATTACTGTTCTTTTACAACTTCAATAATGTCTTTGACTTCAGTCTGCCCACTCACCCAAGCTTACCACTTCCTGGCTCTCAAAGATATTACCAACACTGACATTTCTATTGCTCTTTGTTAACAGATTTCTTTGTTTTCTATTGATTTTTTTTTTTCATTTTCCAGGTCTCACAGCCGTGCAACACAGATGAACCTATATATTCGTTATATACTTTTTCTGTCATACATGCTTGCAGGCTACTTTTCATGGTGTCTCCTCTGTTTACCGGAAGCTTTCCATTCAGATGTAATGGATCGTTTAATTTCGACTTCATGGTTTTTCGTAAGTTTTAGTATTTGCCCCACGTAACTGTACTCCTCAACTTCATTTTTTTTTTCTTCATTTATTTTGATGATGCTTTTTGGTGTATTTAGTTTAAACATTAGTTGTACTGTGGTTCATTTTTAGACATACATTAGACTTTCTTTAGGTCACTTAACATTTCATGAGATATCTATGGTGTTTCTGAAGTTATAACAAAGTCATCTGTAAACCTTAATAATATTGTCTTTGTTGATGTACTGTTTCTATAGTAGGTCGATGGTTTTGTTTAGTTTCTAGTCCCCTTTTTTTTTCTCTCTCTCTCGCAACACAAACTTGCAGCGACAGTAAAGCTAAGACGATCCCCTTTCTTCTTTGTTCCTATTTTTTCCCCTTCAAGATAGTGACAATTTTTATGGATTTAATTTTGCTAAAGTTTAGGAGACATAGTGTTGGCGTCAGTATGTTCTATACATAACCTCTCCATTTGAAACAGATTCTTAAAAGCTTAATAAGATACTGTGGAAATAGAATTAATTAAAATACAGAAATCGACTTTAAAGGGTTGAATATAAAGTCGAAAGTTTGATACTTCCTCTTGTTATACTGTAGCATTTTACGATGTCTTAGCAAAAACTTGTAGCCGAGTTGCAAGTAAACTTTGGCAGCGTTATTCACTAGTTGTCAAAAGTTCCCTCTACACTTCCTAGATACGTTACGGATACACGGGAATTCGAGGTGGATGGATTTTTGACACTGACTTTACTACTGTCAGGAATCCGAGTGACCGCTATTCTCTCTCTCTCTCTCTCTCTCTCTCTCTCTCTCTCTCTCTCTCTCTCTCTCTCTCTCTCTCTTACTGACACACTAAATTATAAGAATTTGTTTATTTGAAACTGCCATTATCTTATATTTAATTCCAACCCCTACACTACGAGTGGCAATTCCTAATAAAAATACAAGAATCCCTAGGAGAGGAACACCTACGCTTAACGGTAGCGCGAATAGTAGACCATTTGATTCTGCCCTGTGACCATTACCCTCGACTGACTGTTCCTATGATACTGACACCTGATTGCTATATCCTTACTTCAACCTAAACACAACGAAAACTCTTTTATATAAATCTGATAAAAACTGCACAAGTTGTCCACGATACGTGGCTTTCACCTTGTCCTATTATTCCGAAAAAGAACCGCTTCACCAAGTTTGGTCCAAGTCACTTAGAATACTAGAATACGGCTCTTTCTGTTACTGTTGTTACTGAGTAACTCCGGTCTGTCTGGCCACCCACACCCACCAACCGCAGGCAGGCATCGGTTATTCAGGGTCATCCCGTACGGTGAATCGATGTTCCCTCATGGCAGACAGCGCCTCACGAAAGCAAGGAGCAGGGAAGAGTGTAGAGGTTTGGTTGCCTGATGGACCCCACATTTGCGCCTCTCAACCTAGTTATCTTTTACGCAAGAAGGACGGAATCAAAGGCCAGGAACCTGCAGAATTGTTCCCTCCAAGAAAAAACAAAAACAAGATAACAGACAGCCAAATTCAAGATCCATTTATTCCGAGATGCCAGGACACTCAGCGTTTGAAAGACTGGAGATCATAGGCAGTAGGAAATCGAAACAGGGAGACAGTTCCAGAGTTGACCTGTTGGATACATGCAGGGCTGGGAATAACGGTTAACTCATGTATCGACGAGTTGGACTGAAAAGGGATAAGAGTTTGTTGCTTGACGAGTGTACCTTAGTAGGCTCCATTTTTTTCCGTTACTTGATTATAGGGTTACCATCCAGCGTTGTTAACGGCTTCCTAGGTTACAGGAAACTATAAGTTTTTTCACTCAGTGTAAAGCCATCTGAAGTGAAAAGAAGAGTAATAAAAGATGACAGAAAGGATGGGAGAACTAGAAAAAGATAAAGGCAAACACACAAAAAGATGCTGGTGGTGAAGGAAGTAGTAGACAGCACAACATCAAGTGAGTAGGTGATGGTCGCTGCCACCTACCACCATTAATGTCACAGTAAGAAGGTTTTCGCAAGGGAACAAAAACAAAAGCTAAAGCATTCATGAGTCTGTCAAACAACAATGAACAAGAATAATAACAACAGCAAAGAACAACAACAACAACAATAGCATCACCACCATCACCATCACCACAACCAACAACAACAAAATGAGACTCTCTAACAGCATTTGGCAAAAGGGATCATCTCACTATATGTCTGATGCGCTATTGCGTTCTCCAGTTCAGGATCCTGGTGAGGATGATGACACTGCAGATCCATCTACTGAGGACCCATCGCATGATTCTGTTGTCAGAGCATTGAATGCTGTAAGCGATGCTGTAACACTTTCACCTTTTCTAGATCGTACATTATCTAAAGTGCTTGCCGCAGGGGATACAGATCAAGAATCCATTGCTATACGTCAGAGGATTTTACCAGGATTTCCTAATCCTATCAGAGATTTAGAGCCACAATGAAATCCTTACTGGGATGTACAGAGTATGCTAGCAGTTGGTAATAATTTGACTGTATATGGCCCTAGGTCGGTTATACCCAAAGGACTACGCAGAGAAGTGTTGGAGCGACTGTCTGATAGACATCAGGGCATCAACAGAACCAAACGATGTGCCCACCAAACTGTCTATTGGTCCGGGATGGATGGAGACATAGAGGGTATTGTCTCTACATGTTCGAGATGCCGCACACTCCTGCCAAGTCTTCGGAAGGAACCTTTGTGGCAAGATGACGAGCTGCCAAGTCGTGTCCTTGAGGCAGTCTCTGTGAATTACTTCCACTTGGCAGAGCATACATTCCATTTGTATGTGGATCGTCTTTCCGGAAGGCTGTGTGTCTTTCCATGCCCTAGAACAGCTTCTGCATCACATCTGATCACTACCCTTCATTCTGTGTTTGTTGGTAATGGAGTCCCTTCATTTCTAAGAAATGATGGACCGTAGTGTACATCTTTTACTGTTAGATGCTTCCTGTCCAAATGGAGTGGTTAGCACCGGATAACCTCGCCATGCAGTGTGAAATCTAAGGGACACGCTGAAGCTGCAATTAAGACTCAAGAAATTTATAGAAACCACCACGATAGACGGCCAGTTGGATAATGATGAATTTGCCAAGGGATTGCTGGAGCTGAGGAACACTCTGAGAGCCGAGGGAAGATCATCAGCACAGGTGTTGTTTGGACATTCAGTTCGGTCACTAATCCCTGTACATTATCGTATGTGTGCGGCAGAGTGGCAGCTTGCAGCAGAAGAGTGTGGCGCTAAGGCAGTGAGACTCCATTGCCAGCCCAAGGAGCGTCATGATGCAGCTGCCCTGTCTTTGTCTAAGTTACATCTTGGAGCCTATGTCGACGTACAGGACCAGGCAACAGGATGCTGGAATTGGCTGGGTGTCACTGTTGGCATTGGGGCATACCGTGACTACCTAGGCAAGACCGAAAGTGGCAGGATTCTGTGGAGGGACTGCAAGTTCCTTCTTCCTCAACGACCCTTCATATCAGGGGTTGGAATAACAAATATGCCAGAGGATTGCAAGAGGGACACCAGTGAGCCACCACCAGTGGACCATGATGTGGGTAGCTCTGTGCCTAACCTACTACATACAGATTCTAGAGCCCATCATGCACGACCTATGCCCACACCACGTCGCAGTACCTGCCACAGGAGGGCGTCACTTCGAAAAGTGGTGCGATGGGATTCGGCTACCAATGATAAGCCAGACAACCGAGATGACTCAGACAACAGAGACTCATCGGTCACCCCTGTTGTCTGCAGGGAAGGTGTGTGATATGAGACTGAGTGAGGTGTCGGCATAAGTGGTTTATTATACAGTAATGAGTGTTCCCGTACCAAGTTACTTTCCACTCTCAGTACTGACTGTATGAAGCAGAGATGAGTAAAGTGTGACTGTGAAACACTTGAGAGTAAGTAATATAGAGGTACAGCCAAAATGAGAAACCTTCACCACCTTGTTCGTTTTCTACACTGTTCCTGCAATAAAGAAGAAAATATTCTGTTGCTTTTACTGTCACGTTCAACACACCGAGAAAGCAACAGGTGGGGTGGGCAGAGAGAGCAACAGAGGATGGGACGTTGGGTGGGGTGCATGCATGGAAAGGTGGGTTGGGATAGGTAAGGGTGAGGCGGGTTGGAGGAATGAGTGGGTGGGCGGGTATGGTGGGTGGAATGTGTGGGCAGGGTGGAATGGGTGTGTAGAATGAGATGGATGGGAGGGTGGGTGTTACATATACATGGTATGGTTTAGCAGGGTGGTGGGATGGATGCGTAACTTGGGTGGATGGTTAGGGTGGGAGGGTAAAAGACAATAGGCTGTGTACTGGTTAGATAAGTAATTGGCTGAGATGTGTGTGCGCGCGCTCGCGCGCGTGCGTGCGTGCGTGCGTGTGTGTGTGTGTGTGTGTGTGTGTGTGTGTGTGTAATTCACCAGGTCGGTCAGGATCACTTGATGGTCGTGATTGACAGCTTTTACCCTCCCGGAAGGGAGCTGAGAGCTCATATAGTCCGATCTAAGGGCAAGGCTGTGACCTTCACACACGCACACACCCGTCCCCATGCTCAAGGGGGACAGTAACCACCCACTTCGTCAGTGAAACTTTTCGC